>NC_134688.1:111579918-111887105 GCF_050947455.1 Rhinoderma darwinii | reverse complement strand
CGCCAATTAATATCCCGGTAATTAAAATCTCCCATTATCACTAGTTTATATAGCAGACCTTCCATCATCTCCTCAGTTATTGGGGGGGGGGGGGGTAAACAGATTACACCAAAAGTAATTTTTTCAGTGTTCACCTCCCTTTCTAGTTCCACCCACAAGGTTTCAACCTCCTCACAATCTTCACCCTCTAATGTCTCATTCACACTCGCCTTCATATCGCTTCTCACATACAGACATACACCAGCACCTTTCCTATTCACCCTGTCTTTCCGAAACAGTGTAAAACCCTGTGGATTTACAGCCCAATCATGTGAAGAGCCTAGCCATGTTTCAGCAACACCAACTATATCTATATTTTCTTCCAGTACCAAGGCCTCCAGCTCCCCCATTGTGCTTGCTAGACTTCTGGCATTTGTGAACATACACTTTAACTTGCCTTTCAATTTTTCACTTTCAGTATCAGAAATGTGATTATTTGACATTATTTGGGCATTTTTATTTTCATTGCTGTTTTGTAACGAAAGGATCTCCTTATCTTGTTGCCTAGTCCTCTCCCCACAGTCTGTTTCCCCCCCACCAATATATTCTGACCCCTCTCTAACCTAACTACACCTTTATTTTCTACATTGACCTCCCTCCTCAGCCCTAGTTTAAATACTCTGCCACCCCAGCTAGAATTCTCTCCCCCAGCACAGCGGACCCCCTTCCATTTAGGTGCAAATCATCTGCAGAATACAGTTTGTACTGAAATGAAAAGTCAGCCCAATACTCTAGGAACCCAAAGCCTTCTCCTCTACACCTAGACTTAAGGAGGCTCTGTCACGATTATAAGTGCCCTATTTTGTACATAATGTGATCGGCGCTGTAATGTAGATAACAGCAGTGTTTTTTATTTTGAAAAACGATCATTTTTGAGCAAGTTATGAGCAATTTTCGATTTATGCTAATTCGTTTCTTAATGGACAACTGGGTGTGTTTTTACTTTAGACCAACTGGGCGTTGTAAAGAGAAGTGTATGACGCTGACCAATCAGTGACTATGAAGCGTCATACACTTCTCATTGTTCCAGCCCAGCTTCTTTCACAATCACACTGTAACAATGGGCTGGAACAATGAGAAGTGTATGACGCTGATTGGTCACTGATTGGTCAGCGTCATACACTTCTCTTTACAACGCCCAGTTGGTCTAAAGTAAAAACACGCCCAGTTGTCCAATAAGAAACGAATTAGCATAAATCTAAAATTGCTCATAACTTGCTAAAAAATCACAGTTTTTCCAAATAAAAACCACTGTTAACTACATTACAGCGCCGATCAGATTATGTAGGAGATAGGGAATTTATAATCTGGTGACAGAGCCTCTTTAAGCCATGCATTTAACTCCCTGAGCTCCCGCTGTCTTTCCTGTAATGCGCATGGCACATGCAGTATATGAAATAATAAGAACATATGGTGGAACCTAAGACGCTTATGTTAACAGGGACTAAGATAGCTGCTCAGCTATCTGCTGTCTTATGTGTATGTAAGCTTTTTATGTGTCAATAGCAGGACTCACCCTGGCAATCTGCACACACCAGTTTAGCAGCATTTGGGGGCCAATGGCACCATTGTCCTTGTTCTGCCTGACATACTGAAGTAGTGAGCCCATTGGCAGAAGCTGTGTAACCAGTTGCAGCTGTGATCCTGGACAAATACCCAGCAATCGAACAATGCACGCATGATCCAGGCTCCCCATCGCGAGCATGTGCTGTGGAGTAAGACAGGTATTACGGTTAATGAACATTGTGGACACGAACATGGCGGGAGGACTATGTGATAACAGATAAGACAAGAATTCTGTCTGTTTTACATCTGCATGGAGTTTGTATGTTCTCCGTGTATTAACATGGGCTTCCTCCAGATTCTTCAGTTTACTACTACACTCTAAAAAAACAATATGACAATTGGCTTCTTATAAAATTGGTCAAAATGTCTGTGTCTCTGTAACAGGAAAGCACCGTAGCACTCCGTCTCCTGTAAGCTCTGCTTGTTTTTTTCCAGAGACTGCATTGTTGGTCAATTGCAGTTCATGACCAACCGTGAGGCCCCCAAAACAAGCCAACCGGAGACAAAGAGCACAGCAATTTCCTAGTGGCGCTGCCACTTCATTCTAGCTATTGGTGAAGGTGACAGTAGTCAGGTACCCACCAATGGGACACTGATGGTATGTTCTAGTGATATGACATCAATGTTTTTACTGAGACACCCCTTTAATAATGTTCTCATCTGCTTATACAGAAGGCCAATACTGCAGAGGAGTTCTAGCAATAGTGTTATTGCATCCCCCCCCCACACAAATTGAGAGTCCTCAGTAGTAAACTATGGCTGTAGACAGGTACAGTAGGCACAAGGCTTCTGCTACAGGGGGCGGTCCAGACTACAGATACTGCTATAATGGGAGAGGTGCAGTCTGTTGTGCAGAAAGTATTTGATTATTTTATTCCAACTCTGAACAGAAGTAAATTCAGGAAACAAACAGCTTAAGGCCAAGATCACACGCACAGTCTTGATGCAGTTTTTGTGGCACTTTTTTGAGACAAACACAAAAGTGGACACAAAGGAAAGGTGTTGCATCAGTTTTTTATTTATGCCTTTTCTTCCTTTTGGCATTGGCTAAAAAAAACTGAGCCAAAAACTGCATCAAAACTGAGTGAGTGATCCTGGCCTTAAAGCTACTGCTAATATATTACAAACTTTTTATATTTTTTGCATTGTCAGCTATTTATTAAGAGTAATTTCAAAGTGAACCTACACTTTTAACACAGGAATCTTTTTTATTTATTTTTTTAAACGGAATAAACTCACATCAGTGACAGCGTGGAAAGTCTGACAACCATTGCGATCTTGTATCACTTTGATGCTTACAGGGATCTTAACAGAATCGCCTTCTGGGATCCAAACACCCTGCATGGGAAAAAGTATATGTGAGAATCTGGTAACAAAAAGCATCTTATGTGTTAAGACTCGACAATTCATCATAAGGCAGATTATTTGTATAAAGATCTCTTAAAACAACAATATGAATATATTCAAAGCAATATCCTACAATAAATGATCACTTTAGTAATTGAATTATTATTCGCACAGGTAGATTTAGGTTAGATATGTCCATGTCTTATAGAAATTGTCCTGTCTAAACGCAGCTTAACATTGATGAATAGATTAAGAATAATGTATATGAACAAGTTGTCTAATGGTTAACCATATTATACCTTATGTACAGTGCCAAATACCCCAGATCCGAGAACCTTGAGTTTCTTCAGCTCTGTGCTTTTGAATATTCGAGCCTGCACAGTGTTAGTTTTTTCTGATGGATCCAATATTTCATTACCCTGAGGAGAAATAGCAAAAACATTATGATCTGTAATTTTATACTCATCTAGTAGCGTAAAAGTAGCCACAGACATGAGACATTTGTTTGCAGATTCGGCCAATTTCAATGTAAACTTTCAACTCCTGACTAGAAGACATAAACGTTGTTCTTTATATAATGAAAAGTTATAAAACTTTCCAATATGCTTTCTGCATCAGTTGCTCACGGTTTTCAAGATCTCTGCTAGCAGACATTCCATAGGAGCTTTCATTGGTTAATCCAGTGAATAAAAATCTGTCCTGCAATTAGTTCTGCAGTGTCTACATCACATGACCATAAGAGATTTTTATCCACTGGAAGTAACAATGGAGGTATTGAATGACAGCAAGCAGGGATTTTGAAAACTACGATGAATTGATACAGAAAGTATATTGGAAAATTGTATAACTTTTAATTATACAAAGAATAACTTTTATTATTCTTTACTTAGGATACAGTGTTCCTGTACTACACGAATCCCAAAATAATACTGTTCACTTATGGGCCATATTATGACACTTACATCTCCTCTCTCCAGGTAGCGTCTCATAGCTCGCTTCTTTCGGATCCTCAGCCCTCTCCAGTATAGAAGGGCTAGGAGAGTGCAGCAACACAGAACAAATATAGACACAACCACCGCCCCTGCCACCATTGCCTGGGTTTTACTGTAAAGAAAAGAGAAAACAAAAATTATTTAAAGACTGATAGTCCTAGTTCCAATCAAATAGTATAAAACGATGGGATCAGAATAGCACCAAGCTCCTGGCTCCAGTTCAGCCTAAATATTTGGTCCTGCTATAAAAATAAAGACTAAGGCCCCATGCACACGACAGCAAAAACGGAGCCATTCACTTTCATTGAACACTGACACCTTTCCGTAGCACTACGGAAGGGTGTCAGTGCCGTGGAAATGTTCCGGGAATTATGGAACATGTCCGTTCTTTCGCATTTTGCGGGCCGTGCTCCCATACTTTGTATGGGAGCACGGCCCGAAAATGCGGCTGTCAGTCAGCGGCCGGCCGTGCCCGCAATCGCAGGCCGTGATTGCGGGCACGGTCGTGTGCATGGGGCCTAAAGCCCCATGCACACGACAGAAAAAAAACCTCACATTTCGTGGCATATCGCATGCAGTTTGTTTTTGTTTTTAAATGTTTAATTTTACAAATGTGGTTTGGGCTCGTGCATTCAATGTTCCCGCGTTTTATGCTTGCGTTCATGGTACGTTTTTAAAATTGCATTGAAATTAGTTACATTAGGGTAATTCCATATGTAGCGGCTGTAACTAGAAAAAGTCTCGAGGTCGCAATGTAAGGCCTTACCCTTAGTCCTCTGAGTTGTCAATCAATCTACTATCAATGTAGTTTTTCATTCAAACACATGATATCAAGGGATGAAACACTGCATGACTAAACTTACTGACAACCCTTGTAGCAGTAGTAGTAATAGTAGTAGTAGTAGTAGTAATAGCAGCAGTAGTAGTAGTAGTAGTAGTAGTAGTAGTGGTAGTAGTGGCAGTAGTAGTAGTAGCAGTAGTAGTAGTAGCAGTAATAGTAGTAGTAGTGGCAGTAGTAGTAGTAGTAGTAGTAGTAGTAGCGGTAGTAGTGGCATTAGTAGTAGTAGTAGTAGCAGTAGTAGTGGTAGTAGTGGCAGTAGTAGTAGTAGTAGTAGCAGTAGTAGTGGTAGTAGTAGTAATAGTAGTAGTAGTAGTAGTATTAGTAGTAGTAGTAGTAGTAGTAGTGGTAGTAGTGGCAGTAGTAGTAGTAGCAGTAGTAGTGGTAGTAGTGGCAGTAGTAGTAGTAGCGGTAGTAGTGGCAGTAGTAGTAGTAGTAGTAGTAGTAGTGGCAGTAGTAGTAGTAGTAGTAGTAGTAGCAGTAGTAGTGGTAGTAGTGGCAGTAGTAGTAGTAGCAGTAGTAGCAGTAGTAGTAGTAGCAGTAATAGTAGTAGTAGTGGCAGTAGTAGTAGTAGTAGTAGTAGTAGTAGTAGCGGTAGTAGTGGCATTAGTAGTAGTAGTAGTAGCAGTAGTAGTGGTAGTAGTGGCAGTAGTAGTAGTAGTAGTAGCAGTAGTAGTGGTAGTAGTAGTAATAGTAGTAGTAGTAGTAGTATTAGTAGTAGTAGTAGTAGTAGTAGTGGTAGTAGTGGCAGTAGTAGTAGTAGCAGTAGTAGTGGTAGTAGTGGCAGTAGTAGTAGTAGCGGTAGTAGTGGCAGTAGTAGTAGTAGTAGTAGTAGTAGTGGCAGTAGTAGTAGTAGTAGTAGTAGTAGTAGCAGTAGTAGTGGTAGTAGTGGCAGTAGTAGTAGTAGTAGTAGCAGTAGTGGTAGTAGTAGTAGTGGCAGTAGTAGTAGTAGCAGCAGTAGTAGTGGTAGTAGTGGCAGTAGTAGTAGTAGTAGTAGTAGTAGTAGTAGTAGCAGCAGTAATAGTAGTAGTAGTAGTAGTAATAGCAGTAGTAGCAGTAGTAGTAGTAGTAATAATAGCAGTAGTAGTAGTAGTAATAGCAGTAGTAGTAGTAGTAGTAGCAGTAGTAGTAGTAGTAGTAGTAGTAGTAATAGCAGTAGTAATAGCAGTAGTAGTAGTAGTAGTAATAGCAGTAGTAGCAGTAGTAGCAGTAGTAGTAGTAGTAGTAGTAGTAATAGCAGTAGTAGCAGTAGTAGTAGTAGCAGTAGTAGTAGTAGTAGTAGTAATAGCAGTAGTAGCAGTAGTAGTAGTAGTAGTAGCAGTAGTAGCAGTAGTAGTAGTAGTAGTAGTAGTAGTAGTAGCAGTAGTAGCAGTAGTAGCAGTAGTACGGTAGTAGTAGTAGTAATAATAATAGCAGTAGTAGCAGTAGTAGTAGTATTAGTAGTAATAGCAGTAGTAGCAGCAGTAGTAGTAGTATTAGTAGTAATAGTAGTATTGGCAGCCATCATCTTTCCTAACGTGACATACATAACCAAATTCATACTTGTACAGAGCATAAATGTCCAAACTATGTACAGTACATTAACAGCCTCTAGAGGGCAGCAGACCACAGATCACAACTCCTATAACATGCAATTATGAGCAAATATTCAGTAAAAATCGTTGGGAAATGAACCATCTGAAAATTGTCACATGTGGAGTAACAATACAATTTGTTAATATTGTAATATTAATATCTTATGTCAGCTGAAAAAGTGTGATTTAGAACATGGTAAATAGGTTAAATGCGCTTACTTCTATTTCAATAAAATATGGATCTGGCACTCGTCTAGAACGGTATAACCATAACTGTCCTCTCGTGTATAGTCCTTAAAAGTTTTATTCAGACATTTCATGAACTCTTATAGGGTAACAGATGTTAGGAGACAGCTACAAATGGGAGCCGGTATTGTACCCATAGGAACGGTCACCCAACTTTTACGACTGTGAATATTGCGTTACATGTCCTCTCACACTAGTTCCGGAATTCTATTCATGAACCACAAAGCTCAGAATGAATCTTCACATGAAAGTACAGATTAGTCGGATAACTTGAATTGCGATAGGACTGCGGCACACTTCTAGGGTCAATATGAAATCAGGGCAATATCAGTTCATTTTAACAGGAATTAATAATTATGTATTATAGCAATGCAAAAAATGAAATTTGTAAAGATTCTCTCTGTATGTCAATATTGTTTAACCATTTGCACATAACTTTATCATGATACCTCTGTTTATTATTGAGGCACTAAAGAGGTGAATCAGGGCGCAGGTGCAGACATACTATATGTGCAGCTCAAAGGGACCCAGAAGATAAGGGGACCCACTGCCACCATAAAAGCAGCTCCCTATTAAATTTCACATAAGAGAATGAGATAAAGAAAATCATGGCTCACAATTACTGGTGGATTGTTAGAAAAAGTATGGGGTTACGAAATGATCAGCTATTTAAGACCAAGGGGCCCATATTCTGTTCTTGCGCAGGGGCCGCTGTATTATTTAGCTGCCCCTTTCATGGTGGTTATTCCCAATATCTTTCCTCCCCTGGGCTCCATGATATCAGTCTATGTTGATTGTTAGTATATTTATCCATTACAACCATATACTGTGCTTTGCTTGGCGGCTGATATTCTTTTGGGGGTAACCTGTGCCCACTTTGCCCTTCTAGCAGCAGTAGTCGAAGTTTAGCAGAGTGAAGCAATGATTTTACACCGCCGCTCCAATAAGCCTTTTTTCTTTTCTTTTTATCGATGATGAGATTTTTAGGTTCTGTGCTACCTGCATTGCTTTTAAAGGAGAAAAGAGAACGCTGAAATAATTGCAGTGATGTCATGAAATGAGTAATATTCCAATGCCGATGCCTGAAGCAGCATGACAGAGGCAGGGAGGGTGGAAGGAACAGGTAAGAGATCTCATTCTTCTCTCAGGCCCTGCACAACCAGACCATATTCTCAATCCACTTCTGCTGAACATAGAGATATCACATGCTGGTCGTATGGGGAACACAAGATGATTGTTCTCACAGTTCCTCTCACTGACTGGTACTCATTTTTATGGAGAAAAACGAATCCAGCCAGAGATCGTGACTTCTCTTTATCCCACATGGTAGATTAGGGAAATACCACAACAATTTTTAACAATGTGGGAACTTTAATGCTTCATTGTTCTACTACTGACATATGCACGTGTTTTATATCTCAGTTCTGTTTCTGCCCATCTTATTTTTTTATACCTGTTTATCAGTTTGTGTGTTATATATATATTTTACGTTGTGCAAGATGTCCAATTGGTTTATTTGAACATCATAAGCTAATGGTCTATAGACTTTACATTTGCCCAAAAGTATTTTGTCTTTCCAAAAACCTGCATGAACTAATCAAACACATATACCTGTCCAAGACTATGCCACAGTCACATCCAGACTGGTCCAATTCTGATTGATTCTTGGGGAAAACAATAGAAATTTTCAGAAAAAATCCCTGTCACTGAATCGCTATAATTGCTATTCCCTAATAATAAATGGACTGGTTGTGTCTGGTACCCATGCCAAGCTTGCCGAAACTGTGAGGTCACGTGACAGTTGTCCAATTTCTGTGAGCACTTCAGCATATTGAATGAAGCATGTTATCTTCACATTTAGAGAGCCATTAGCAAATATTTCAGAGCGCACAGCCATTCGGTGACACAAGAAGGGTACATTAACTGGATGTGTTCTGCTGCTTATGTATAACCAATTATAGATGACTAAAAACTGATCATACCCCCACCGATCCCAGGAATTAGGGTATCATGTCCCCTTTCTCAGGGAGGATATGGCCCTACAAGGCCTGTCACAGAAAGAAATGGGAGAGAGGGAAATATCCAACTTATTACTGAGATATGCCATAAAACGTAATTAGTGGGAAAACCCCAATAACATTAATCCCATATAGAAATCTACCTCATTTTTAATTGTGCTTTAATAATTCGCTTGTGCAATATATCATTAATACGGACAGATGCCTTTTTATTTAAGTATCCCACATGATTTTCAGTATTAAAAAACATAAGGATGATTACAATATAAACTCCCCAATAGTTGAGGGTCAGATGACGGACAAACACCATTTGTTAAGTTTACCTTTCCGCTGCACGCAGAACGATGTTAATGCAGTCCTGTATCTCTGGACCTACACACCTGTCAGGAAAGAGGATTATCTGCATTACTGACCGCACAAACAAAAATGAGGAATTCAGGTCACATGAATACCATAAAGACAGAATGTCTCAGAGGCAACTATTAACGGAAGGACAAAACTGTAATTAAGGAGGATCTGTCACTAAATCATATAAGTTAAACTGGTTAACTGACCTGAAAAGCGATGTCTCCCTGAATCAAGCAGTGTTTGTTTTTCCTGGACCCTCCCATTCCAGAGATACGGCCCACTGTTGTGTTGGCTCCCCATATGCTAATTTGCTGCAGTTAGCCAACAGGGAGTGAACTACCCTCAAGCTGATTCCCGCTGATTGGTCAGCATTAAAGTCAGGCAAGCTAGCTCCATCCTGTTGGCTAACTACAGCAAATTAGAATATTGGGAGACAACACAACATCTCTGGAACTTGGGGGTCCAGGAAAAAGAAAAACAGTTCTGGAATCATGGAGACAATGCTATTTAGGTCAGTTAACCAGTTCAACTTATATGACCTAGTGACAAGTCTTCTTTAAAATTAGTAGGGGTCCGTTTGAGGTCCCTCAACATTGTACCTAATAGAAGCAGGTCCAGATATTCTCCACCAACACCAGTCCATTGTCTGTCCGAGATTAACTACACATATACTCCATATATCAAGATCTGTTTAGCACTCTCCAAGCAACAGAAAAATCCAGGTAGCATCAAAGGGGTCCCAAAGCTTGTTTAAGACAATTATATTTGCAGGTGAAAATATACTATGATTTGTGAAAGTACTTTTTCCACTATATAATCTAGGCCCCCCTGGAAAGTGTCCCACCAACATAATAAAAGAGCATCTATAATGCAAAGCGTGGTCAGTGCTTTCTTTAAAAAACTATTATAAGCGCTACTTGCCCAAATGTACAAGTAGATTCGATTGTTAAATTACCAAATCCCAGCCTTACAATTGTAATGTAATGATTCAGGGATGTACGGTGCTACCGAGAAAAGAATGTTGGGTATCAGTGAAAATACTGCTATTTAATATACTAGGTATATACCAACTTTTAGACAACAGGATATTTATTTATAGAGCTTCTTCAGTAACACTATTATTTCCTCTGCAGTGGTGAGCGGAGTATAGGGTTAACCCCCAAACTATCTGCCCACTTTCTATGTCAATGGTAAGTATACTAGAAATAATGCAATCATATCCCAATGAAGAAGATGACGACTTACCCCTCTGTACAGTTCTCATGGCAGGGCAGACAGATATTATTCACACTGTGGTACTTGTAGATTGGCCCTCTTTCTCCCATGACTCCATGAGGACATTTGTCCACACAAGGTAGCCCATCTCTGTAGTTGGCACACTGCGTGCAGGAATCTGCGCCCTGATGGAATGAAAAATGTTATTATTCGGAACGGATATAGAAATTCGGAAGCAACAGTCTAAGGGGGTTATTGCCAGCAGTAGTCAGGACTTACTGTTCCATTGCAGGTTAATGCACCTTCCACTTTCTGACATTCTGGGTGGCATGGCAAGCAAACACCATCCTTTGCAAACTCCCTGCTATCACTATACAAAAAAACTTTTTTTTACCATACAGAGTCATATAATGCCAGACATTTATATTATTACATGCAAAATAAATTAAAAAAATAATTAATTGTGGGTTCTGCAATTACCCTTGGTATAGGTTACAGTATGGTACACAGATGCCATCTCGACTAAAGTTCCTGCAAGATAGGCACTGTTCGGGTCCAGGACCCCAGCAGCCTTTATCAGAACATAACGGGTCACATACTTTTCCTTCATTGACTGAAAAGATAAGACGATATCCATGTAAAGTCATCAATGGAATATATACATTGTCTTTCCATCTGTATTCTATATTATTTTAATCTAATTAATTGATCAACTGGAATTGTTCTAAAACCGCCTATATAATGAGATGAATCAGTTCAACATGTCTTCATCTCATGAATATGCAAGTGAAATACTCCCTTTTATTATGTAAATGAGAAAAGTGGTTACTTTTTATAACACAGGTTAAGGAGATGTGTATTGGAGAAATGGATTTCCATTTACATGGAGATATTATCGCGATGGTCTGACTGAAAATATTGTAGTAATAGTCAGTATGTTATAAAATAGTCATATTGATCAGATCCAAATGATAGCAATGTGGGCTTTTCTAACAACGTAATTCATTTTAACTGAAAAGATAAATATTGCATTGGTTATATTATTCACATAAGGTCAGAATAAGAAACTTACTACAGGCAGTTGGAGACTTGTTATTCTTTATATCAAAGTTTTGGCGTTTTGTTGTGAATAAGTATTTCCAGGTAATAGTGTTATAATAGCAAAGTTTCTCATTTTCTGCAATATAAACCTTCCCGGCACTGACATCACGCAGTGAACGAAACCCCAGAGACGTCACATTGCTGTTCTTCATCACAAGAAGTGACACCCCACGTCTGTAATGAATCAATGAGGGATCAGGATTATTGTCGAAAACACAAGAAAGGACAAAAGAGAAGTAATATACAGGGTGGGCCATTTATATGGATACACCTAAATAAAATGGGAATGGTTGGTGATATTAACTTCCTGTTTGTGGCACATTAGTATATGGGAGGGGGAAAACTTTTCAAGCTGGGTGTTGACCATGGCGGCCATTTTGAAGTCGGACATTTTGTATCCAACTTTAGTTTTTTTCAATGGGAAGAGGGTCATGTGACACACCAACCTTTTCGAGAATTTCACAAGAAAAACAATGGTGTGCTTGGTTTTAACGTTACATTATTCTTTCATGAGTTATTTACAAGTTTCTGACCACTTATAAGATGTGTTCAAAGTGCTGCCCATTGTGTTGGATTGTCAATGCAACCCTCTTCTTCCACTCTTCACACACTGATAGCAACACCGCAGAAAAAATGCTAGCACAGGCTTCCAGTATCCGTAGTTTCAGTTGCTGCACATCTCGTATCTTCACAGCATAGACAATTGCCTTCAGATGACCCCAAAGATAAAAGTCTAAGGGGGTCAGATCGGGAGGCATTTCTTCTGCGGTGTTGCTATCAGTATGTGAAGAGTGGGAGAAGAGGGTTGCATTGACAATCCAACACAATGGGCAGCACTTTGAACACATTTTATAAGTGGTCAGAAACTTGTAAATAACTCATGAAAGAATAAAGTAACGTTAAAACCAAGCACACCATTGTTTTTCTTGTGAAATTGTCGATAAGTTTGATGTGTCACATGACCCTCTTCCCATTGAAAAAAACTAAAGTTGGATACAAAATGTCCGACTTCAAAATGGCCGCCATGGTCAACACCCAGCTTGAAAAGTTTTCCCCCTCCCATATACTAATGTGCCACAAACAGGAAGTTAATATCACCAACCATTCCCATTTTATTTAGGTGTATCCATATAAATGGCCCACCCTGTAGAAGAGAGATTGTGAAAGACAAGATAATGGACCTGAATAGAGTACCAACATTATGATACAACTTTATTCTGCTGGTCAATACGATTACGGCGATACCAAATTTATATCGTTTTTTTAAAATGTTTTACTACTTTTGCAAAGAAAAATCTATTTGTTAACAAAATGTATTGTTTTGTGTTGCCACATTCTGAGAGCCAAAACGTTTTATTTTTTTCCGTCATTTGAGCGGTGTGAGGGCTTATTTTTTCTGGATGAGCTGTAGTGTTTATTGGTACAATTTTTTGGTACAAACACCTCTGACACAGCATCTAAGTGGTTAAATGGCCAGGATCAAAGATATCTCTGTTCCTGGCCGTTAGTACGAGGTGTCAGCTGTAAGAGTATGTTCACATGACAACGCAAAATATGTCTGAAATTACAGAGCTGTTTTCAGGCGAAAACAGCTCCTGAATTTCAGACATTTTTGCATGTACTCGCGTTTTTCGCGGCATCTTTTACGGACGTAATTGGAGCGGTTCTTCATTGGAGTCAATGAAAAACGGCTCCAAAAACGTCCCAAGAAGTGTCCTGTACTTCTTTGACACGGGTGTAATTTTACGTACCGCCTTTTAACAGCGACGTGTAAAATTACACCTCGTCTGAACAGAACATCGTAAGACCCATTGCAAGCAATGGGCGGATGTTTGCAGACGTATTGGAGCCGTCTTTTCAGGCGTAATTCAAGGCGTAAAACGCCTGAATTACGTCTGAAAATAGGTTATGTGAACATACCCTAATACACAGCTGACACCCACAGCGTATAGAGCGGGCTCAGCACGTGAGCCCACACTATAATTCAGCCCGTGCACCATGACTTACAGTGTCGTCATGGTGCATTGCGGTTAAATAGATCTCTTAGACCTGATGTAGCTGGTGTACTTACTTTGAAAATCCATGTAAAAATTGGCTATTTAATCCTTTCTCAAAGTTTTCCTGCCTGATATTTCCTGCCGCATTTTATGAGACCAAGTATATGCATTATGTAATCTCAATCTCCTTCCACTTAGAGGTGACAAGGTTCTATCAGTATTCTTCCTTCCCTGCACCATGCATAAATTTCACAGATACGCAATACAAGCTGTAGTTTCCCTGATTCCACAGTGAGAGAGCCTGTCTTCCAGCAACAGTTTTAGTGTAGAATTACTGCTCCTAATCCCATCTGCTGCTTTCTTTTACTGCAGAGCCAGGATCTTAATAGACAACTGGGCGTGTTTTTACTTTTTACCAACTGGGCGTTGTGAAGAGAAGTGTATGAATCAGTGACCAAACAGCGTCATACACTTCTCATTGTTCCAGCCCAACTTCTTTCACTGCACAATCAGTCTGTGCACAATCATGCTATGGAGTGAAAGAAGCTGGGCTGGAACAATGAGAAGTGTATGACGCTCATTGGTCACTGATTGGTCAGCGTCATACATTTCTCTTCACAACGCCCAGTTGTTAAAAAGTAAAAACACGCCCAGTTGTCTTTTAAGAAACGAATTAGCATAAATCTACAATTTTTGTAACTTGGTCAAAAATGATCGTTTTTCAAAATAAAAACCACTGTTATCTACATCACAGCGCCGATCAGATAATGTAGGAGATAGAGCATTTATTATGTGGTGACAGAGCCTCTTTAACCTTAAACCTGAAGCCCAAATGACCAGATTGAAGTTACCCTGTTTTGGACATATTAGCCTATGTTCACACTGAGTTTTTTTGCAGGCAGATTTTGATCTGCCTGCACGCCGTTTGCCGCGAGATGTCTTTTCCGCTCATGGGAAAAAAACGCCTCCGCCCCCCATTGAAATCAATGGAAGGCATTTTTGCCCGTTTTCCGACGCGTTTTCCGCATCAAAAAAACTCTGTGTGAACTGCCCCTTAGGAGAAGGCCCAATAAATTGGAAAAAACAATAATGTTTTGAAGACTTGAAGGGAACAAGAGGAAGATCACCAACTACAAGATGGATGGATGCAATCACAGGAATCATTAACACATCACTAAGAAGCCTAAAGACCCAAACACTGGCCAAGACTTGATGGCACATCATTATAACAACAACAATAATATTTTTTTTAAATAATATTTAAGTAAATGCTTAGAAGTGTGATGTTTAAGAACTAAATGCAATGATACATTTTCCACCAAACCTGAGCTTGGTTAGTAAGTGATTTCTTCTAATCGGGTGTACCATCTGCATGTAGTTACTATGTTCTCCTTACGTTTGTGTGGGCTACACGGTTATCTTACTTGATGTTTTAAAGTTCGATATTTGACAATCTATTGTGTATGAAGTCTGGTCAGCGCTTGCCCACGAGCTGCCATTGGGCATCCATTTGCATAACATGTCTGCGTGGTTGACAGTGATCATTAGTCTATGGCCCTAGTGTAGGTGTGCATCAGATATGAATATTGGAAGGTAAGTCGCACGCACTGGTCTCTCGTATAAACACTGAAGAGAAACATTTACTAGTCTCATGCATTTAGTTTACAACAAACAAAAAGGTGTGGATATATGCATCCTAATATCACAACAGACAAGAGATACTTACATGAGAGTCCGACCACCAATGGTAGTTAGGCTGGAGAAGACGCTGAAGTCATTCATATGTTTTGGCCATGACTGGATATTTAGGTATCCTTTGGTGACAAGAAAAGAATATGGAAAAAAAAAAAAATTGGAACCCAAAATAACTGTGGTCATTTTCAGAAGCTATTGAGCTCACACTCCAAAAATACAACTTATTCACTTATGCAAAACCTCAGTGCCCTTCCTCCTACCTGTTATCTCTTGCACGGTTTTGAAGACATTGAGCTTGCTAGGGTCCAGAGCAGTGATGTTCATAAACTCATCCCTAGAATCATACAAGTAGTCAGTCAAAAAATGGAAGGATGAAAAAAAATATCTGCAATGCGTCTCTTGCATTAGGTATGGTCTTTAGAGCTTACAATTCAGCTCTATGGTTTACAACCATTAGTGCTACCTGCCAGTTTGAAGACCAACCAACAATGGAGGCTTCTTAAAAATGCATCATGGATATATTTGAAATCATCTCCACTTATAGATTTGCATGTACTTTTGAGGACATTCCAAAACCAGACATAGATGGTCTTTCCAAAATTATGGTTTATTGACTTCAAATCAAATTGGAAACCAGATAATGTAGACATTTTAGATTAGGAAGAACAACTTTTATGCACACTTGAAAAGAGTTAAAGGTCTCCAGATGCTGTAAATTTACTATGATTCAAATTCATGGTTAGTAATAAAAGATCTAGAAACTGGTTCAGAGATAAATACATAAACCTGGGTGGGCCATATATCAATCTAGTATAATTCCTTAACCTTACAAGTATTGTTCAGGTCAGAGTAAATAGGAATGGTTTAAAAGAATATATACAATTTGAGAGAAATTTAAGAATAGAGTAAAAATCTGCATAGATATATAAGTATTTGTTATACTGATATACAGTACCTTATACTACTGTCCAGTCTAAATGGCTCCAAAAGTGCAACATAAAATATCACTGAGCATTTCATATGTGTGTACTATTAGTTTCCGTACAGAATATAAATATATTAAAACTAGTTTTTGCCTTACCCATCTAGTCCAATGGTAAGGAAGTCCAGATTTCCCAAGATCTTGGTGCAATTTATGAATCTATCAATGTTACTAGAATCCACAGTCTGATATTTACCACCGATTCCCTCACAGGCTATAGAGAAATGGAAGATGTGAATTAGAAAAATTTGCTAGAAAATAACAATCTGGATTGTGCAACATTCTAAGTCCGGTATATTATATATTTATACTATTAGCATTGCCACTGGAATGCTGTCCCTCATCAGGGAGAACCAGTGAAGGAGGACTTCAAGCAATGCTCCCTGGGAAAATCATGCAAATATATTTCCTCCTAAGGGCACTTTATTTAAAGGAACAGTGTCACCAACATTTTTTTTTTTATATCAGTTTTAGGTTAGGGTTTTATTAAAAACGTTTATATTTATTTGTGTGTTTGTGTGTTACTTTTTTCTATTTTTACACTTTTTCTTCCCTATGGGGGCTGCCATTTTTTTTTCCATTTCTGTATGTGTCGATTAACGACACATACAGACATGGAATACGGCAGCTCCAGTCCCATAGGGACTGCGAACGGGGCCCGTTCCATCCACTATGGTGTACGCCGTGTGTGTGGGAACGGCGCATGCGCCGCTCCCACACAGTCCGATTTGAAATGCTCGCCGTCCGGCGCCATTTTCCTGTGGACCGGAAGTCGCGGCCGGGCAGTAAGATTACTACTTCCGGTCGCGGCTTCCGGACTTGTGCACATGGAGCAGCGGCAGCAGACGGAGCGGACGGACTGGAGGGAGCGGCGGCGACTGGAGCAGGTAAGTGATTTCTATGTATGTTCGTGTTTCAGTGTGTTTTACTAGTGTATGTAAACCTTCTACACTGTGTGTTAGCTCAAAAAATGGCGACACACAGTGTAGGAGGTTAGACCGTTCAAACCCCTCGTTTCTCCCGGCACTAGCCAGGATAAAGGAGGGGGGGATGCTGAGAGCTCACTAGAGCGAGGGATTTTTTCCCAATTTTGCAGCATAAAGCAATGTGGTTGCTTTACAACATGCAATGCTGCAATTTTGGGAATGGCTCCATCTAGTGACCAGTGCTGGGAAATATTATAAATTGAATCCAATTTATAATATTTCCTGACTCGTGAAAAAAATAAAAAAAATTAGAACAATGTTTAATCACCTACACACTAACTGTTTAACTAAAAAAAAACAAAACATGTTTTGCTGGCAACACATTCCCTTTAAGAGAAATGTCTTCTTTTTTTTTTTATTGATAATTATTTGTATATTATTAAGAACCTAAAACTTCTTGACATTGCATTGCTTGTTATTAACTTTTATTATAATAACGATGAAAACAGTTGACAAAGCATGATAAACATTGCATCTCAGGAACAGATAATATATTACATCATCATCATCATGTCCCAATTGTGACATCCCCAGAAATGAAAGGCTACCTTTGGGACAAAGGCCTGAACATGGCTCGCACATCTTGACTCCATTTTTTGTCACTTCCATCTTGTTGCTTGGACATGCACGAACACAAGAGTTCTGGTCTATTACAAAATTATCTAAATAGTACAAAAACAAAGACTACTTTAATACATGATAAAGATATAACAATAAAATGAATATTTAACTTTTTTTTAATAACATTTTTTGGACCTGTCAGACTGATCATGTTGCACTTTATAAGGACAGCATGTGGCATATGATGAGCTACTGAGAAGATACATATATATTTTATTATAAAAGCGTGTATAAAATGTGTATTTAGGCTTCGTTCACATCTGTGTCAGGACTCCGTTCATGGGTTCTGTCGGAATCAATACCGTAGTCGACTGCGCTATTCATTCCGTCAAAACGACGGAACCCTTGCACAACGGTGACAAATGGAAACCACTTGCACCAGATCCATCACCATTGAAATCAATGGTGATGCAAACGGAAACCTATGGTTTCCGTTTGTTTCAGCTTGAATTCCGTTTATGGGTTCCCCTGACGGAAAGCTCCAACGGAACCTATGAATGGAGTCTCGACGCAAATGTGAACGAAGCCTAACTCATGTTTCCACATTAATGGTCTATTCATATAGCGACCAGTATCACTCCCCGAAGCACCACTGCCCTTTCACAGCAATACCGGACACAACCGTCCTCATCCACGCAGCTATGGTACTGCAGCTCAGCCCCAGTCACTTGAATTAGCACTAACTATTTTGGGACTCTGAAGGATTTAAATAATTACTATGGGAAACTTACATTTTTACCGTTAAAGAAACTTTTTTTTTAAACCACTTTATTATTATTTTTGGGGTTATGTTTTTTTTATTTTCCTTTTGACTACCCATGCAAAATGAATTGGAAGGGTCAGACATTAATTCTTGTGCCTGCCTATACATACGGGGGCAGTTCTTCACACACGATCCTCCATACTGGAATTTGGCATCAAGGCCATGTTCCATTTGACCGGTCAGAGGGTTGTAAATCAGCTGAGAGCATCGTGAGACACAGGTTCCATTATCATTGAAGATCTGGCATGACTGTATGTGAAAGACAGTTATGAATATGGGAAATGGCTGAACTTGGGATATAAAAGATGCTTGTAGTACAATTAACTGAGCATTACTTACAAAGCACTGAGTGTTTAAGGAACCTGTGCAGCCCCCAGCACACTCATCATGGCAGCATTCAGCGGGGGTCTGTCCATAGCAACGTCCATTGCACTGCTCCGCACATATATTCTTTGTCACTGCATGGAAAGATACGTTTCTTAAACATATATTTAATAATGGCTGACAAAAATGAACAATGTTATCCAGCACTCAATATCTTACGAACATTCTCCACAGTATCAGCAATGCCTTATTTTTTTTACTATGTGTTATGTGATCCTACTTTATGGGAAACCTATGTGGATAGTAAAATGATTTTGCCAAACTACTCAATTAGATCTATTATGGGTTTGCCACTACTTTGTGGGCAGTATTAGGTGGAAGGCCCTACTAATAGGTTAGGCATTATTGTGCTGCTGCTACTACTACTTTATAAGAATTATTTTGTGCATTATATTACTATTTGGGCACAACAAATTACAAGAACAACTGTATGGGTATTGTTTGTATTTGGAATTACAATATGGCTACCACAGTATGATTGGCAGAGCGTGCCTAATGCTCCTGGATGAACAGTACTATAAGTCTATCACTACTTTATTGTATTAGTATAAGAAAGTCTGTTACATGACACAACTATGTGTAGTATATATATTGTAGTAGTGCAGCTACTGGACAGTGCAGAAACTTTCAGGTTTTTAAGCAACCAGGGAGCATGTACAGCAGAGAGGGGTTTTCTCTGCTGTTGCTTGGGTGTAAAGCCCGGAATAGGGCCTGGTTTGCTGGAGTGTGAAAGAGAAGGGCGGGCTTCCACTCCATACAGACAGTCCATGTCTTGGGCTGTCTGATGAGCCTAGGTAGGCTTCACCTGAGGTGGCTCTTTAATTGAGGTGTGTTCTGTTCACACAGGGCTCTCAGTCTGGGGAAGACAGGCATGCTAGCCTGTGAGAGTCACCAACGTGTAAGGTAAAGCTGCCTATGTTGTGAGGTGCTGGGCACAAGGCTCAGTGCCTCGTAGTGAGGGACACTGAATGTGTTAGTTAGAGGCTGGACGGCCTAGGGTTTATTCTGTATGGTTTATTGTTGTAACGCTGCTTGCTGTGGTGAAGACAATAAAGCTATCTGCGGCTGGTTTAAACTTTTATTCCATGAGTTGGAGTGAACTTTCTATGTGTGCCATCTCACCCGGGAGATGGCGATCCTGTGAGCTAAGTGGTCCCCAAGTTGTCACTATATATGTGTGTGTATATATATATATATATATATATATATATATATATATATATATACACACACACTACCGTTCAAAAGTTTGGGGTCACCCAGACAATTTTGTGTTTTCCATGAAAACTCACACTTATATTTATCAAATCAGTTGCAAAATGACTAGAAAATATAGGCAAGACATTGACAAGGTTAGAAATAATGATTTTTATTTGAAATAATTTTCTCCTTCAAACTTTGCTTTTGTCAAAGAATGCTCCATTTGCAGCAATTACAGCATTGCAGACCTTTGGCATTCTAGCTGTTAATTTGCTGAGGTAATCAGGAGAAATTTCACCCCATGCTTCCAGAAGCCCCTCCCACAAGTTGGATTGGCTTGATGGGCACTTATTGCGTACCATACGGTCAAGCTGCTCCCACAACAGCTCTATGGGGTTGAGATCTGGTGACTGCGCTGGCCACTCCATTACAGATAGAATACCAGATGCCTGCTTCTTCCCTAAATAGTTCTTGCATAATTTGGAGGTGTGCTTTGGGTCTTTGTCCTGTTGTAGGATAAAATTGGCTCCAATCAAGCGCTGTCCACAAGGTATGGCGTTGCAAAATGGAGTGATAGCCTTCCTTATTCAAAATCCCTTTTACCTTGTACAAATCTCCCACTTTACCAGCACCAAAGCAACCCCAGACCATCACATTACCTCCACCATGCTTGACAGATGGAGTCAGGCACTCTTCCAGCATCTTACAAATGTTCTTCTGTGTGATCCAAACACCTCAAACTTCGATTCGTCTGTCCATAACACTTTTTTTCCAATCTTCCTCTGTCCAATGTCTGTGTGCTTTTGCCCATATTAATCTTTTCCTTTTATTAGCCAGTCTCAGATATGGCTTTTTCTTTGCCACTCTGCCCTGAAGGCCTGCATCCCGGAGGTGCCTCTTCACTGTAGACGTTGACGCGTTTTGCAGGTACTATTTAATGAAGCTGCCAGTTGAAGACCTGTGAGGCGTCTATTTCTCAAACTAGAGACTCTAATGTACTTGTCTTGTTGCTCAGTTGTGCAGCGGGGCCTCCCACTTCTCTTTCTACTCTGGTTAGAGCCTGTTTGTGCTGTCCTCTGAAGGGAGTAGTACACACCGCTGTAGGAAATCTTCAGTTTCTTGGCAATTTCTCGCATGGAATAGCCTTCATTTCTAAGAACAAGAATAAACTGTCGAGTTTCACATGAAAGCTCTCTTTTTCTAGCCATTTTGAGAGTTTAATCAAACCCACAAATGTAATGCTCCAGATTCTCAACTAGCTCAAAGGAAGGTCAGTTTTATAGCTCCTCTAAACAGCAAAACTGTTTACAGCGGTGCTAACATAATTGCACAAGGGTTTTCAAGTGTTTTCTAATCATCCATTAGCCTTCTAACACAGTTAGCAAACACAATGTACCATTAGAACACTGGAGTGATGGTTGCTAGAAATGGGCCTCTATACACCTATGTAGATATTGCATTAAAAACCAGACGTTTGCAGCTAGAATAGTCATTTAGCACATTAACAATGTATAGAGTGTATTTCTGATTAATTTAATGTTATCTTCATTGAAAAAAACGTAGCTTTTCTTTCAAAAATAAGGAAATTTCTAAGTGACCCTAAACTTTTGAACGGTAGTGTGTGTGTATGTGTATGTGTGTGTATATATATATATTATATATATATATATATATATACACACACACAGTCGAGTCACATTATTATGACCACCTCCTAGTTTCGACGTCGGCGGCGCGTAGCCCATGAAGGAAGTGATGTGTCATGGGCCGGCTTGGTGGGTATATAAGGTGTACACATATCACTCGTTGTTGCCATGGGTAAAAGGGGCGATTTATCAGAATTACAAAAAGGGATGATTATTGCCCTTCGGGCCAAGGGTGGCAGTATTTCTCAAACAACGCAGTTTGTGAACTTTGTGTGATGCTGTGGTGAAAGTGTACAGTGAGTGGACAAATGGCACCATTGGGAATAACTGATGTAGAAACTGCGGAGCACCACGTGCCATTAATGTGAGAGATGAACGTCGGCTACAAAGGTGAACAAGGGCCGAACGACACGCTACAGTGGAGCAGCTCACCGTGAAAATCAACCAGGAGCAACCAGATGTGTGTCTAAAACAACAGTTCAGTGAACCCTACTGCGTATGGAGCTGCAACGGATGGTCGCTGCTCCTATGCTAACAAAGGTGCATTGGAAAAAAAGGCTTCAATTTGCACGACAGTATCGGAATGGGACCACCGATGGTTGGCAAAGGGTTGCATTCTCCGATGAGTCACGTCTTCCCCTTCATTGAACGGATGGACGTTGGCGAGAAACATCAGAGATCAAACACCCTGCAACCATTGCTGGAAGAATACAAGCTGATGGAGGCAGCGTTATGGTCTGGGGATTTTTTTCATGGCATTCTCTGGGCCCACTCATCCACGTGGAAGCCATTCTGAACCGATTTGGGTATGAATCCATCGTTGCAGATCACGTTCACCCATACATGATGTTTGTCTTCCCTGGGGCAGATGGAAACTTCCAGCAAGACAATGCGACATATCACACGGCTAGAATTGTTCGACAGTGATTGGAAGAGCACGACCAAGGCTTCCAAGTACTTCCCTGGCCCCATAATTTGAACCCAATTGCGCATCTGTGGGACCACCTCGATCGTCTTGTTCACTCTATTGATCCTCCCTCACGCACCCTCCAGCAAATGTGAGATGCACTGCAGTCAGCATGGCGCCAGATACCTAGGACCACCTACCAGCACCTTATTAAGTAACTCCCAGCCCGTCTAGCTGCTGTCCGTGCTACACACGGCGGTTACTCTGGATATTAGCTGGTTTTCATAATAATGTGACTCGACTGTGTATATACAGTGTAGTACTACTATGTGGGCACTATGAGATAATACTGTGGGGACAGTTTACCGCTTACTTCTACTGTGTGGGCACCACTGTGTGACATAAGTGTCATGTATTTTTTAATTTTAGGCCCCCATGTTACAATGAAAATTTGACTTGCAAATATTGAAAGTAGCAATTTGGTCATGACGTGATTCTGACAGCTAATTCCTCAATGATGTCAACACAAAAATGAAGCTACCTCTGTGAGGATAACCTTGACTTACACAACTGTAAGAACATAAGGATGTCTTTATGGAGATAGATAGATTTTTTATGAATCTGCTAATATTTTTTAGAGAAATAGTGAATATTATTGCAGCCATCTGAACACTGACAACAGCGAATAAGAAAACACTCACATTTTTGACAGTCGTCTTCTCCTGGTCCCCAACACATCCCGTTACAAGACGGATGACAAGGTTTACCTGCAGCAGACAAGAAAGGATCTATACATGAGGGATAAACTGGTATTTGTACACATAACATATATGGATTCCTTATAAAAACAATTGCTAACCATTGATCTGCTTTTAGGGCTTTATGTATCACACTCATCTCAGGAGAAAAAGGGGTCTCCAAAAGGGTTCAGCCTCTTTTTTTTCTACTTTGTACTGCTTTGAAAATATGGAACTCTGGTTGCTATGGACCCTTTTCTTATAAGGCCCCCGTGCACACGACCGTAAAAATCATCTGTAATTGCGGACCGCAATTACGATCCCCAATTACAGATGCATTCACTTCTATTGATCACGGACACCTTCCCGTTTAGTTACGGGCAGGTGTCCGGGCCATAGAAGTGTACCGCAAAAAGAGCGGACATGTCCTATCTTTTGCTTTTTACGGTCCGTGTTCCCATACTTTGTACATGCGGGCGGCTGTCCACGGCCGGCCGTGCCCGCAATCGCGGCCAGTGATTACGGGCACGGCCCTTTGCATGGGGCCTTACTGATACAACTTTGATACATAAAACCCTATGTATATACAAGATCAGGTTTCACACATGAACTCGGATTAACTGCTATGGTCAACAATGGCACTTTTTTTTTATCTCTAACAAAGCTTTGATACAAGAGGCTCTTAGTGTCTTTGCATTAGACTCAACATAAATACTGATTGGTTACTAGAGATTACTTATAAATTAGTAAATACGTCTTTCTTCTATTTCAAAACCAAGTGATTGGTCAAAAAAATAGGGGCATTAAACAGTCAAATAAATATAATCTAGTTATAAAACCCTACCAAGATGCATGTGAAATATTGCACTTCCTGAAAGTTTATAAACATTCTCAGATGATTGAATGTTGCTTAAAATATTACTAATGTCCCAATGATATTGAAGTCTTCCCCCCAGTGTAAGATACCAGTTAGCAACAGCCTATCCATTTAGCAGCAGTGGAGGTTCGTGTTGCTTATGCAGTCAGTGTCAGGCTATGTTCACACGGCAAACTAAAATGCGGAGCTGTTTTCAAGGCGACTGCTAGGCCGGGTTCCCACGTATCGTAAACGCTGTGGAATTTCCGCAGCATTTATAGTGGTACCAAAGTGGATGAGATGAATAAAATCTCATGACCGTGCTGCGGAGAAAAAAAAAATTGACCTGTGGTGCGGAATTTGAATTGTCAATTTTTGAAGCATGTAAATTTATGCTGCGTTTTAGTTGCTTTTCTGTTGCAAGTTTTCCCCATTGAATTCAATGGGGATGCAAAACCCGCAACAGAAAGCCAAGTGTTGCGACTTTTGCTGCGGATTCACATCGATTCCGCCGCAAAAATCGCAACTCAGGAAAAAATAAATAAATCATACTTACCCAGAACTTAATCTGTCTTCCTGCAGTTCGGTCCCCTGAGATAACGTTGCATCAGATGTGACCGCTGCAGCCAATCACAAACTGCAGCGTCACATGGCCTGCAATGTCATCCAGGAAGGCTAGACTAGGCGCAGAGAAGAGAGAGGGGGGTATGATTGTTTGTTTTTTTTCTGCAGCGAAACTCTGTTAGAAAAACCGCATCACAATGTGGTGCGATTTTTCAAACAGAAGGTGCTGCGGGTTCCAAGTCAGATACGCTGCGCAGTTTTTACGCAGTGTATCTGACCCGTGGTAACCTGGCCTTAGGGTATAATCCCACAGTGCCGATTTGGCAATCATTTCTTATAGTGTAACTAATCGTTCGACAAACTTCTGACACGTCATAGTGACATGTCAGAAGTTTTGATTGGTGGAGGTCCGGGCACTAAGACCCCCACCAATCGCTAAAATGAAAAAAGCAGCAGAAGCCCTCGTGTGAGCGCTCAGCCGCTACATTTCTGTTTGGCTTTTTCCATAAAGCCGATGTATCGGAGTACGGGCTCAATAGAAAGTCTATAAGCCTGTACTTAGATACATCGGCTTTACGGAAAAAGCCAAACAGAAAAGAAGCGGCTGAGCGCTCACACGAGCGCTTCTGCTGCTTTTTTCGTTTTAGCGATTGGTGGGGGTCTCAGTGCTCACTTCTGACATGTCACTATGACATGTCAGATGTTTGTCGAACGTTTAGTAACATTTTAAGTAAAAACCAGCATTGGATTCAGGAGAACAGACTTATAAAGCTTTCCTTTATATATTTCTTCTTTTTAGGTTCCGTTCCTGCTTTTGGCTTAAAAAATACATGCAAAATCTGCAGCAAATCTGCACGGTGGGAACACGGCCAAATTTCAGCGATTCCATACATTTGAATGGGATTGTTTCTGCAGCATGTACATGAATATCTACAAACCCAAATTTGGGATAGTCGCAGATATTTTTGCAACAAATCTGCCGAATGTGAACCTTCCCTTACAACTTTTATAAAAGGAGACCCTTTGTCTCTCGGCACCAATAAAACAGGTCAAGCAGTCATGTGTAGCTCACTCCAGTCAATGAAATGACATACTTGTTCTAGGATATCTGCTACAAGAAACATCTGATAGATCAACTGGCCTGGAGTAATGTACAGCAACAAATGTTACACATTTTGGGATGTCCCTAGAATTTTTCTAGGCTGCGCACCTATTATATGTACGAGCAAAATGAAATTGTGACATTGCAGTACGACACTAACCAGCTGCTGTCAGCCACTTTTCTTTAGGGTCATTACGGAGTTTTAATAATAAAAATGATTCTTGTGCGTTTTGTAAAGTGTTTATATTAAAGCAGAAGTACGACTGGTCTTTAGAAACAGGATAAGCATGGCAGAAGTTTTGCCAAAGCAGGGTTTATCTTGGCACCATGGTGGCATGAGCTAATATTTGTTAAAAGGGTTTGTAGAGCTGAACTGTACGGCACCTGAAACGGGTTTGTGATTGTCACCACAGTAATATATGTGGGGAGTTACACATAACATACATAAATTAATAGTGACACCTTATCCTGAACACTAGCAAAAAAAAGAAAGAAAAGAAAGATGCAACAAAATAATAAACTATGGGATGGGGTTAACTACAGCATAAGCTGCATACAGTGGTTTCAGTATATATCATGAAATGCTTATGTGGGCTCTATAGTGAACAATGTACTAAGCCATTGCAAACACTTAAGATTATGAAACTTTTGGAGCATTCCAGGACAGGCAGTCACTGAAGTGGTTAATCTGAACGTTACATTCCCAGGTTTTCACAATAGATTGAAAAAAGACATACAAAGATAAAATAAATGGAAATTAAACAAACTAGACTGTCAGAATAAGGCTTCGTTCACATCTGCGTCAGGGCTCCGTTCTGGCGTTCCATCGGAGCTTTCCATCAGAACGGAACCCTGACTCAAACAAACGGCAACCATAGGTTTCCGTTTGCATCACCATTGATTTTAATGGTGACGGATCCGGTGCAAATGGTTTCCGCTTGTCTCCATTGTGCAAGGGTTCTGTCGTTTCGACGGAATGAATAGCGCAGTGGACTACGATATTAATTGTGTCAAAACGACGGAACCTACGGTTTCCATTTGTTTGTCAAGGTTCCGTTCTGACGAGAAGATCCGACGGAACGCCAGAACGTAACCCTGACGCAGATGTGAATGAAGCCTAAGGAGAAATGTACATGCACCGAAAGGCCTTGTTCACACAGCGCAGTTCTGAATGCAATTTTTGTTAGTTATATACAGAAATGGATCCTGAAGAGAAGAAAATGATAAAGGAAATATCTTTTTTCATCAAATTCTAATTTAATAAAAAAATAGAAAACTTCCTTCAACTTCTAAATTTTATTGTGTAAGATCGGACATATTCTGATTGCGCTAAAATCGTTTAGCCTGAGACTACTTCTTACGTATGTTTATAAATCCTAAAAGTGAATACAATGGATTGTGTCGCAGTGTTTTACAGGATGGTAGGACAGGAGCCATCCATCATGTCGAGGAAGTAGTAAATGATAGTGTTACCGTTGTGACAATAGTTATGGTGCTGATACCTGTCATATTGTACATGGTCTCTTAGTGTCAGACTCTTTCCGGTTTCCTATATACTTACAGTAGCCCGATGCTCCAGGTCATTGTGAATGAGGTCAGTGCTTTGTAGTAATGGTATTGCATGTTCATACAATGATAATGAATACCCTTGTATATTGTGTTCTTACTAAATGGCTTGACTTAGCATAGAATAACATAAATGAAAATACAGGAACACGAAGAGGTGTTCAGAGAATATCACAGGTCAATAACGTATATATTTCCAAACTCATTTTCTTCAATCCCATGAATCTCTTCCATATATATTTCTCTTTGGACAACCTATATAAATATCTAACAATTTGGTGGCTTTTGTATGTCCATTTTCATGTTTTGGTTTTGATGTTTCACATGGAAATGTCTCTTCGAGACTGCGACTACAGGGCTAGCGGACTACAGAAGAGTTTGTAGTTATCACGTCACAAGCAGCAGCCTACAGACTGATGTAGTAGAGTGGAGTCGTGGCTGATCCGGGAAGGAGGGGGGAATATAAAGTCTATCGATCAAGGCTAATGACTTATAAAACGTACGTCTGTGAAATAGGATTTCAGAGACCTGTTATTCATTTGTGCAATGTAGCTCCAAAGTTGAGCTCTGTTATAAAGAAAGTAAACAGAGGTGTGTAGATATGAGAAAGTGTAGAGTTTCATACACATTTGCCCAGGTACCTGACATGGAAACCAAATACAGCTTTTGTATAAATCAGTAACATAGGGCGGAGGTGATTTCCCTTGACGCATAGCCCTGCATATGAAGATTTGCACGTTTCTCTATCGAAATCTTTACCCGGCCAATTTTAATCTTATTGATAAGACATATGGACTTGGTCCAAGTAAGACTGCCAAGTTCTAAAGAGCACTGGATGCGGACACTTCAGGGATACATAGCAACAGGCTCAGTGTTGTGTAGAAACTGCTCTGAACGGTTGCAATTTACATTCAAACGGCTGCAACTGTGGTCAGCAACCCGTGCACTCATCCTAAAAGCATTGCTCTCCATTATACCCTATTTTCTAGAGAAATCATGAAAAATGTACTCGTTGGCAGTTTGGATAAACCTCGACCTCATTTCAATATGATGAATATATGACTTATACGGAGTGGCATTGACGTGGCCGCACCCTGTTCGGGGCAGATTGTGAATAGATTGTGAATGACCGCGCATTGTTGCAGGTAAAACAGCTGTTTACTTGAAAAATTGTGCAGGAATTAATAAATACACCCTTTATGGTCTCACAATTTTGCAGCTAAAAGCTGTTTTGCCCCCATCAATGCGCGACCATTAACTAGCAACTCGACAGCTACACAAACAAGGTTCCGGCGCAGCTGCCAGACGCATCGCAACCGCATCAATGCCGCTTCTTGGACCTTCCCCTTACTGATTTCTATGAAACTACTGTCTCACTCTCTGACAATGAGTAACGTATTAAATTATATTTTAGACCAAATAAAAGGAATTGATTTATTGAAGATCGGTGTGTGGGTACATCTTCACTGTCCTAGAAGGCTGTGCCCGTGTAATGGCAGGAAGGAGGTGAAGGGAAAGTGAGCCCTAATCTACCCACCGCCCTGTCCCTGCCTACTTGCAACGACCCGCCCTAGGCGACGGGGTACAACTGGGCGGCGGTCCCTACGCTGTCTAAGTGCACGGGAAAACAAACAGGGAACACGCAAGGGAAGGGGCAGTAGCCCACGGAACGCCGCGAGGAAACGGAGCGGTGAATGAGTAGTCAGGACCAGGACAAGGTGGAGTATACCCAAGAGAGCACGGAGGAGGAAGCAAGCCGGAGGCAAAGCAAAGCAGGTTAAGCAGAACAGCAGCAAGGCAGAAGCACGGCAGAAGCAGGCTGGAGCAAGCAGCAGTGGGGCCAGGAATCCAAAAGAATTACAAGCACTGAGGAGGAGAACAGGGCAGGTAATAAAGGACAGGGGGCGGAGATAACTCCGACTGACCAGGCCGCGATAGGCTCTCCCACTCCTGAGCCTGCCACCCTGGTTGGTGGGAGAGGGTGTCAGTCGAACAGGTCTGGCCTCAGGTGTGGATTGATTAATCCCAGGAGTATGCCTAGACGTAGTACCTGGCAGATCCCTAACAGCCCGCAGAGGTTTTTCTTTTTACCTATACTATGAAATAATTAAGGTTCCAGGCAAAACTGAAGGCAGATGTAAAAGAAAGATGTAAGAAAAGTAAAACCAGTTCTATTTCACTTCTGTTGACTTCTATAGAATCAGCCCATTTCCCTAAACCGTACAATTGAGTTTAATGATGAAAAAAGGGCACAAGGTGGCAGATTTACTAATACCATCTTAAATTTAGACAGCTATGAATTAGACTAGATGTGCCAAATTTATCACAGTGGCTCATGCTGGAACATAAATTTGGTGCACGTTTAGTTACTTTTGTCTAACTTTATACCACCTGTTGGTTGTCTTACTTACCACCTTTTTGCGCCAAAATGTTGGCCCATTTTAAGCCATAGCCCTTTCCCGCTAAGTCACGCCCCCTTGTCGGGCGAGTTGCAAGGATCAGTTTTTTTTGGCGCATTTCATTGATAAACTAGTCTAAAATGATTTGCGCCAAAAAGAAGGTGCAACTTAGGCCAGGATACTAGCGAAGCACCGATAGTAAATCTGCCCCCATGTGTATCATTGAGACATGTCAATTTTAGGTATTTCCACTTCTACTATATGGCAAGAAAAGCTTGTGGGATCCACTTCATTATATGTTCTTGTTCCAGGATCTATTCTTCTGCCCATTTTATATATTTCTAGAATAATAGTATCAGACAGGACTTACAGTTTACCGCATTGTCACTCATTTCAACTTGAGCATTTGGATCCCGTATGATGTCTTTCCAGTCAATGGAATCAGTGTAACACAGTTGCTCATTCTTAGTTATATGAACACCTCCAGCTAAAATCTCTGAAAACCAACACAAAAGGAAAAAAAACAACGAAATGAAATTGGTTGCCTAAAGAAAATAACGTAAAAGGTTGCCATTTTGTGACCTACACCAATATTCGGTTCACTTAACCAACAAAGTGGTGTACGGCAGAGCGTGCAAAGGACAGGTATACATTCAGATAGTCGGTATCCACGATCCTGTACACAGAAGTAATGTGTTTTGTTCATATGGGAAAAATGTACGCTCTTTTGTGAACAGGTTTTGTTTGCTAAAGTTTCAAACCTGTATAACCAGTGCGCTTATCCTGAGATAGAGACATGTTCTTATTTTATCTGTTTGTCTGGTTGAGAGGAAAACACAATAGCGTTGGCACAGCTCCACTAGTAGTAAAGCAATGAATACCAAAACAAGGGACTAAAGTCCGTAAGGGTGTTTTTCATCCGGGAAGGAGTAGGCAGTATATAGAGGGGTCAACAATAGAGGTGTACAGCTTGTGTGACAAAGAGCACGTTCACACATGGCGGATTTGCTGTTGAATTCCGCTGTGGACAGTCCGCAGTGGAATTCTGCCGCAGCCGTTTTTTACATTTTGTTTCTATACATTTTTAGGTAACTTAGGTCAGACGTTGCGGAAAATAACTGCAGAATTTAGGCTGCGGTGCACATTTTTCCCTCCGCAGCATGCTCATTATGTTGCGGGGAAGAAGCGGAATTTCACTGCGGATTTCAGCATTTGCATTGCAAGAGAGTCTGCTGTGATATCCACAACGTCTGAATTACCTGTCAAATATGAAAATGTTGCTGCAAAGGAGTCTGCAGCAACATTTTCAGCGGAAAAATTCTGCCACGTCTGAACGTGGCCTAATAAGACTGGTCCCATGTCCCAATGAAGGGTAGCTGTAGAACTTGATCGCCAATGACAGAGGTTATTGCAGGAAACTCTCCCCACTGGGCAAGTCAGTTTGTCCTCTCAATGAGACTCTGTTCTAAGAACGTACTTTTTTTTTAGAACAATTGTTTTTTTTCTCCCCCAAAAATCATAATAGTTAAATTAATTCTTTTAATTCTCCCAAGCTCTAATTGACAGAATGATAGATGGATGGAGAGGCTCTCAATGAAACGACAGTCTAAAAAGAAAAGGCTATATCCAACTCTAGCTTTGGATGGAGATCAGTAGAGCTTTATTGTACTGCATAGGGTGAGCATTTCCCACTCTTCAATGCATATTGAATGCGTGAGAGACGCCTAAGAAATCCCACAGAATATGACTTTGTGGTCCATATGGAACTGGCATGAGAGAGTGATGGAATGGACATCTTAGCATTAAAGTATAACGTCTATTTAAAGTTTGTGTGAAACACTTTCTTAAAAAAGTTCAAGGGCTATATATGAAAAGTAGTACATTTACATAGAATGATATATAACAGAGTTATCCAAGATGACAAAAAAGGGTCTACTTTGCTTTTATTTCAGAAACAGTGCCACTCTTCTTTATGGGCTACGTTTGGTATTGCAGCTCATCCCAAGTGTATCGAACTGAGCTGCAATACCAGGCACAGCCCATGAATAAGAGTGGCGCTGTTTCTGGAAAACAAACAAAACAGAGCATGGTTTCTTATCCTGTACTTGGATGACAAGTGATACACTATTAGGTTGGTGATCCTTATCACACGCTTTCACTTATTTTTTAGTTTATTTACTAGTGTGCCATCTACAGAAAGGTTAGCGGATGATGACAGACCCTTTTACGACTTTAACTTTATTTTAATTTTGGGTTCTGTCCTTAGTCCACAGATTTGTTGCAGAAATGTCTGTGAACGGAGTTCAATACATCTGAAAAGAGTTATTTCTGTAACATACGCATGGATTTCTGCAGGCCTCATTCAGATATATGAGACAGTTGCAGAAACTTCTGCAACAAATCTGTTGTGAGTGAATATACCCTTAAACTCTGTACGCCAGCTATTGCGTCAATCATCACATGTCTGCTATTCATGGACCCCATTCTACATGCAGAAATGTATAGGTCATCTTGCCTTACCCGTAAGATGGTAGAAGCTGAGCTTCTGGATACCACGAGTGCCATTAACTTGGTTATTAAGTATCATGTAAAGTGAGTACTTGTCTTCATAAAGACTCTGTCCACGAATGACACGAAGGTTGTCTAGTGGCAAATAGGTAAAAATATTCAAGGCAATCAGAACGTATCCTGTCACTTCACGTATGGACTGAAAGTAAAGCAGAGAAATACATGTTACTTCCATCTATTCCCAGTATAATTTCTTATAATTAAACAACAGCCATTATGTTCAGGAAAACAATCAAAGAATCATAAGGTTACCGGTGAGAAATGTTTTCTTATTTTCCGTTATTACAAGGTAGGCTTTATGGATTGTTAACATTAACAGAAAAGGCAAGTAAGCATGTAAGGAGGGGGAGGGGGGGTCTGCTGGTACGCGCCTTGCATTTAATCCATAAGAGCTGTGGTATTATAATTAGGAATATCTAATGTGCTCACAGGGAACGTTAAATAAAGTAGATCCAGGATACAACTTCTGTTAGAGTTACTTTAAAGGGAAGGTGTCATGTTTTTTTTTTTGTAATTATATTGCTTTTTATATAATGTAAACAAAAGTTTTATTTATTTATGTGTCACTTTTTTAATGTATTCATACTTTTACTTCTCTATGGGGGCTGCCATTTTGTTTTCATCTCTGTATGTGTCGATTAACGACACATACTAAGATGCTACACAGCACATACAACCCCATAGAGAATGTGAACGGGAGCCGTTCCATTCTCAGGAGCGTGCGCCGTCTGTGTGTGAACTGCGCATGCGCAGTTCCCACACAGACCAGAACGAAGCTCGATTGTAGAGCGAAATCCGGCGCCATTTTCATGTGGAACGGAAGCCGCTGCCGGAGAGTAAGATGACGACTTCTGGCCGAGGCTTCCAGCCATATGTTCAATGAAGCGAAGGCACAAGGAAGAGGAGCGTAGGCGGCAAGAACTTGCTAGACGAGCAAAGGCGGCGGCAGCAGCAGGTAATTTGTTAGTGGTCTGCTTGCTGTAGAACCTCCTACCACTGTGCAGTCGCTCAGAAAATGGCGGCACACAGTGTAGGCGGTTTGAAGACATTCAAACCCCTCCCCCGCCTGGCACTAGCCAGAAGAAGGGAGGGGGGTTTGTGTGAGGACACTAGAGGAGAGTGTGTCCACCCCAAATTTGCAGCATAAAGCAATGAGGTTGCTTTACCACAGTGACCATGCTGCAATTTTGGGAACTGCTCCCTCTAGTGGCCAGCACATGGAAATTTTATAAATTAGAATCTAATTTATAATATTTTCTGACTTAAAACAATTAGTATATAACTGATTACACATTGTTTTAACTAAAAAAATAAATAAAACATTTCTAGCGACACATTCCCTTTAAAGAGTAGTTCACACAGCACTTTTTGGCACTGATTTTGACGCAGAAACCGTGTGGAATCAGCTTCAAGAAACGCCCTAAATCTCCCTCCCCATTGATTTCAACCGGAGGCAAAAGGCTTTGGCTGGGTTCACACGAGCACATTAACGTCCGTAATGGACGGACGTATTTCGGCCGGAAGTCCCGGACCGAACTCAGTGCCGTGAGCCGGGCTCCTAGCATCATAGTTATGTACGACGCTAGTAGTCCCTGCCTCTCCGTGGAACTACTGTCCCGTACTGAAAACATGATTACAGTACGGGACAGTTGTCCTGCAGAGAGGCAGGGACTCCTAGCATCGTACATAACTATGATGCTAGGAGCCCGGCTCCCTGCACTGAGTTCGGTCCGGGACTTCCGGCCGAAATACGTCCGTCCATTACGGACGTTAATGTGCTCGTGTGAACCCAGCCTTTCTTTTTCCTGGGTCGGTTTTTGGCCGCTCGTGGTAAAAAAAAAAAGCAGCATGCTCTTTCTTCGAGCGGTTTCCGCCCCTGATCTACTTTTCAGTGTTTTTTTTATGGCTGTTTCCGCCCGTGGTTTTCGCATTTAATTTTAACGGCTAAAAAAAACAACCTAAAAAAACATGAGAAAGAAGCGTCAAAAAACGCTAGCAATTCAAAATCTGAAGGAATTTTGAGGCAGATTTTTTTTCTGCCTGACAAAAAAAACAGTGTGTAAACTCCTCCTTTCCTACAGACACAAAAAACTTCCACCTTGAGGAACTTCAGCAGGGGAACACAGAGTCATATTACTGCTCATCTTCGCTAGCCGCCATCTTATTCCTAGCAGATGAGACCATAAATCCATTATTTTTTTTACTTTTCACTGCTATTCACATTGTTCTGCCAGTCACAATCCAGTTGCAGTTTCATGACATTCAGTTCTTTTTTTTTAACGGGGTAGAATTGTGAAACACCAGCATTTAAAAGGGGTACTCTGACAAAAGACATTTTATGGTATATTCATGGGATATCTATCAGTGGTGCCTGTGTGGCAGATCCTCCTCACTTCTCGCCCCCTCTGAAGGGGGGTTCTAATGGGACACTGGACTCCCTTTCTTGTAATCTATGTGAGCCCCAGCGTTTAGACCCCTACTGATCAGACATTTATGGCATTTCCTAAATGTCTTTTCATGGTAAATACCCCTTTTAACGCCACAATAGCAATCGGTGCATTAAACTCCTTACCATACATTAACTGCGCAAATAAGAAATGAGGATGAAAATATTACATTATCATAGGTGCCAAAATTTTTGAATTCCAGGGACACTTAGGGTGTGGCTCCTTTGGTGGGTGTGTCTTGTGGGGGCGTGATTTACCTGGTGGGTGCAGCTAATTGGCGTGGCTTTTCAGAATTTCTGCATACAAAAAAATACGAACAAAGTTTTTGCAGTAGTTTGGCTGACAACTAATATGTTGGCTGGTATGTCTCTGGTTGTTTACAAGCAGGTGATGTCTCACTTTATCACTAAGGCTAGGCGATATGTGCTGAAAACTAATGGCAGTGTAAAAACCAGCGTAGATAGTGCCGCACTCAGTGCCCCTTGTAGATGGTGCTCCACACTGCCCCCATTAGATATTGGCACACACTGCTCACTGTGGATGATGCCACAGTGCCCCCTGTAGATAGTTCCAAATGACCACCCGGTAGATAGTACCACAGTGCCCTCTGTAGATAATACCATAATGCCCCCAGTAGATATTGCCACACACTGCTCCCTGTAGATGATGCCACACAGCCCCCTATAGATGATGCCACACAGACCCCCTGTAGATAATGCCACCCCCATATATGATGCCACACACCCCCTGTAGATTATGCCACACACACCCCCTGTAGATGATGCCACACAGACCCCCTGTAGATGATGCCACACAGACCCCCTGTAGATGATGCCACACAGACCCCCTGTAGATGATGCCACACACAGCCCCCTGTAGATGATGCCACACACAGCCCCCTGTAGATGCCACACACAGCCCCCCAGTAGATGATGCCACACACAGCCCCCTGTAGATGATGCCACACACAGCCACCCTGTAGATAGTGCCACGTAATTCCCCTGTAGATAGTGCCACGTACTCCCCCGTAGATAATGCCACGTACTTCCCCTGTAGATAGTGCCACGTACTCCCGCTGTAGATAGTGCCACGTACTCCCGCTGTAGATAGTGCCATGTACTCCCCCTGTAGATAGTGCCACATACTCCCTCTGTAGAAAGTTCCACATACTCCCCCTCTAGATAGTGCCACATACTCCCACTGTAGATAGTGCCACATACGCCCACTGTATACAGCGCCACATACGCCCACTGTAGCTAGTGCCACATACTCCCCCTGTAGATAGCCCCCCCGTGTCCCTGTAGATATAGCCATTGGGGCTCCCTCTATAAGCGGAATCCCTGGCCAGGCGTCGGCAATGCTCTGGCTGGGGATTCTGCTGCAGGAGGTGCCGTTGACGTCACTGCCCTTATAAGGACAGTGAAATCATGGGCTCATTCTATGAGCGGAATCCCTGGCCAAGCGTCAGCAACGCTTTGGCTGGGGATTCCAGTGCTCCAGGAGGAGCCACTGACTTCATTATTCACAAATGGACAGTGCCGTCGTCAGTGGCTCCCTCTATGAGCGGAATCCCCGGCCAGGCAACGGCAATGCTCTGGCCGGTGATTCAGCTGCAGGAGGCACCACTGACGTAACTGCCCTTATCTTGGACAGTGAAGTCATGGGCTACTCCTGGAGTGCCGTAATCCCAGGCCAAAGCGTTGCTGATGCCCTGGCCGGGAATTCCGCTCATAGAGAGAGCCCTGATTTCACTGTCCATATAAGGGCAGTGACATCAGTGGCACCCCCTGCACGGAATCCCCGGCCAGGGCGTCAGCAACGCTTTGGCCGGGGATTTCGTTCCAGGAGGAGTGAATGGCAGAGCAGGAAGCAGATAGTTTCCTGCTCAGCCATAGTATTCAATTGCATCTGCGTCCTGAGGAGGCAGATGCAATTGAATGTAGCGGTTGCCGGGACTGTCTCTGTATATTAGGGATAGTCCCGGCAAATTTGGGACAGTTGGCAAGTATGCATTATTAGCAGATGAACAGCTGTTAAACACCTGGAATGCAGTCTTTCTGTGTAGGACAAGGTTGGCCATGTTCACTTGATGCAGCAGGAAGCCTCTCCCAATGATAGCAGTACTTTACCTCCTAAACTGTGTAGGCAGATCAGGGAGGGGAAACCAGTTGTGCAATATTCAGGCGAAAAGGCTGGTTAAACAGGACAGGCTGGAGCCACATTCCAATGACAGAAACATCGAACTCAATAACATTTCACACCATTTGCTAACATGAAAATGACATCTGTGATACAGGTGCTCAGTGAATATCACTAGATATGTGTTATTTCAGCATGCTTACCGATTACCCATTGCATAAGAACAACTTGAAAAGAAAACATTGGTATATATATTTAAGTCTCCCATGATCACCTGTGGTGTATATTACCTTTAAGAAGGATAAATCTTTATTGTTCTCAACAAGCACAATCTCCAAATTTCCCATCACAATATGGCAGTTGTTGTATGTGTTCTTTAAGGTCTGATGCTGGTACTCGGCCTCGCCAGTTACACTGAGTCCATTCACTGTGCCAGTGCAGACTGTTAAAAAAATGAGGTAAAATAAGACAATGCACTTGGGCTAATGTGTACATAGAATACAGGGGGACCAACAGAATAATGCCACTTTCTGGTGCTGACTTCCACATCCCCCATCCCAGGACAGAAGGCTCAACACTTGTTCGCCCCCTGCACCCTTCCCATCTGCAGTAGAGCAGGACCACCATAGTCAATAGAGTCCTACACAGGTGAATTCTGCTCATGGTGAAAAAGGGTAGGACCAGGCAGACGTGTACAAGCGCCCTGTAATAATTGCAGCGCTCTATGAATAATCGCACATACCCAGAAGTTGTAGTCTGAAGGTTATTTGCAGAGATGCTGCATTTTGGTATCTGTTTTATTTGTATACCAGTTAGAAAATGTTGCTGCAAATTTGTATGCATTATAAATTATATACATTATACCCTTCTTTTTACAGATGTTTGCACAGCTACAACATACCAAATGACGCCAACAAGGAACAAACGTTACAACATTTAAAGTCTATGTTAAAATATTTCTGGAATTATTGTGACATTAGTTAATTTTTTACTTTGAAGATAATCTTAATTTTTACAAGTGTTTTATAGACGTAGCCTTTGGAGTGTGCAGGAGTGATTATAATGTGGTGAATAACTGTCTGCTACATAGTAAAAAGAAAAAAATACAATCTATGAGAAAGCAATAAACATTTAAAAAATAGAGCGGGGCGATCTACAAAGGCTGGCTTGGCCATACACATAAGATCGCTGTTGACTGAATACTTGTTTGGCCTATCTCCTTTGACCTCTCCATATTTAAAGATAACTAGTCCGCTCTCCTGACATTTCTGTTTTAGTGAATATGCGATCTCCATAAAATACAATTCTGGAGCACCTTTTTCTAGAACTCTGTGTTGTGCTATTCCTCTGTTATTCCTACTGGAAATGTATGAATGAACTGACAACTGGTTACCATTGTTCCAATGGGCGTGTCCCTACATGGTCTGACACTGTCCAATCGGTCCTGTAGTGACACATCTCATTAAAAGGGTAATGGAAATACCCAGTTGTTAATTCATACAATTTCAGGAGGAATAAGAGCGGAACCGCACAATGCAGATTTCTTAGAAAAGATGCACATAAATCTGGCAATAGATCATACAAAACTTCCCACCACAATTACTAACTCATAAAGGAAGCCATTTCTATATTAAAGGGGTTATGTGGGGACCAAAAATTATTAGCAGTGTATGCAGTATGTGAGTGAACTGCTAATATACATTCCGGTCCCCCGTCGCGCTGGTTATAAGATTTTAATAGATTTTACAGCACTGTCGGGGGACCGGAAGTCTAGTGGCACAGTCTTCCTTCACGATGACACGACCCATCGTCATGTGACCGACCCTGCTGTACTCGATATACAAGCAGTAGGAGTAGTGCAGCGGTTACATAGAGTACAGCGGGGTCAGTCACATGACCATGGGTCGTGTCGTCATGAAGGAAGACTGTGCCACTAGACTTTTGGTCCCTCGACAGCGCAGTAAAAATCTATTAAAATCTTATAACCAGTGCGATGGGGGGCCAGAATGTATATTAGCCTTGTACTCACATACTGCAGTTCCCTGCTAATAATTTTTGGTCCCTGCATAACCCCTTTAAAATGTAATTTAAAATTACTGCACATGTAATTGTCTAAAAAAAAAACATTGGAGAATTGCTCTGTAAAGCAGGTTAGGGATATATTTTAGTTCGGTCTACCCACCAACTAGAAGTTAACCAACTATCTGAGCTGCCGAGAGATAAGGATTATTTATAAGGCGGACAAGTGTACCACTATGCAATTCCCACACAACATTGGGACAATATAGGATAGAAAGGCTCCGACATATTGTGTTTTTACAGCTGTGTATAGTAAATTTCTCAGCTGCAGGTCTATAGAGTGAAACAAATGTGCCATTTTACCCACAAATATTTTTTACAATCCTGAACACTACAGGAACACAGTCTAATTATGGAAATGGGTTCATTGTATTTAGCCCCGTCTACTCTTAATTTTTTTCTTTACTGTTGTTAATAATGAAAATATGAGAGAAGCTCAGTGGCAGATAGGGGCGATTTTCCCCTCCAGACGTAGAACTGGGAAAGGTCAGACATTAGAAAGGATCCAAACAAACCCAAGAACACTGACAATCGTCCATGCAATGCTGCCCCCGCCTCTGCCCATCCTGGAGAGAATGACTTCTCTCTGTGCCGGACACAATGTGTCCTTCTCTGCAGCTGGACACAGCATCCCATTGTGCCTCGGGCAGGAATTTGATGGGGAACACTAAAGGCAGGGTCTGAGAAGGGGGGAGATTTGGATTCAAACAGTAATGTATTTTTTTAAAACTCCAAAATGCAGAATATTTAGTAGTATTGCTGAATGTAGCGTTGGTCATACTATGTACTCGTATGTAGAGAACACACATGCAGTTCGCAGAAAGATCCATGTTTTTATGGTCATGTGGTCCACCATCAAAGTTACATATAACAGCGTCTACTTCACTATTACATATTCGCATACTTACTACATTTAATAAAAAGACTTTTGTGAAAGTGCAAATTCAATTACAAGTCATCATTCTGCTGGATAGATAGGCAGAATATTTTCAGCCACCACTTGACTTAAGCCTCAAATTCTTTATAAAAAGTTGCAGGCAATAGAAACTCATGCCAAGCATTCAGTTTCTTCTCATTATAATGAACCCTCTGCCCAAACAAAGTGGATGCATCTGTTTTGTAGGGCAGTTTACCAGAGTAGTAAGTCAGTGAAGGGAGGAGTATCAATCAGCGCTGTATGGCCATGCCTGCGGGCGGAAGTAGGTGAGAAATGGGCTTCTTCCTGCCCAACCTGTATGTGATTATATTTGCTTTACTTAGTGATGACAATATGGCCCGAATTATAAGAATAAAAGTTAACTGTAAAAAAATCAAACATTAGAAAAACAATTTACATGAAAAAAAAGCGTCAAAATATTTTTTGCATAGATTTTTGCCTAATACAAATAACTTAGGCTATGTTCACACAGGGCAGATACGCTGCGTAAAAGCACACAGCGTATCCGCCCTGTGTGCCGGAGGGAATTCTGGCCGAAAAACCGAACCAAATTGTAGTGCAGTTTTCTGGCTGGAATGTCCGCTACAGAAAACTGCACAGAAAAAACAAAAAAAGGATATTTACCATGGCGACGTGCCCCTCCGACGTCCTGGCGCTCTGCAGCCCTGGGATGACATTTCATCCCATGTGATCGCTGCAGCCTCTGATTGGCTGTGCCGGTCATATGGGATGAAACAGGATCGAATATCATCCCAGGTGGTCGGCCTGGACGAAGAAACATAGACTGAGTAAGTATAAGATTTTTTTTTCTGAGCTGCGTTTTTGTGCAATTGACGTGCTACGGTTTAAAAAAATGCACCGTATGTCAATTTCTGAGCATTTCTTCCGCTCAACATTGGCCGCAGCATGTGGATGAGATTACAAAATCTCATCCACTCTGCTGCTACTGTATTATGCTGCGGATTTTCCGCAACTAAATCCGTTAGTGTTTATGCTACGTGTGAACTGACCCTTATGGTGCTGACTGTCTACACACTTAGGCCTCGTTTACACGAGCGTGATATACGTCCGTGCAACGCGCGTGCTTTTCACGCGTGTCGTACGTGCCTATGTAAGTCTATGGGGGCATGCAGACAGTCCGTGAGTTTTGCTCAGCGTGAGTCCGCTGAAAAAAACTTCACATGTCCTATATTTGTGCGCTGTTCGCGCATCACGCACCCATTGAAGTCAATGGGTGCGTGAAAATCACGCAGGTCACACGGAAGCACTTCCGTGTGAACAGCGTGATTCGCGCAACAGCTGTCAAACTCTGAATGTAAACAGAAAAGCACCACGTGCTTTTCTGTTTACAAACATCCAAACGGAGTGTCATAATGATGGCGGCTGCGCGAAAATCTCGCAGCCGCGCATCATACGCTGATGACACACGGAGCTGTTTAGTGCCTTTTGTGCACGCCAAATGCCGCGTTTTTTGCGAGCGCAAAACGCACACGCTCGTGTAAACCAGGCCTAAAGCAGTGTAAATCCACTAGTGTAAGATGTAAAAGTGGCACTAATTTTAGTTGAAGTGGTTTGAGTGAAATCCTCACTTCAAAATAATTTCTCTGTGCATTGATGCATCCCATGCTCCCATACTACTGCATGACTAGACAGATTCCTCGTAGTTCTGGGTGACAACCTCTGTAGTTTCTGTAATATTAAATAAAACTATTTCTGGCCAACATATGACTTGTATTCTGCATATATATATATATATATATATATATATATATATATATAGAGAGAGAGACTGCAGCAGCATGGAGGAGATTATAAAGCTGTAATGAGAAGTGTAGCTAAGAATCCAGCACTGGGGTGATGTAGAAATCTTGCCGACAGCCTGTGTCTCCTCTCTGCCTCCTCCTGTTCCCCCTCCCCTCTCCATAGACTAGTATGGGCAAGATGTCTGTGTCTTACTCACTCTGCTCCCTCCACTATCTCCTGAGTGACACTACTAGATCTCGATAAGGGTATAGAGATCAAGCGGTGTCACCTGCCAACGTTGGCGCCCAGCGCTAGCAAGTTTCCAGACCTTATACATGCACAAATAATTAAATAGAAGACTTCCTAATTAATCATTACAATAGAAAATTCTATATACTAGAGTTGTCCTTTAAAGTTGGTATTTATACGGATTCTGCTAATAACTCTGGGAAATAATGTATATATTATGCTGGTGAAAACCAAGGAGACATATAACCAATAAGTCTAGTAATCGGACGAATAACTTTTTTCTGCTTAAGCACTAGCGCCAAACTAAAGTCATGTATTTACATGATGATTTTAATATGGGATAGCCTAATAATGTATTTGATACATAACAGTACAAAACAATAACACTAGATCATGGACTTAAAAAAAGATATATTTTTTTAAATGGTTAATACTTAATATACACATTGAACTTGTATATATCCCTTTTTTTTCAGTGCTGCATACATTAATTATTCTTATCATCGCTCTCAGAAGATGTAATGAGTGGCATGCTGGGGGAGTCTCTTAATATACTATCCTCCACCCAAGCAAGGAGACAGATGGGTTTTGGAATGTCAGACATGGCTACCTCATTATTTGTCTACCCTCCAGTTCATCACATCAGCACTTATACCAATATTTTAAGCAGTCTGCTAGCCATTACCCTGCAAATCTCTCAGCAGAAAGCAACTTGCATACATGTATAATGTATAGCCCCCGGAAGAAGCGCCAAGCGAAACACGTGTTGTGCTTTCTCTCGCAACCCTGGATTGTTTGGTCTGTAATTTAAATGGTTTTGACTTCCTCATGTGTGTATATTGAGAGGCTATGTCTGGACATATAGAACTAATAGTGAGGTAGCCATCCTTTGCACTACTACGGTAGCACCTTATCATTATATAGCTATGGTGGGATTGTACAGTACAGGATCCTGGGTAATGTATGCACGACAATATTTTATCTTACTAATAGTTGTTTTACTATGAATGTCTATGGACATTAATAAAATATATATATTTATCGATTGTATTTCTGTGCATTGTTTTTTTTTGTTGGCGGTGATAATTTGCAGGCTGCACAGATCTTACAGTTAGACCAGACCTGTTTATTTAATTTGATATAGTACATGTATATTGTGCAAAGTATTCTGTATTCTGTGCGACCTGCGGTAGGAGTCCATTTCTTGTTTGCACACGGACACACATATGTAAAAGGAAATGCATGTTAAACATTAAAGTGTCAACTTAGAAACGTCATTTTTGGGCATCTTTGTCATACCAGTTAGGCGTCACTGAATGTAGTATCACTGTAAAAGAGGACATATCCTTTGCCCTCATGTGACATAAAACTGACAGGGGCCCAAACATACACTATATGGAGGAAGGTCTTAAACACGCCTCTCCTCATTATTGAATTCAGGGGTATCATTCAGTCCCATGGCCACAGGTGTATAAAATTAAGCACCCCGCCGTGCAGTCGCCTTTATAAACATTTGTGAAAGAATGGGTCATTCTGAAGAGCTCACTGAATGCCAGCGTGGTATATAATAGAATGCCAGCGTTGTAACAAGTTAGTTTGTGAGATTTCTTTCCTCCTAGATATTCCACGATCAACTGTGAGTGGTATTATTGCGAAGTGGAAACGTTTAGGAACCACACCAACTCAGCCACAAAGTGACTGACCAAGGGGTCACCAAGTGCTGAGGCGCAAAGTACATAAAAGTCACTAACGCTCTGCTGACAATAACTGCAGAGCTCCAAACCTTCTCTGACATTAACATCAGCACAAAAACTGTGCGCCGGGCGCTTCATGGCATGGGTTTCCATGGCCAAGCAGCTGCATTCAAGCCTTACATTACCAAACACAATGCCAAGCGTCGGATGGAGTGGTGTAAAGTGCGCCGCCACTGGACTTAGGAGCTGTGGAAACGAGTTCTGTGGAGTAACGAACCACACTTCTCTATCTGGCAGTTTGATGGACGAGCCTGGTTTTGGCGTGGGCCAGGAGAACATTACCTGCCTGACTGCGTTGTACCAACTGTAAAGATTAGTGGAGGAGATATAATGCTATGGGTTTATTTTTCAGGGGCTTGTATAGACCCCTTAGTTCCAATGAAGGGAAATCTTCATGATTCATGATACCAAGAAATTTTGGACAATTGGTCTGCTTCCAACTTTGTGGGAACAGTTTGGGGTTGTGACCCTTGTCTGTTCCAGCATGGCTGCGCCCCGGTGCACGAAGCAAGGTCCAGAAAGTCATGGTTGGGTGAGTTTGGTGTGGAAGAACTTGACTAGCCCACACAGAGCCATGACCTCAACCCCATTGAACACCTTTGGGATGAGATAGAACAGAGATTACGAGCCAGGCCCTCTCATCCAACATCAGTGTCTGACCTCACAAATGCTCTTCTGGATGAATGGGCAAAAATTCCCACAGACACAATCCAAAATCTTGTAGAAAGCCTTCCCAGAAGAGTGGAAGCTGTTTTGGCTGCAAACGGGTGACCAACTCCATATTAATGCCTAGATTCATAATGCGATGTCGTAAAAACTCCTGTAGGTGTAATGTGTATGTGTCCTAATACTTTTGTCCAAATAGTGTATACATAGCTATATATAAAATACCCAATTTCTATAGAGTGCCGAATACATTGGTTTTAACATGTTATTTCATGCTTTCTCTAGGCAAAAGCAATAAGCCCTGAGGTACATTCCTTTATTGAATGACTGTCCCTTTAAGGGCTTGGTGGCATTGCTGGGTCAACAGATAAGGAATGGGTCTGTACAGTGTCCCTGTTTGTCCTTCAATGGAGGTGACAGGAAAACAGAGCAGACCTTGTCTACTTTCCAGGCCTCCTAAGCACTGGCAAAAAGCAGCAGGAGAGATTAAACCCTTCATCTTTGTGTTACTCACGCAGTGTAGGATGTGGTTCACCATCTAATTAATTTCTCTGCACAGTAGCCAAATGCACAACTGAAGCAATGGGACTCCACATGACAAAGGGCAGTCTGTGTTCAGACTCTCCTGGGTGGAAGCCATCTTAATAGATAGATGGAAGAGGAAAACATTAATGACCCTACCACAGAAATCCACTGCATTGCTAATCATTAGCACCTACAAACATGTCTCACTATGAGCTCATGTCTTTCTATGTGTAAATAGATTAAGTTGAATGACAACTTGGCATGAAGATTGTGCCCAAAGCCCACATTAAAAAAAAACAGCAGTCTGAACAAAAACCCATATCGTAGCCTCAGTCTGTACAGCACACACACAGTCAATACTCACACACTATACTTTAAATTACTGCCATTTTGTAGAGACTGTAAAGCCCCCCCGGCGGCAGAATTTTATATAGCGAATGATGGGGGTTGTATTCCATATACTGGCATAAAGCTCAAAGTTTTATTCATACTAAACTCTCTGTATAAAATGAACAGCCCATATAGCCCTTAAAGGGAACTTGTTACTTAAAAAAGTCTCCTTTACCTGTATTAGATCTTACAGATGTCCTAACAATGCTCAACTAGCGAAAGAAATAAGGCTCGCTAAATGCTAAAGGCCCATATTGCTGTCGAGGGACGAAGAATACATATGTACCCCTCTGTGAACCCTCTCAGCCATTCAGAAGAGATAAGAGCAATCACATGACATACTTCCCAGCAGCCATGAATCCTAAGGAACAGTGGTCAAGTGGGTAGTGGGCACCAATCTTGCAAACAGAGATTTGGTGTATGTTTACATGCAGCACATCCATGAATGAAGAATATGTACATAAATCCCTACGTATGCAATCCTTGTTCAAGGACAAGACATGAAAAAAAACAATCCTTGACTGAATACTGGACTGCTCTAGTTATACTTCTTAGGGCACAGTTCACACGTTGCATAAATACTGCAGATTTTCCACAACGGAACTTGTTGCAGAAAATCTGCAGCAAATACAGTAGCTGCAATGTGGATGAGATAAAACAAATCTCATCCATACGCTGCGTAAATGCTGAGCGGAAAAAATACTCAGAAATTGCAGAATTTTATTCCTCAGCATGTCGATTGTATTTGCGTAAACGCTGATTATGTGTTTTAGGTTTTCCCCATTGAATTCAACGGGGAGGTAAAACTTGCAACAAATAGCAGTTGTTGTGTTTATTGCGGCGGGATCTCAGCGATTGCGCCGCAAAAAAACACAACTCAGAAAAAAAAATCTTATACTTACCCAGGAGTCTGTGTTTCTTCCTCCAGGCCAGCCTCCTGGGATGCCGTTTCATTACATGTGACCGCTGTAGCCAATTACAGGCTGTAGCGACGGTCACATGAGATGTAACGTCATCCCAGGAGGCCGGTCTGGGTGACGTCAGAGGGCTGACCTCCTGGGATGACGCTTCATCCCATGCGACCGCCGCTGCAACCAATCACAGGCTGCAGCGGTCTCCTGGGGTGAAATGTCCCAGGAGGTTTCTGCAGCGGACATTCCGGCCGAAAAACTGCATCACAGTTTGGTGCGGTTTTCGCCTGGAATACCCTGCCGCGCACAGGGCGTTACGCGCCCTGTGCTGTTACGCGCCCTATCCGTCTTGTGTGAACTCAGCCTAGTTGTGTGTAAGTCTCATGCAAGAACTTGTTTGGTTCACAGAACAAACCCTAAAAAAAACACCTCTCCTTTTTAAGTATAATAATGATGTCATATTGTCGCTACAAAGGAAAATATGAAAATAACAACAAAAGGCTTTACGTCTGTAAAACACACAATAACAATAGTCTGACAAACAAGCTGCACAAGAGCCAACGCCGTCTTCCCAGACTCTCGGCTGCACCTGCAGTTTTGTCTACATTTTTTTTTTGTCAAAAGAAAAAAAACAAATCTGAATATGTCTCTGCTCTTTGCATGCGTTCTGTTCCCTTTCTATTCCCCCAGTGCAAATGCCAATGGCATGGTCATTAATCATTCACATGCCCGTATTGATCTTCGTAACAATGGCAACTATTGAAAATGTTGTGAGAGTTGGAATGTTTCACTGTTTTATGCGCCACAAGTTAATGGACAGCCACGGATCTATATTGGAAGCTGACAAGTATTAAATTCCACTCCGATAACTATTTTATTAACAACCAAGACAGTAATAACATTTGACCCTGGGGGACATGCATCCCCACCTACTCAGCTGCCCACCCCCTTCTCGGCTACTATGTCCATGCCTGCAGTCAGGTCAGATTCTTGCCAAATACCATCCATACCCAGATGCCAACAGCCTTATTAGAGAAACACATGTCTCCCAGAATACATAGAAATGACCCAGGGAGAAAGTAATTCTATAGTAAGACTTGGCAATTGGTGTGGGAATTTCCCTGCAATACCACGGTCATTTTTTTTTTTAGATACAACTATCATATGTCTACATAATATGTTCCATAATTTATTCAACTATATAGTAATCATGGGATTGATATTTACCAAATTTTCTATATTCAGCAATTCTGTAAATTCTCATAGATCCGAGCCCCAGTTCAGTTTACAACCCAATTTCCTTATTCGAGCACATACACAAAATACACACACACACAAAATAACACACTGCACCGTAGGGATCATGGTGTGATAACACATTGACCTACTCAGATTTTCTCCAAACAAAAGCAAAACATACAAACTCCTTGCAGATGGTGATGGAGATTCATAAAGAATTTTACGGCAGAAAAATGATGTAAAATACGTATTAAAAAAATGGAACATGATCTTTCCACCAGATCCTTGAAGGCATATATGCCAGAAATGTGTCCAAGTACGACTAGTCCAATTTTTTTTTTTTTAAGTTGCAAACAGGGGAGTGGCTGACGGCAGTGTAAACTAAGGCTACATTTATAAAAGAATCAAGAAACATTTTTGTATAAAAAGTGGCGCATTTTAAAGACTGGGTTGGAGTAGGTGTAAAAAATAATGTTTTTCACATTAAATTCAGAAACATTTCCTTAGCTTAGACTATTCAGTCAGAAGATGTGCCACATGTATCACAGTGGTGAATGCTGTATGATCAATTTGGCACATCTTGCCTGAGCTGTTAGACACTTTTTTCCTTCTTATACCACCTCTGAAAAAGGGATTTCTCCAGCTCACCAATTTTGGCGTTTGATCCTCAGTTGCGCACAGATCCTCGAGGTGGCACTCGGTTGAATCACAATAGAACTAAAAAATGACTCAATCCAGCGCTGGGTTTAAAAGGAAATACTTTCCACTTTATTGAAAATTAGTTTAAAAATTGTAGCGAGCACAGAGGGGTGGATGCATAGAGCTTGCGCGTTTCAAACTATTCGCTCATTCTTATTCATGGCATGACATGAATAAGAACGGGTGAATCGTTTGAAACGTGTAAGCTCTATGCATCCACCCCTCTGTGCTCGCTACAATTTTTAAACTAATTTTCAATAAAGTGGAAAATATTTTCTTTTAAACCCAGCGCTGGATTGAGACATTGTTTCCACCACCTTTGACTTATCTTATGCCATTTTGGTGCAATTCAGAACACTTTATCACATTTTAAGCCATGCTCCTTTTTTTACTAAGCCATGCCCCATTTGAAGACACTTTTTTTTTTAAAGTATCTAGTGAGGCACAAAGATCTGTTCTTGGTGCATTTGCCTATTAAATATCTCTGAAACTAGATACGACATTATGCGCTAGAAATGTGTCACATTTTACGACATATTCTAGGCGCATCCACATTAGTATATCTGCCCCAATGTAGCCAACCTGTATAATGTTTTCAGTCTTTATTATGGGGTGTGGTGGTATTGGTACCAAGGGATTAGCGCAATCTGCTGTATAAGTACGGCACAGTAATGGCGCAGGCTAAGGAGCTGAACATACAGCTGAAACTGCTGCAACAGCCGGTTTCGGCGGTTTAACCACTTAGATGCCATGGTCAATAGCGACCACGACATCTAAGAGGTTAGGTAGAGTTAGGCCCTTTGTCACCCCATCGGATTCATATGACATAAGGGGGCCTAACGATGGCCCCCAGGTCTGCAATGTACAGAAGAAGGCCACCTAGTTTTGTACTGACATGCATAATACTCTGCAATACAGAAGTATTGCAGTTTATTATATGAGCAGAAGATCGAATGTTCAAGTCCCCTTATGGAACTTAAAAAAAAAAGTTAAAGAAAATTTGAATAAAAAAATAACATAAATAATAATAATTAAAAAAAATAAAACATTCAAAAACGATACATAATTGGTATCAGCGCATCCCTAATGAGCCCTACTATAAAACAAATGCATTCTTATACCGCAAAGTAAACACCGTAAAAAAAAAACAACAACCTAATAAACAATTTCAGGATTACTGTTTTTGGTCACCTTGCCTCCAAAAAAATTGAATATTAAGAGATGAAAAAGTTGTATGTACCCCAAATACAAAAAATATATACCACATAGTATACATTGTCAATGTACATGTGACTGTATGGGATACAGTACAATACGTCAGGGCACACAAATAAACGAGTAAACAGAGTCCAACACAAGAAATATATCTACATTGGTCCCATAACAAACCCATCAATCTCAGGTGAAGAGATTTGTCTACACACATGACTGGGTGCAAAGTTGCAACGAAATATCCACTAACGTGAAAAGGTAGGTACATTGCGATGGGTTTTAAAGTACTGAAACTTAAGGGGTTTTTACATCGGCCGATTATCGTGCAGACGAGTGTTCATGTAATGCTCATTGCCAATTGCCCTGTGTAAACAGGGCAGCGATCAGCGGATGAACGAGCAAACGCTCTATCAAAAAAGCTGGTCGTATCGTTTTAAAGAAAGTAAAGTATTATCGTGGTCGGAAGCACATTTCTCTGTGTAAACAGGGAGACGCGCTGCCGACATGATAATAATGTATGGGGACGAGTGATAGCTCCGTGAGAAAGGAGCAAACGAGCGCCGATCAACGGTGTCTCGTTGATCAGTGCTCGCTGCACCAGCCGAATATCGGCCGTGTAAAAGGGCCTTTAGGAAGTAGTAGAAATTAAATGTAACAATTATCACCACAAATGTACAATTCTAGGGGAGTTGTATGCTGGTATCTCTACAGACCAAAATATGTATTCACGCGAAACAACGCGTGGAAAGCCTCTTAGCTTTTTTGATTTTGCATCATCTTCAATGTAGCGTTTTTTTTAATATTTGATTTTATCAATACTGTGCACTGCCAGAAGCTGGGTGGTAACGAAGAGAAATGGATGATGCTGATTCGTCAGCATCATACACTTCTATTCACAACGCCCAGCTAGTAAAAGTAGTAAAAACGCCCCGATGTACGCACATAATACACGCCCACTTGTACTTTTACTTTAAACACGCCCAGTTGTACTTTAGAAAGCCTCATTTACATAAATATAAAAATGGTCATAACTTGGCCAAAAATGCTAGTTTTAAAAAAAAACAAAAAACGTTACTCTTATCTACATTGCAGCGCCGATCTGCTGCAATAGCAGATAGGGGTTGCAAAATCTGGTGACAGAGCCTCTTTAAGTTTGTAGTTTATTACATTGGGCCCTTGTAACTTTTTTGCCTCTCATTTAGTAAATAAATACTATTCATAATTTAGTTTTTTTAAATATATAAGGTTTTTATATATATATATATATATATATATAAACCTTATTTTTTTTTTTAAGTAGTTGTGATGTAATATCAGTTATAACTTGTGAAATGATGACATTACCAGCTGATTATTCAGCATTAGAGACAGAGTTGCAGTTATAACCCAGTTATTTTAAGCAGAAACTGTACCCACACTGCAGATTTTGTGGCTTGTTGGCATCTTGGATATGTATTCATGTTGGTTTTTTTTTACACCGTGAATAGGATGATCTCATATATTATATGCGCTGTCTGGTCATTTCTACCATAGAGTAGGGTGGGGGAGAGGTGTGTTCATATCACAAGTTGTGATGAATGACAGCGGGAATTTTGCTTTGTGTTATAAGAAAAACATTCTCCTCCCCTGACTCCATGTGTAGAAAAGCTAGTTTGGCCTCCCAAGAGAATTGTGACTACAGACAGATAGATACATGTACCTGCTGCATAATAGGACTACTTTATGACTCACTGATTTACCTCACAGACAGAAACACCAAAATGAAATATGTACAATGCAGAAACGCTACCACGTGGCATGTACAACTACCTAAGGCCGGGTTCCCACGTAGCGCAAACGCTGCGGAATTTCCGCAACGTAATTCTGTGTGTAAATTACGCAGCATTTACACTAGCAGCAACTTGGTGCGATTTTTCGGACGGAAGGTACTGCGGGTGTCTTCTACGCAGCGTATCCGACCCGTTGGAACCTGGCCTAAAGTGACCAATGGCCACATGGATAGGATAGGAGCAGTCACATGGACATCAGCTCCAGTACCACGTACAGAGCTGTTATCATTAGGGCCCATTCACACCTTGCATTCTAATGTCATGTTCACACAGCATATGTTCAGGCTGAAAATTTTATACGAGGCTGATTTCAGGAGAAAACAGTCTCTGAAGTCCAGAAGTTTTTAGAGCGTTTTTTATTTTTGCATTTTTAAGCAGTATTTTGATGCATTTTTTTTTAAGTGTCAATGGGATATTGGAAAAATCAGCTTATAAAACACTTTTTTATTAAGTGTTTTTTTTACAAGTAATTTCTTTATTTAGCAGCGTAAAAATACGCCTCATATGAACTATGCCTTGAGTGTATTTTGGGGCATAATACGACCATTTTACGGTCTGAAATACGCCTGAAAATATGCAGTGTGAACATGGCCTAAATATGGTTGTTGGCTAATTTTAGAATCAGTGAATGGGAATTGAATTCAAAGGGGAAAAATACACCAAGCATAAACTGTAACTGTAAGTGTGAATCCAGTTCCATTCCGACAACAAATGCGGAGTCAGAAAGTAAAAGCGGCGGTGCTTGGAAAAAGCACTGCATCCCCTTTGTTTTGAAGATCAGAAAGGTAGGGGTCTCAGGCAACAAATTCCACAAATGACATCTTCTGCACAGTGACATGTCAGAATTATAACGGGGAACCTTCCCTTTAATGAAAAGCAGAGCTTTATATATATATATATATATATATATATATACACACACATACACTTATTTATTATATTTTTTCCCCCACAGATTATATATATATATATATATATTTATTTTTTTAAAATTCCGATAGGTTGTTTTTTTTTTTGTCTGATAGAGGTCGCTTTGTTGTGGCAGATGGGCTCACACAATTTGATCAAAATGTGCTCTAAGAACCTCCCTATTGTAAGTAGATTCAGCAGTAATGCATATCTAGTGTAGTGCTTAGGTGGCATTAGTGTTCGCAGTGTGCTGTCGCCATTTTCTTGTGTGCTGTATAAATTTGCAGTCACATGCGTTCTTGCACCTGCATACACGTTTTGTTTCATTTTGTTGGAATGTGCTGTTCACATTTTTGTGGTGTTTATATGATCCATATATATGGGGTTAGTGACTGCCTCCATATTTGATATTGCACTCCTCCCATTCTGGCCTGGGTGATTTTAATTAGTTTAATGCTGGTTCCTACCATCCCCAAGTATATGTAGGCTTAGTCCCAGTTCTGGGTGTATGTGCAGCATAGGTTCCAATCCTCATATTGGTCGCCTTGTCGTGGCAGATGGGCTCACACAATTTGATCAAAATATGCGCTAAGAACATCCCTACTGCAAGTAGATTTAGCAGTAATGCATATTTATATTTAGTGGCATTAGTGTTCGCAGAGTTCTGTCACCATTTTCTTGTGTGCTATATATATATATATATATATATATATATATATATATATATATATTAGTCCTTCCCAATGAATTAGAATATCATCAAAAAGTTTAATTATTTCAGTAATTCAATTCAAAAAGTGAAACTCATATATTATATAGATTCATTACACACAGAGTGATCTATTTCCAACGTTTTTTTCTTTTAATGTTGATGATTATGGTAAAAGTTAATGAAAACCCAAAATTTCGTGTTTCCGAAAATAAGAATATTATATAAATCCAATTTCAAAAATGATTTTTAATACCGAAATTTTGTCCTACTGAAATGTACAGTATATGCCCTCAATACTTGGTCGGGCTCCTTATGCATGAATTACTGCATCAATGCAGCGTGGCATGGAGGAGATCAGCCTGTGGCACTGCTGAGGTGTTATGGAAGCCCAGGTTGCTTTGATAGCGGCCTTCAGCTCGTCTGCATTGTTGGGTCTGGTGTCTCATCTTCTTCTTGACAATACCCTATAGATTCTCTCCGCGGTTTAGGTCAGGTGAGTTTGATAGCCAATCAAGCACAGTGATACGGTGGTTATTACACCAGGTATTGGTACTTTGGCAGTGTGGGCAGGTGCCAAGTCCTGCTGGAAAATGAAATCAGCATCTCCATAAAGCTTGTCAGCAGAGGAAAGCATGAAGTGCTGGAAAAAATCTCCTGGTAGACGGCTGCGCTGACTCTGAACTTAATATAACACAGTGGACCAACACTGCTGCTCAATGGTCCAAAGTCCTGTTTTCAGATGAAAGTCAATTTTGCATTTCATTTGGAAATCAACGTCCAGGAGTCTGGAGGAAGAGTGGAGAGGCGTCAATCCAAGTTGCTTGCAGACCTTTTTCAAGCATGGGACAGAAACGTATCTTTATGTTGTTTGAATAAACCACATTTTTTTGAGTGCTGCTACTTTCTGCTTTTATATATATATATATATATATATATATATATAATTTATTTTTTTTTTTTTTTTTTTTTTTAATTCCACAGGTTGTTTTTTTTTTTTGACTGGTAGAACGATACAATAAATATGTTTAGCATTTTAGGATTAACCTATATTGTGACCCTACTTTACATAATCTCCCTGTTTTTTTATACACACTGACAGGTGATTGGCCTGTCAGAAGAGCCTCATATCCACTACTGACCAACAGTAAATGTGATTGCTCAAAGTCCTCACTGAGCAAATCAAGAAGCTCCACCACACAGACTTGTTAACCCGTTAGTGACTGGCCCATCGTGTTTCTACGTTGGTCACTAACGGGCCTTATTCCGATGCCATAGACTTTTTACGTCGCGGCATCGGAATAAGTTTACAGAGCAGGGAGATGTCAAATCTCCCTGCTCTCAGCTGCTAGAGGCAGCTGAGGGCTGGGAGCGTCCCTGCTCTGCCGTGTGAGATCGATATTAGTATCGATCTCACACATTTAACCCCTCAGATGTGGTGCTCAATAGCGAGCACCGCATCTGAGTGGTTTTGGAGAGAGGGAGGGAGCTCCCTCTCTCCCCCACCGACACCCGGCGATACGATCGCCGAGTGTCTGTGTCTCTAATGGCAGCCGGGGGTCTAATAAAGGCCCCCAGGTCTGCCTGTAGCGATTGCCTGCTAGATCATGCCGCAGGCATGACCTAGCAGATGCCTGTCCGTGTTAAACGGACAGGCAGTAATACACTGCAATACAAAAGTATTGCAGTGTATTATAAATGCGATCGCAGAATCGCATATTATAGTCCCCTAATTGGACTAGTAAAAAAGTGAAAAAAAAGTTTAATAAAGTTAATTTTAAAAAAAATGTGAAAAAAATGAAAAACCCAGCTTTTCCCCTTACAAAATGCTTTACTATTAAAAAAACAAAATAAAGTTAAAAAGTTACACATATTTGGTATTGCCGCTTCCGTAACGACCCCGACTATACATCTATTACATTATTTAACCCGCACGGTGAACGGCGTAAAAAATGTAATAAAAAACTATGGAAAAATTGCTGTTTTCTGTGAATACTGACTTTAAAAAAATGTGATAAAAAGTGATCAAAAAGTCGCATCTACTGCAAAATGGTACCAATAAAAACTACAAGTCGTCCCGCAAAAAAAAAGCCCTCATACAACCGCATCGGCGAAAAAATAAAAACTTTACGGCTCTTCAAATATGGAGACACAAAAACAAATAATTTTGAAAAAAATGCGTTTTTACTGTGTAATAGTAAAACATACAAAAACTATACAAATTTGGTATCGTTGCAATCGTAACAACCCGCTGAATAAAGTTATTGTGTTATTTATACCACACGGTAAACGGCGTAGATTTAGGACGCAAAAAAGAGTGGCGAAATTTCTGATTTTTTTCTATTCCCCCCCCAAAAAAAGTTAATAAAAGTTAATCAATAAATAATATGTACCTAAAAATGGTGCTATTAAAAAATACAACTTGTCCCGCAAAAAACAAGACCTTATACAGCTATGTCGACGCAAAAATAAAAAGGTTACAGCTCTTGGAATGCGACGATGGAAAAACTTAAAAAATAGCTTGGTCATTAAGGTCCAAAATAGGCTGGTCATTAAAGGGTTAAAAGTTAGGATAACTTTTTAGATTTTTTTTATATTAAATTAAACTATCCTGGAAAAAAAGAGAAATAAGACACTAAAAAAGTAGAGAAGATATTATACGGGGTAACTCATAATACACCCACAAAAATTCTTTAACACTGCAAAATGTCATTATTAATTTAGAAAATATCAATAATTTATTCATAGATTTGAAAAGATCTATTGAATATTTCATCAGATTGGAAGGGGTGCCAGTTGTCAGCCCTAAATATTGGTCGATACCATGTTTAAGAAATTGAAAACGTTTATAATAGACACCAAAATTCAGAAGTTCTCATGGATGGATGAATACAAATAAGTGTGAAACGCTGGTCGAAAATTCTGTTCAGGTGGATTACCGAGCTGTAGCACATTCATGGTTGGAACAAACAAGTTTATTCCTCTAACCACATAACAAAGTCATGCTACCGTGGAAGTCAAAAGAGAAGAAAAAGGTGGCTGTAAGGGTTAAAGGAACACCGTCTATTTCAATAGTCTTCGAGGAGGTCTACGCTTCGCCTCCAAAGTCATTTAAAATCAATTGCTTCCTTGTAGCAAATCCAAGTCCTAATAAACATGTTTTTTTTACATTGTGATCCTTACAGGGCGTAAGCAGCTACTTTAAACCAAGCCTGTGTTCTGACTTCATAAAAGACCAATGATTCAGATACAGACAGGGGGAGGGTGAACAGGCTCAGCCAGGGATCCATTGTGGTTGGCAGGGTAAAAATAGACAAGAGGATGCAGAATGTGTCACAACTACAAAGTGCCTTTTGAGTTAAGGGGCCCCCCTTGGGGTGACTTTGAACGTCTACAGACAGTGGAAAGCCGGCGCAGCTTATTGAAAACCTCATCTTCTCATGTCTGGTCACTCATCAGATTCCCTAAGTGTTACAATAAACATTCATCTTTTCAAGATTACATCTTGTGGGTGTATTGTCACTTTATGCATGGACATTATACACCCAACATACAACAATTCTTCATGCCCATAGTCATCGATCACAACGACGATGCATTGTTGGCATTATCAGATGGGGAATTTCAGGCCATAAGAGTCTAGTTTGTAACCAGCCACACAAAGAGTCTAGTTACAGTATATTCACCTTTGAACACCATTTTAGAGTTTATGTATAACAATTAATGGGAAACATTAATGCCAAACAAAGCGCTCGGTGGCCCCGTAAAGATGAATGGAGCAGTGATCGAGCATGCGCACTACTGCTCTTTTCCAATAGGGCCCTCAGGAACGGCAACGCAAGCCTGTTCACGTGATCGGTGGGGGTCTAAGCGGCCGGACCCCCACCGATCAGATATCTATCGCCTATACTATGGATAGGTGATAAATAATGATTGTGGGAAAACCCCTTTAATTGACATCAAAAGTGTAGTAACTTTGTAAATATATTGCATTACTTATTTTGCACTGGTCCTGAGCTCCATGGTCCTGAGCCAAAGCCTCCTAATAGAGCAGAGCTATATTAACATTCCGGTCTTCAGTAGAAATAGTCAACAAGCTTGTTGTCGCTTAGGGAGATCGTTAGCTTTTCCTACACGATATTACTGCATAGTTCCCATAATGCAAAGCACATTTATCGATGTATTTGCGCCTTATTTATGCTGGAAGATTTTACTTCTGAAGCCTGTAGAATTGTCAATGCAGCTTTTAATTACTGCACATGCTGTAGCGTTTCCCCCCCCTATGTTTAGTGTGCACGTTGGGAAAGTTCCCAATGCACACGCTAAACGTCTCCTTTCGGAGTACCTTACTTAGACGGAGACCAAAAAGAGTAACCTTCTGGCTTCCGCAAAAAATGAAGTATAGAATACTTCATGGTATGCTGTAAACAAAAGTATCCATTATCCTTTATACCTCATGGGCTTTTTAACCGATTTTCATGAGGTATAAGCTAAACGGATGCCATTATAAACTAGGGTGACGGGTACGTTAAACGGATGCCTAACAGTGGAATCTGTCACCCTTAGGGTATGTTCACACGAGGGCGTCCGTTACGGCTGAAATTACGGGGATGTTTCAGCCTGAAAACATCCCCGTAATTTCAGCCGTACCGGCATGTGCAGGCGCTTGAACGCCGCGTCCATTACGGGCGTAATTAGCACTGCTATTCATTGGAGTCAATGAATAACGGCTCCAATTACGGCCAAAGAAGTGACAGGTCACTTCTTTGACGCGGGCGTCTATTTACGCGCCGTCATTTGACAGTGGCGCGTAAATATACGCCTCGTGTGAACAGACAAACGTCTGCCCATTGCTTTCAATGGGCAGATGTTTGTCAGCGCTATTGAGGCGCTATTTTCAGACGTAATTCGGGGCAAAAACGCCCGAATTACGTCCGTAAATAGGCCGTGTGAACATACCCTTAGGTTTAATGATATCTGTTGAACGGATCCGTTATAAAAAAGCTCACAATGTATCAGTTAAAGTGTAGCTATACGTTTGACAAACTTCTGACATGTCAGAAGTTTGGATTGGTGGGGGTCTGAGCACTGAGACCCCCACCAATCGCTAGAACGAAGCAGCTGAAACCCTCGTGTGAGCGCTCATCTGCTTCGTGTCTGTTCGGCTTTTTCCGGAAATAAATGTATCGGTGTACGGACTCAATAGAAGGTCTATGAGCCCGTACTCCGATACATCGGCTTTACGGAAAAAGCCGAACAGACAGGAAGCGGCTGAGCGCTCACACGAGCTCTTCTGCTGCTTCGTTCTAGCGATTGGTGGGGGTCTCAGTGTTCGGACCCCCACCAATCCAAACTTCTGACATGTCACTATGACATGTCAGAAGTTTGTCAAACGTTTAGCTTCACTTTAAACGAATCCCATATTAGATAGTGACGGATGCCACTGTAGATAAATTCTATACTTCTATTCTCTTGTATATAAATGGAAGAGAACAGGTCCATATCATGTACAAGCAAAATGAGCCTTATAAAGTTACTGAAAAAACTTTTGGTGGAGCCCCTGGAGCAATTCTAGTAAAAGGTGACAGGATATTTCACTTTGGAAAACTAACTCCATCTAATTTACCCTTTTACCCACATATCGGGGGAACCTTGAGTCATATCCAAACCTTTACATAACAATACATAAGAAAGCAACAATCATAGTGTAATAGAGACGTCAACTCAAAATATATTTTACACATATAAACAGGAAGCCTCACAATTTTGATAAGCCATTTACTCATGGGTACGAGTGGGTGTCCATACACAATAGACAAAACTCAGCAGGATTGGTCGACGATCTAATGTATATGTGTTCCTCCGGACAGCAGATGTCAGGGGGGAAGGATTGGGCATGTTGGATTCCACCATGCCCGATCCTTTATTCCAAAGGGAGCAAAGCCGCTGCCAGAGGAGATAGTAGATTGGATATAAATCCAAGTACATAAATGACACACTGGTAAGCAGTATGCTACTGTCAACTAGTATGTGTAATTCATAATCTGTAATTTATATGTGTTTGGATGTGTTAATCTACAATAATACAAAAATACTATTCATGGTAGTCTAGACCAGTAATTAAAGCTGTAGATTTTTTACTAAAATTTGTAATGTGGATAACAGAAAGACGAATATAAGCAAATAGATTAGTCTGTGGAGGACCTTCACCCATGACAGTATCAATCTTGGCAGGACTGATATAGAATATTTTCACTTTCAATAACCGGATTGTTGGAGTGAAGACTCACATTGTATTCTTCTATTTGGCTAAGGCTACGCAAGGACACTCATTGTATATGGGCATGTGCTACATTTTATATGTTGATAGATAAATTAATTCTCTGGTTCGCACAAGTTATCTTTAAGGAGTTCTCTGGTTTCAGCAAATTAATTTTATTTTTGTTTTGTATAATTAAAGGCTATACAATTTTCCAAATCTACTTTCTGAATTAATTCCTCATGATTTTCATGATCTCTGCTTATTGTTATTTAGTAGGAATATTCATTGTTTATTTCCAGTGGATACAATTCTGTCCATGGTCACGTGATGGACACACAGGTGCTGGGATCGTTAGAAGACACAGCTCAGATAAACAATGCTGTAACGAACTATGCACCTGTGTGTCCATCACATGACCATGGATAGAATTTTATCCACTGGAAGTAAACAATGAATGTCCCTACTGAATAACAACAAGCAGAGACCTTGAAAACCGTGGGAAATGAAAGGTGTTTTCCAGTCTCCAAAAATTGATGCCGACTTCCGGCAACCCCCCCTGATCAGCTGTTCTGAAGGAGCAGCAACGATCGTACGAGCGCTGCTTCCCCTTCATTTTTACTTGCTCAGTGAATCGTCTACACACTTTTAGCGCCAATTCACAGTATTACAGCCTTCTCCCATTTACTTGAATGGTAGAAGGCGTAATACTGTGAACCGCCGCTACAAGTGTGTCGACAATTCACAGTGAGCAAGGGGAATGAGCGCTCTTACGAGCGCTGCGGCCCCTTCAAAACAGCAGATCGGCGGGGGTGCCGGGAGTCGGACCCCGACCGATCACATATTAATGGCCTATCCTATATGCCATAAATTTTTGGACTGGAAAACCCCTTTAATACAGAAAGTATATTGGAAAATTGTTTAACTTTTAATTATACAAAAAATAACATTAATTTGCCAAAACAAAACAACCCCTTTAATAAGTGAAAAGCATTGTGACGGATGTGGGTGGATCAACCCAAAGCAATGGTGGGCTGTCCTATTGCTTTACCTACAGAAAAAACTGCCAATGCTACCGCATTGGAATTTGATAAAGGTCACCAGGTATAGAAATTTCAATGCAAAACAGGTTTCCTCTTAAGTGTTGACATTTTTGTTTACAAAATTTTCAGATTTGCATCTAGTGCCTCGAGCTTTGAGAGGAAGTTCTTTAATATCCATATATAATTGTTTCGTATTTTAATGCAACCATGATTATTTCTAAATTCACGCCACCATGCATCATATCTTCTATAAGGGCCATATTATGAATGATTTGCTGGATTTGAAATTTATTAAGGTGTGAATGGACGTGTTGCCCATTTTATTTATTGTAATATTGCGTGTATGAGGTATGAGACATCCACAGGTCCAAAGTTCTATGCCTTTGCTAAATTAAATTGGCTATAATGTATGGAGGTATGAGATAAACATAGGTTGTGAGCCCCACTAGGAACAATGACAAATATGAGTAGACGCATTCTATGTATTTTATTACGTAATATAAATAATTGGCAATGACTAAATTGTTTTTATAAATGCAAATCCTGGCGTTTCTAGAATATCTGGCCATTACAGAATCAATAGGTACAATTTTCCTTAGACAGTCTTGTGAGGCAGCCATTATAGCAGGGTTTTACTAAAAGCCACGAATTATCAGATACTACTCATCATATGCGAACTACGGCAACTCCCACCTCTGCGTCTTGTCATCAAATGCTTTAATTCACGCTAAATTGTGTGGCCTTTTCCATTTTATTATGCAACTCTCCTTAGTCAGTCCCCCAGTGACCACTAAATACCCAAGTCCCAATAAGGCCTGGTTCACATCTATGTTGGATGCTCCGTTAGATGGCTTTGCACACAGATCGGATGAAACCACTGGAAACAATAGCGCTGCATGCTGCGCTATTGCTTCCAGTAAAACCACGAACACCCTGACAGAAACTCGACGTAACCATTAAAGTCAATGGTTTCCGTTGGGCACCGATAGTGTCTGTTGTACAACGGAACCGGCGCGTCCGGTATTTTAGTTGTTCTGCTCCTGACGGAGTAGAAAAACAGACCAACGCAGATGTGAATGAGGCCTAATTGATAGAGTGCTCCACAACCAGGTTCCTCCATATATTTCTGCCATACATTACCTTCTTTCTCTCTTCTACACGCCTAACGTTCTCACATCCAGGACCTTTGTGATGGTGCTATATAAATCATTATTATTATTAATAATAATAATAACATTGGCATAAATGTGCAATATGATCAGTGAAGTGAATGGCCAAATCAGAAAACAGATAGGAGTGTGTTTCAAACAATTCTTTGTAACACCGTTCTGTATTTAGAATATCAAGCAACCCAATATCGGCTTCTCAGTATCGTCCAATTTTTTTCCTCAATTTTGACACAATCGTTATCATTAACTAAATCTGTGTACTCACCAGCAGTGATGTACTGGTAGGCCAACCACCCTGGTATCCATACTGAAGCCTAATCTGCCTTTCTCTTGATCCTGATGGTATCTCTTAGGCAATATTCTCACACACACACACACACACACACACACACACACACACACACACACACACACACACACACCAGATTTGTTGCAGACATTTCTGCAGTTGCACCATTTATTTAAATGAGATTTGCAGAAATCCATGCACATGCTAAACAAACAAGCAAAGTCAGATGTAAGAAATTTGCAGAGTGTGAATAAGGCCTTAGGTTCACACCCTGCAGATAAAAATCCCAGTGAAATTCATTATGTTAAATATGTGTTCTTCCAGGGGAAAAATTCTCAATGGATAAAGCTTGAAATGTATTTTCAGACACCTTAAAATCACGGGTCATAGCAGTTTTGTCTCATCCAAAAACCCTACTCAATGTCCACTGTATACCCTAAAATCCACGGTGATGTTTTCACAGTATGTAGATAGGGTTTATAGAAGTCCCATTGATTTGTATTTCCAATTTTTTTTTTGCAGAGTCTCATCTTTTCCTGCATGTTTTGTTCTTTCCTATAATAAATGGTCACTTTTTCAACTTATGTTTAACATCTGTTATTGGATGTAAAGCAAACAAATAATAAAAGTCATAAAACTTCCAATAAATAGGAGTTGTGGCATAACAAAGTCCATGTATGACTGAGTCTATGATCCAAGTGATCCTACCTAGAAGAATTGCACCCATATCCTGGCCTACATATCTGTGTTCTGATATGTAAAAACAACTGTTGCATTAGCCCGGGATCTGCACTATTCTTAGAAGCACAAATCTGGGTAGTGCCACGTATGCTATATAGTTGCAATTTATTTCACATAGTAGATTTACATTCATTCCGTAAATAGCATCTATGGAACTAATACGAGTCATCTGTTAATTGTGATACTTTGATTCCAGTGCTGTCAGACTCCTACAATGTATTGCTGGAGGTTATATGAGGTCTTACAGGGGTTTAGTTACTTACTCTTTTAAAGTGTGCCAACTCAGTTGCTGTTTAAGGTGCCAGCAATGCCATAATTTACAACCTCTAATACACATTACAACCTCCCACTTCCTCTAGGGGCCAGAATCCCCTATATCAGAATCAAATTTCCAAATTTACAGTTGACTGCACCTGTTATGGAAAGAGTATTCGACTGATTGTGACTTTAAGAGGTGACGTGTGGCTGGTTCATTCACAAAGGGTGTTTAATCCCGACATGAGAGAAGATATTCTCCACCTCTTGGCTGATCACACTGTACCAAAGGGCCGTCTTATCATGTAACAGCATATAAACCCCATAAAACTCAGGTACAATCTATAATGTTAAAAGTATTTCCACCTAAAATAAAAAATATCACATGCAAAAACATTTTCCCAAGCTGTCCTCTTTTTTCCAGTTATCAAAAAAAATTTGCTGTAAAAGATGAGTGACAACCAATATCCTTACAGTTCCTACAGGTGTTGTCCTCGTGTTCTTAAAGGCTATGTACACCCTCGCAAACCCATTTTTTAAAATGAATCCATTGCATCTAAAATAAAACAAGGAAGCCACTTTCAAATAGTCTTTATTAAAAATTCCTACCGTTTTGCATCTACAGCTTCTAGTCAGACTTATGTGTCTCCATGGTTACCGACTACACACAAAATATACTCTGAACCTCAAGTCATATTCTTTCTATACTACTTACTTAATATATGTTTGCAAGAAATAGGGGATATATGGAAGAAAGTATGACAGCAGGATCAGACTACAAACATGTCAAGACTGTCAAGTATGATATATTAGATATTGTACCCCAATATATACACACTGTAAACATATTAGAAATCACTGTGGAGTACTTTGTTCATTATCTAAAATAAATTAACTGATGATCTTATTTGCAATGCACAATTGAAAGAAACGTGTGACCCACTGCTAGATACTACCACAAAAAAAATACCAACGGACCATTGGTGATTGCTTCTTGCCTTGTGCGAAAAACCAAGGATAACCCCAACCATTGCACCATAGCAAAGTTTGTCCTGGGAGTACATGTTTTATACAAACATATAAAGACCAATAGATATTTTCCAAAGACATTCATTATACACATATAAAATAGAGGAGAACCTCCCTTCGTCTAAAGAATTACTACTGTCACGCAACTGTTCTGAGCAGCCTCAAAGTAGCAATCCACAAATTTCGTGACTCAGTACATGCCTATGGGTGTGACTGTGTGTGACTTTAAAGGTAGTGCAACGGCACCCAACTGACGTCACCATCTAGCCCAGTCCTTCCAGATTTTTTTATGCAGTTCTCAGTTTTAGTAGTCTTATCATAAGCATATACACAGTCGAGTCACATTATTATGACCACCTCCTACTTTCGATGTCGGCAGAGCGTAGCCCATGAAGGAAGTGATGTGTCGTGGGCCGGCTTGGTGGGTATATAAGGTGTGCGATAGGCTGTCTGTACACATATCACTCGTTGTTGGCATGGGTAAAAGGGGCAATTTATCAGAGTTACAAAAAGGGATGATTATTGGCTTTTGGGCCAAGGGTGGCAGTATTTCTCAAACAGTGCAAATTGTGAACTGTTCGTGTGCTGCTGTGGTGAAAGTGTACAGTGAGTGGACAGATGGCACCATTGGGAATAACTGACGTGGAATCTGCGGAGTACCATGTGCCATTGATGTGAGGGGTGAACGTCAGCTAGGAAGGTGCGCGAGGGCCGAACAGTGGTGCAGCTTACCGTGAAAATCAACTAGGGGCCACCAGACGTGTCTAAAACAGTTGGGTGAACCCTACTGCGTATGGGGCTCCAAAGCAGACGGATGGTCACTGCGCCTATGCTAACAAAGGTACATCAGAAAAAAAGGCTTCAATTTGAATGGCAGTATCGGAATGGGACCACCGATGATTGGCAAAGGGTTGCATTCTCCGATGAGTCACATTTTCTGCTTCATTGAAGAGATGTACGTTGGCGAGTCAGGCGAGAAACATTAGAGAACAAACACCCTACAACCATTGCTGGAGGAACACAAGCTAGCGACGGCAGCGTTATGGTCTGGGGAATTTTTTTATTGCATTCCCTGGGCCCACTCATCCATGTCTGAACCAATTTGGGTATGAATCCATCGTTGCAGATCACGTTCACCCATACATGATGTTTGTCTTCCCTTGGGCATATAGAATCTTCCAGCAAGACAATGCGACATGTCACACCGCTAGAAATGTCCGACGGGCATTAGAAGAGCACGACCAAGTACTTCCCTGGATCCCTAAGTCGCCAGACTTGAACCCAATTGAGCATCTGTGGGACCACCTTGATCATTTTGTTCACTCTATTGATCCTCCCCCACGCACCCTCCAGCAAATGTGGGGTGCACTGCAGTCAGCATGGCTCCAGATCCCTGAGACAACCTACCAGCACCTTATTGAGTCACTCCCAGCTGTCTAGCTGATGTCCGTGCTGCACACGGCGGTTACTCTGGATATTAGCTGGTGGTCATAATGTGATTCGACTGTGTATAACAAGAATTCAGTTACCATAGATAAAGACAGACAGAACAATCTCGTAAACACAAGAATCCTGAAAGTAATAACAGAAATCTAAGTGGTAGTCTTTGGTGTTGTTGGGCACGAGCAGTCGTATTATGCAGGTTCTGTTATGTTCCAATACACTTGATAGAGAAACGTGTAGGGGGGAACCATGTAGAGGCTACTGTTACCAAAGAGCCTTCTATTCCAATCCTTTGTGCAAAATGTGATTTAGCACTTTCCTGAGGGATGAAAGTCTTTTTTTATTGAATATATTATGTTTCCTACCATTGATTTGCCATGCACATAAGAACAAAGCTGAAGCATGCCGTGATCCCAGTGTCCCTCTTATCATAAAGTCAAACATAGCAGCGTATACTCTTCTTCTAATGTCATCACATAGATTTGCATGATATCCTGTTGGCCGTACAACTTGTCTTTACAATTTCCTTCAAAGTGTCAGGCTGTTTGTTTTGTTATTTATTTTTTTCTGATTGTGAAATATCTTCCATTTGTTGTGACAATTTTTAACTTTTAGGGTATGTGCACACGTAGTGTTTTCAGGCGTATTTCGGGGTGTTTACGATTCGAAAAACGGCTGAAAAAACTGAAGCAGAACGCCTACAAACATCTGCCCATTGATTTCAATGGGAAATACGGCATACTGTTCTGAAGGAGTGTTTATTTAGGCCTCATTTTCGAAAAACGGCATGTAAAAAGACGCCCGCAAAAAATAAGTGAATGACACTTCTTGAGCCGTTTTTCATTGACTTTTCATTGTGGAAAAACAGATCCAAAAACGGCAATAAAAACCGCCGCGAAAAACGCGAGTTCATAAAAAAACTTCTGAAAATCAGGAGCTCCATATTTTCAGATGGTTTTTGCTAAGCGTGTGAACATACCCTTAGATTTACCCAAACACACTAGATTAAAGTCAGCCGAACCAACCGATTTCAGCGTGACCGAACCCAACTTTACCCTGACAGCAGATGTCAGGTGAAAGAAGGATCTAAAACAGTATAAGTCTCTGTTCACACCAATGTCATGGCTTCTGTTATTACTGGATCCATGAGGGTATGTTCACACATGGCGGATACGCTGAATAAAAGAATGCAGCGTATTCCTCCAAGGATCTGCAGGGAATTTTAGCCGAAAAACCACACCAAATCCTGGTGCATTTTTTCTGGCGGAATCTCCGCTGTGGTAAACAGTGTTGTCATGGAGATGCTTCCCTCTGTTCTCCCTGCAGCCCGGCTTCCTGGGATGACACTGCAGTCCATGTGACCGCTGCAGCCTGTGATTGGCTGCAGCAGTCACATGGTATAAAACGTCATCCCAGGAGGGCGGACTGGACAAAGAACAGAGGAACTATTGCAACACCCGGAGGTAAGTATTAACCTTTTTCATTAATTTTAAACAAAAAAAAGGGTTTTTGTTTTTTTATCCGATTTTGTGATTTCTGCGGCAGATTCACAGTTTTTCCGCCGCATAAACCATAACATTTGCTATCTGCTGCAGGTTTTACTTTCCCATTGAATTCAATGGGGAAAACCTGCAACAAAAGAGCAGTGATTCCGCAGCATAAAGTGACATGATGCGGATTAAATTAATTTTTGAACGGTTTCATTTTTTTCTGCAGCGTAACAATGAGATTTCCACCCTGCTGCTACTGTAATACGCTGCAGATTTTCTGCAATTATCGGAATGCGGAATATCTGCAAAGTTTACGCTGTTTGTGAACGTACCCTAACGGTTATAAGGGATCCATTGTGTAGCAGATCCTTAAATACCAATAAATTATAATAAGTCTGTCAGCTCTCTTTTTTTTTTTTCTACAGGAAGTAATAGCGCAGCAGACTACTGTATTCTGGCTGCCAAAAAGCAATGAAAATCCAAGGTGAATGGCCACTAATAGCAGTGTGAACAGAGCCTAAACAATGATAAGAAAAACGGATGTTCCCCAGAAGCTGTGTCACTGTAGACTTCATTTTGTGTAGCTTTTTCACAGCTTTGAGCCAGTCCAATAGCTAATGTTATCTTGTGTCTGATCACCACACTGTTCAGATGGAAATGAGAAAACAGAGAGATGCATGTACACAAAAAGGCAAAGTAATAGTCTAGTCTCCTATAGCAGCCATATTCGATTTTTGTTAGTGTTCGTTCACATCTGTGTTGGGGAAGGAGCAGAATGAGGGAATAACGGAAGCAACGGCTCCGTTGCACAATGGACACCGCCGGCGGGCAACGGAGCCCACTGCCTTTAATAGGTTCCGTCGGGGTGTCCGCTGTGCTATTGTCTCTGGTAATCTCCGTTAATACCTGCCGGATCTGCGAGGGAGGCCACTAACTGAGCCTCCAACGCAGATGTGAACGAAGCCTAATCATTGCGACAGTGCGTGGTAAAAAAACAGTAGCTAAGATTTGATCGCTCGACATCTTGTCCAGATTCCGCTGTATCAAAGATTTTCTCCTACGCCCAAGTCCATGTTCATAAGATAAATCCACACGCAAAGTGGGGGTCAAAACACAATGTGTACGTGAAAAAGACTTGACTTTATTTTAAAGAAGATAGGGCACAGGAAAATTTTTCAATTCAATATAGAAAGGGCCCGTTTTGGAGGGAAAAAAACAAACAAAAAACAATTTTGGTGACTACAGACTGCCCGCTGCAGTTTATGGCAGTCGGATAATAGACCTCTGCATGCAGGCTGCTGTAAAATCAGTCGTATTGGCGTCAAATTGCACAATAGCAGAGGTTAGCGATATATATACATATATAAGTTCATAAATACGTAACTGCTATATCTGAAGACTTTTTGATTGTTGGCACCTGCTGCTAATATTTAATGCCAGAAAACATTTAGAATCCAAGCCCTTATGTCTCGGGAGTCGCATCAACCAGAGAGTATTGCCCAAGGTTACAGAAAACATTCAGTAGGTTTCAAACCTGCTCCACCTGCTACATACAGCCGTCTACTTCTACGGCTCAGATCAGTAAAATAAGTGCATAAAAATGCAATCACTCAGCAATCCTGTTCTAGGGCAGGGAATCCTGTTCTTCTGAATCCACCAATACACAGGGTGAGCGCTGCAGGTGGAGTAATAATACTCTATATACCTACAGGTAAAGTGCCTACAGCTAGTCCTCTTTTACGGTATATCCTGTGGATATGCCATAAATGTCCAAGATGGGAAACCCCTTTAATATGCAGAATATAATGCCATGTCAGGTGTCAACGCCTATAGTCCTTTTTTTTATATGATAGACAAAGAGCTGATTAATACACGAGACAAGGCTCACAATATTGGACCGTGCTGAAAACAATAACAGACTATTCTCCAGTGTCCTGTCTGCCCTTGAATGTTAAATAAGTTATTTTTTTCGCGTTTCTGAATATTCACTCAAATATCCAGGTGATACAGTTAGGCTGGATTCACACGACCATGTTACGTCCGTAATGGACGGAACGTATTTTGTCCGGAAGTCCCGGACTGAACTCAGTGCAGGGAGCCGGGCTCCTAGCATCATAGTTATGTACGACGCTAGGAGTCCCTGCCTCGCTGCAGGACAACTGTCCCGTACTGAAAACATGATTACAGTACGGGACAGTTGTCCGGCAGCGAGGCAGGGACTCCTAGCATCGTACATAACTATGATGCTAGGAGCCCGGCTCCCTGCACTGTGTTTGGTCCGGGATTTGCGGCTGAAATACGTTCCATCCATTACGGACGTAATGTGCTCGTGTGAATCCAGCCTTATACACAGAATTTACAAGCAGCTATTCGTCAATTTCAATGATATTTATTTTGTCTATTTTCTGGTTTATAGTATGCGGGATATTAGTATTGCCTATTCCCTTCTACATACTAGCAGACTCTTTGTGTGTAAGCAAATCAGTACCACATATGTAATAATTGATTTATAACACAGTATATAACAAAGCATGAGCCGATGCTGTACCCTATTCAATAAGCTTTATTTATACAGTCCCAGAGAACACTTTTACTACATTATTTACTACTTTCAGGACATAGTGGGGCAGATTCACCAATGTATCGCGGCTGTAAAACTAGGCAGTCAGACCCGCACTGATCCTCAGAAGATCCTCAGAAGACACAGATTTTCCCTGGACTTCGCCACTCCTGTCCCTTTTCCCTTCATTTATCTAACAACTGTAGCGCGAATCACACTTCAATGGGTGCGTGATGCGCGAAAAACTCCCAAGTATAGGACATGTCGTGAGTTTTACGCAGCAGACACACACTGCGTGAAAATCACGGAATGTCTGAACGGCCCCATTGACTAACATAGGTCCGTGCGACGCGTGTGATTTTTCACGCGCGTATCACGGACGTTAAATACGCTCGTGTAAATAAGGCCTTAGGGTATGTTCACACGCACTAATTACCGATGTAACTCGGGCGTTTTTGCCCCGAATTACGTCCGAAAAAAGCGTATTTACGTGCCGCTGTCAAATGACGGCGCGTAAATAGACGCCCGCGTCAAAGAAGTGACCTGTCACTTCTTTGGCCGTAATTGGAGCCGTTATTCATTGACTCCAATGATTAGCAGCGCCAATTACGTCCGTAACTGACGCGGCGTTCAAGCGCCTGCACATGCCGTTACGGCTGAAATTACGGGGATGTTTCCTCCTGAAAACATCCCCGTAATTTCAGCCGTTACGGACGCCCTCGTGTGAACATACCCTAAAGGTGAATTCACACGCGGCAAATTTTGTTGTAGAAATTTCTACTACTGAATATCAGTTCTATTTATCTGAATCGAGTTGTTTTTGCAGCAGGTGCAGAGATTTATGCAACAACATCTGCCACGTGTGACTTCACCCAATGGGATTTTTGCTCACCACCGCCGATTATGAAGTGAAGCCATATCCTAGCCATGGTAATGCCCCTTTAAAGGTTAGGGAACCTTTTTGCATAGTGTCAAAACTTGTTCCATTATTGATAAATGTGCCCCCTCACGACGGGCTAGTAAAGAGAGCTGGCAATGAATACCGCGGAAGTCACGTAGGGAAAGCTGGTAGAGATAGTGAGTGACAGCAATAACGCCAGAACTAGTTTGCATCATAAATGCTTTGCATGTGATCTACACAGGTAAGTAGATAATGTTTCAAGACATCTCAAACCAGGGACTTTGATTACATATGATATGTTCAAGTGCGCAAGCAACTCTCTCAGCAAACACACAAACATAATCCTGATCGGGCGCCTTCCCGCTTTCAGCTCGTGATAAAGTGCCCAGCAGCAATGGTCGCCAACCTTTGCTCGTACTCTTACACAAATAAGCAGATGCCACCACTTGGCTAGACAAGGGGCACAGCGGGTAAACAAATTTTTGCCCTTATTGAAATCCTGTATATACACTGGCTAAGTGGTGTCCAGATAAACTTGTACAGATATCTTGAATAACCGGCATCTTGTATGAAGAGCTTTTGAATAAGGATTTTCTTAACTCTTTAGTGTCCACATCTTGTATGAAGAGCTTTTCCATCAGCTCTTCAGTGTACACGGTGTATAGCCGGTGGCCTCAAACATCTTGTTGACGTCAGAATGGGATATACATATAGAAAATGCGTAGAATTGATCAGAATTGTCACTAGGAAGTATGTACATTTTCTGGAACCTGCTCACTGAAGCCTTAAGACATGTTCACACGGCCTATTTCAGCCATTTTTCGGGCTGTAAACGGCCCAAAAAACGGTTGAAAATACGGGGACTGAACGCCTCCAAACATCTGCCCATTGATTTCATTGCGTTTCGTTCCCACGGGGCATTTTTTTTACGCAACCCTTTATAAAAACGGCACGTAAAAAACGTCCTGTAAAAAAGAAATGCATGCACTTCTTGAGCTGTTTTTGGAGCCGTTTTTCATTGTCTCAATAGAAAAACGGCCGTAAAAAACGCATCAAAAAACGAGTGATGCAAAAAAAAACGGCTGAAAATCAGAGGCTGTTTTCCCTTGAAAACAGCTCCGTATTTTACAGTTGTTTTTTGTTAAGCGTGTGAACAAAGCCTTTTGGCTGGGTTCACACGACCTATTTTCAGACGTAAACGAGGCGTATTATGCCTCGTTTTACGTCTGAAAATAGGGCTACAATACGTCGACAAACATCTGCCCATTCATCTGAATGGGTTTGCCGACGTACTGTGCAGACAACCTGTCATTTACGCGTCGTCGTTTGACAGCTGTCAAACGACGACGCGTAAAAATACAGCCTCGTCAAAAGAAGTGCAGGACACTTATATACATTATATGCAGGACACTTATATACATTATATGCAGGACACTTATATACATTATATGCAGGACACTTCTTTCAGACGTAATTTGAGCCGTTCTTCATTGAAGTCAATGAAGCACAGCTCAAAATTTACTGCTGTCAGAGAAGCCTCGCAAAATGCGAGGAGGAGCATTTACGTGTGAAACGAGGCAGCTGTTTTCTCCTGAAAACGGTCTGTCTTTTCAGACGTAAAAGCCTCTCATCGTGTGCACATACCCTTTAGGGTATTAAAGTGGCTTAAAATTACGGCGCTGTTTTCAAGATTTCAAGACGTTTTTGAGGCTGAAAATGAAGCTTCTTTTAATTTGAGGTGTTTTTCATAATGTCAATGGAAAATCTGCTCCAAAAACGAATTCAGCAGCGTAAAAATAAGGGTATGTGCACACACAAAATTAAAAACGTCTGAAAATACGGAGCTGTTTTTCTATAGAGTCAATGAAAAACGTCTCCAAAAACGTCTCAAGAAGTGACAAGCACTTCTTTTTTGCGGCCGTTTTTCAAAACGACCGCGTAAAAAAACAGCCCGTCGGAACAGAACGCAGTTTTTCCCATTGAAATCAATGGGCAGTTGTTTGGAGGCGTTCTGCTTCCGATTTTTGAGCCGTTTTTCGCCCGTAAGCCGCGTGAACATACCTAAAGGGTATGTGCACACACAAACTCAAAAACGTCTGAAAATACGGAGCTGTTTTCAAGAGAAAACAGCTCCTGATTTTCAGACGTTTTTTAAGCCACTCGCGATTTTCGTTGTGTTTTTTACGGCCGTTTTTGGAGCTCTATTTCTATAGAGTCTATGAAAAACGGCTCCAAAAACGGCTGAAGAACTAACATGCCCTTCTTTTTCACGGCCGTCTTTTTACGTGCCGTTTTGAATAAAGTGAATAACACATTTTATGATTTATGGCAGATGTACACCTTCAACAGTTTTTTGCCACATTTAGGCAGGATTCACACACAGCGTTTTTGCTGCGTTTTTTGTGGCATTTTTAATGGCGTTATTTGCTGCGTTTTTTTGTGTGCGGTCAGATGTTACATTAAAGTCTATAGTAAAATATAAAATTAACTACACACCACTGCGTTTTGGTTTGTGGCATTTTTTAGGCAATTTTGTGGTCAGTGTTTTTTTTTCTAAACGCAGCATTCTCTCGGTATGGTGTTTTTTAAGGCTTCTCTGTAGGGCTTTGAGTGTAGGAACACCCTAGGCGGAATCAGGACGAATACGCTGCGCTAAACTACAAAGCATATCAGCCCTGGTAGCCACGGGGAACTCCGTCCGAAAAAAACGCACCAAATTGTGGTACGGTTTTTCGGGGGGCATTTCCACCTTGGAAAACCAACAGGCAGCAATAAAAAAAAAAAATTTCAACTTACCCGCCGGTAGTCATGGCGACGCGTCTCTCTCTCTCTTCTGAGCGCAGCCCGGCCTCCTGGGATGACGCTGTAGTCCATGTGACCGCTGCAGCCTTTGATTGGCTGCAGCAGTCACATTGGCCGGGCTGCACTCAGAAGAGAGGATAGCGTCGCTAGGACTACTGCAGGGGCTATGAGCTGTATTTAGCAATTTAAAATTAAAAATACATATATATTATTTTTTTTTGTGATTTTTGCGGCGGAATCGTTGCGGAAAATCCGCAGTGTTTACACGGTGTGTTCCTACCCTAAATCCAGAAAATAAAAAATCACGTACAAAATGACCCCAAATAAAAAACGCCACCAGATGTGCCACTGAAAACGCATTAAAAAACATATTACATTTTAAAAATACTAGCGGTTTTAGAAGCAGGTTTCTTTATGCAGTTTAAATTGTCAGAAAAAAATCTGTGTGTGAAGGAGGACTTAGGGTATGTTCACACGAGGGCGTCCGTAACGGCTGAAATTACGGGGATGTTTCCGCCTGAAAACATCCCCGTAATTTCAGCCGTAACGGCATGTGCAGGCGCTTGAACGCCGCGTCAATTACGGCCGTAATTAGCGCTGCTATTCATTGGAGTCAATGAATAACGGCTCCAATTACGCCCAAAGAAGTGACAGGTCACTTCTTCTATGCGGGCGTCTATTTACGATCCGTCATTTGACAGCGGCGCGTAAATTACGCCTCGTGTGAACAGACAAACGTCTGCCCATTGCTTTCAATGGGCAGATGTTTGTCAGCGCTATTGAGGCGCTATTTTCAGACGTAATTCGGGGCTAAAACGCCCGAATTACGTCCGTAAATAGGCCGTGTGAACATACCCTAAATAAACTTCTTGCCCTCTCAAAAAAAAAATACTTTTGGACATGAGAAAAACCTGCAAAAACACTTGGCCAGAACCTTATAAATATAGTGGCGCGGTAGACGCCGTACACTTGCTGGTTCGGCGGACACCCAGGCGGCAGTATAAAACGTATTCAACAATGGTATATTCCTAATCCGTTACCCGATAACTACCCAGCGCTGTAAATCTTCTGACAGAAATAGTGGTATACCCGCGGTTCCGTCGCCAGCCCCTAAATCCAACAGACCGTAACAAAAGCATTTTCCAAACAATATATTGCAAAACGTTTTTGGGGGGTTTCTTTTAATTTTTTTATTTTTTTTACACATCACATTTTAAGCTAAATTTGTGTGTATAAATGTATATATGAAACTTGCCAACTACCCGCACGTCAGCAAAAGTAGCAAAAAGGGATAACATCTACTTCGTATACATTCACGTGCTTCAAATACGGTTTAGAGAATATTTACTATTAACCATTTATATCTCACATCTAGCAAATGACAAGTGACTAGTTCTCCAGCCTGCACCTTTAAGACACACCTTCCCGAAACTCTCGCACAATGCTCGCCGGTCAGTCAGAATGAGCAAATTGCGGAAACAATCGCATCAAAAGCCTCAGAGGAGAGAACAGGTTCCACTGCTCCCCAGAGCAAGTTCAATGGTATCTGAGAGCGCTGAGCAGCCAAAGCAGCGCCTGCCCATTCATAGCCTGGCCACCAAATGACCTCTGCCTGGCAAGGACCAGCGATCAGTAGATCCTGGAGCTGCAACAACAAGAGCCATGGGCTTCTCTGCCAGTAAAGAAGTCATCTCCTGATGGTCCCTTATACAATTACTTCAAGACCAATCACATACGTAGAGCTGAGTTTGCCAGATGTAGCAGAGCTAAGTTTTTCATTTCAAAACCAGGTAACCCTAGTGTCTTATGCTAGACACCAATTCACACGTGAACATCAAATGGTGATCATTAAAGGGCCACTGAACCAAAAGTAGAAAGAGCTGTTAATATCATCCACCATATGTATGTAATGCTCTAAGAACTGGAGATACGTTAAATGGAGTGATCATAGGGACAAATAGTGCACTGGATTTCCTGCCAGCAGAAGAACACTACAGCCAATGACCAGCATGAAATCACAGGGACTTGTGGACTGTATTCACCTGTGTTGAATACGTTTAGGTGTACTGTCCCTTTAAGTGCCGCTTACCGTTTTGAGCGGTGACAAATTCCACGACAAGATACAGGAGAACTAAGAGAGTCCATCTCCCCGCCAAATGCTCCATCCTGGACAGTGACAGCGGGGCTGTAAGGGGTTAATAGCGACCTGTGGACATGAAGAGCCGTGTGTGTAGCTGTATAGTATCCTGGTAGAGTCCCGCACAAGCCTCGTACAGGGCGCAGCGCCCGGGACACAGCGCAGTATGTGACAGCACTTGTCTCCTCCACATTCCTCATTGAGGAGAAAGTCACTCAGGCCCCGCCCACTGCTGCTCTGATTGGCTGAGAGCAGTCAATGACTTGAACTCGTAGCCCTGGAACGCTGCCTGCACTACCTGCGTGACGTCACCAGGTACACGCTGCCTGTATTGCTCAATAACAGATTATGCCGACCGACTCTGTGCAGAATAAACCTATAGACAGTTTATAGATGAAACCATGCTGCATGATGGGAAATGTCCAGTATTGGACGCACAACTGAAATCATAGCGGTTCGTGTTATATTTATGCATTTAGTGTATTGAATTTTGCTATCCTTGTATATACGTCTATATAAGCTGTCTGCGGCCTCACGAGGAGCGCCGATCACTGCTGAAGGATCTGAGCATTTAGCGGAGAGCTTCTGCACCATCGTTCCAGCGGCGATGGGGGTCTTAAAACATCTGATATGTCTATGACAAATCAAAAGTTTGCTGAAAGTGCAGTTACCCTTTACATTTTTTGTACAACTAATTGGATACCGTGTCCAAGCGGCCGGTATGTCTGTAGGTGTGGGGTCCGATGGCTACAGGTGAATGATGAGATTTATACAGCTACAATATACTAAAACATCACAAACAGTCGCACAATCACAACAAATGTCATTCATAAACTATAATTTATATAAATCATAAAGAGCACAAACGGCAGTATCGTATGATCCAAGGCTAACGCCTAAATAATAATAATAATAATAATGCCATAAAGTGCCTTATTAAGAGGTCATTCACACTTGCGTATAAAAATACTGATCAAATATGGATTTTTTCTTTACGTTTGTTCCGGTTTTTAATCCATATTGTATCCATTTGAGCTTTTTTTTATGCTTTTATAGTATTACTATTGAAATGCAAATGTAAAAAAACGGAAAGTATATTGTATATACATTAAAAAGACAAGTCGGCAGTATACAATTGTTCAGTTGATTGACAATGGTACAAACTGTCTTCTGAGAATAACGTGTGGTGAAACCATTGTGTAGTAACCCTTTGTTTACCTAGACTAACGTTACCAATTTGTAAACACAAAAGGATTATTAATTAACAGGAAAGGAATTCCGTCTTTCACATTGTTCTTTATTTATGGGACTGCCTAGTTGCCAACATATCAAGGGTCTTAACGTCCTTTTACATGGCCCGATATGGGCCATGAAATCGAGCACCGATCAACGAGACAGCTCGTCGATCGCGCTCATTTGCTCCTTTGACAAGGGTCTATAATCAATAATGAATGAGGACAAACAATCATTACTATGATTGTTCAGTCCCACACATTTCCATCATGTCGGCAAAGAACAGCCGATGAACGAGCTGATTGCAACTATTATGCAAAACCAAAAATGGTTGCTTGTTGGTAGCACATCTCCCTTTATGATTGTTCGACTGCACTGAGAATTTTACATTAGGTGACATATAGGCCTCATGCACACGACTGTAGCCATGTGCACAGGCGCACATGGCCGCACATGGCCGCGTCCATTATTTCCTATGAGCCAGGACCGCAAAACACGGCCGTAATAAGACATGTCTGTTCTTTCTGCGGTCCAGGCACCTGGGCCATGCACGGACCGTGGAAACCATGATCGTGTGCATGGGCCCATTAAAATGAATGGGGCCGCAATTCACCCGTGAATTTTTGGGGTAATTGCGGCTGCAAAAGCATGTTCGTGTGCATGGGGCCTAACAAAGCAAGATGTGACAGAATTCTGGCTCAAATTGCACCAAAAAGCTGGCGTACATACTGTGTGCAGAATTTATTTTGGGTTTAAGATGCGTTTTATGCCTTACTAAACAGTTTTGAGAAGTTTCTAGAAAGGGGGCAAGGCTAATAAGAGTCGTAGAATGCACCAGGTTTATTAATGGCATGTACCATTCTTTTGGGGCAAAATATTGGTGTAAAGAACACCAGTAATGAGGTGGAATAAGGAAGTAAAAAGTGTTTAACATGTCTAGCAAAATGCGCCAAAGTTTTAATACAGCATGCGCCACTGTGATAAATGTGGCCAGGGCCATCATCAGGGCAGTCCTAGGAGGTACTGCTGTCAGGGGCCCAGACCAAATGAAACTAAGGAGGGGGCCCGCAGATAGCAACAGTAAGAGCGGGGTGGGGGGGCATGCAGTGGGCTGGCCCCCGACCCTCACCCGCACCCTGTCATGGGGGCCCGACCGACTCTCGCCCCCCACTCGTAAACTTCCGCCACCTCGCCTGTCCCTTCGCCTGTCCTTTCAACTGACCTCCTCTTCCACATCAACGTAATAGCGTAGCCATGCCTCCCAACTTTTGAATTCGGAAAAGAGGGACATTTAAGCCACGCCCCTAACCACGCCCAATATCCCGCATAAACACATCAAATCACGGCCAGATCCTTCTGCAAATAACAAGCGCAAATTCTCACTGCGGATCTCTAGACTGTCTGGATATCACAGATATTATATTTCAGGTTATTTCGTCTTTATGTTACTTTTCCTAACTTGGGTATAACATTTGCTCATCACGGCAGCAGCAGCTGCAGGATAAACCAAAAAGCTGAGAACAATGAAAGTCAAGAGGGAGACCCTGTGGTTGATGACTTTTCAATTGACAGGCAGCAGAGTTACATGATGGGGATTTTTTTTTTTCCAGTTGTGTAACTCTGCTACCGGTCAATGGAAAAATCATCCACCAGAGCACCCTGTAGATTGCTCCACACACAGCCCCCCTGTACATAGCACCAGACACAGCCCCCCTGTAGATAGCTCCAGATAGAGCCCCCCTGTAGATAGCTCCAGATACAGCCCCCCTGTAGATAGCTCCACACACAGCCCCCCTGTACATAGCGCCAGACATAGCTCCTGTACATAGCGCCAGACACAGCCCCCCTGTAGATAGCTCCACACACAGACAACCTCTAGATAGCTCTACACACAGCCCCCCCTGTAGATAGCTCCACACACAGACCCCCTGTAGATATCTCCACACACAGCCCCCCTGTAGATTGCTCCACACACAGCCCCCCTGTACATAGCGCCAGACACAGCCCCCCTGTAGATAGCTCCAGACACAGCCCCCCTGTAGATAGCTCTAGACACAGCCCCCCTGTAAATAGCGCCACACACAGCCCCCCTGTAGATTGCTCCACACACAGCCCCCTGTACATAGCGCCAGACACCGCCCCCCTGCAGATAGCTCCAGACACAGCCCCCCTGTAGATAGCTCCGGACACAGCCCCCCCCCTGTAGATAGCGCCACACACAGCCCCCATGTACATAGCTCCACACACAGCCCCCCTGTATGTAGCGCAACACAACCGCCTTATACTTTGTGCCACATTGCCCCCAGAGCGGAGAGCGGTATAGGTAGCCTACTGCTTCAACTCTCCGCTCTGCTTTGACGTCACTCACCGTCAGAAGAAGGCAGGAGTCTTGCAGCGGTGTTCTCACTGGTGTCAAAGCCGGCCCGGGAGTGGACCAGTCCAGTCACCTGACCTGTCACCTGACCGGAGGGGTCAGATGACAGGTCGGATGACTGGACTGGTCCATAGCCGTGCCGGCATCGATCCCAGTGAGAACACCGCTGCAAGACTCCTGCCTTCTTCTGATCGCTGCTGCAGTCGCCGCTGGACCTCACAATCTAGGTGGAATCAGGGCTACCGCACCCTCTGCCCCCTGCTAGTTACGCCTCGGCTTATACATGAAGAGTGTACTAGCATTACCCCTCTCAGCCAAGAGGGACGCGCTGTTTAGCATAGAGTACACCTTTGAGCCGTTTCTTTAACAGAAGCAAGCACAGGTCTGAGGTATTTTGGACCTTCGGGACCAAACAAAGTTTAGCAATTTATATTTCGTTAGTTTAAGAGCTATCTCCTTTTTATTTGTTGGGCTATCAATGTGATTTTTAGCATTTATTTTTGTTTTAATACAATATAGGTTTTTATTTTTATACATTTTATATACTTAATTATCTATTTTTTAGAGGTATTAGGCTTATAGTTTGTAAAAATAGTGAAGAAATATGCTTTTTTTTTTATTTGGTTAATTGCTTTGGTAATCTTATAGCATTAACCTAAAATATACTTTTTAAATGTGTTCATCATTGTCTTTAGTTAGCTTTCATATATGACACATCCCATTTAGACACTAGCACTACAGCAATGACTGGGGGTGGGTGGGGTTATTTTATGTGTATTTTATGAATTCCCACCTGTTCACACTCTCTATAGGTCTCTCATAGATCAAACATTATCCCAGTCAACCAAACACAGAGACTCTGATTGTCTGAGCTGCTCTGTCATTGGCTAAAAGCTGATGATGCAGTGTCTGTGAGCAGTCTGCAGTCACAGATAGAGTCACAAGGGGAACGAGTCCCGTAGCCTTCAGTACAGGAATTTAACCTCTTTTCTATACTACCCTAGATCCCCTTCTCTGTCCCAGAACACCAAAGATGTTATCCATTGGTGCAGGGAACATTTACACAAGCAGTCCATACAACTGAGTATAAAAAACATATGTGTCCCGATCTGAGATCTCAGGTTTATTACTATGATGCGCTTATTTACACAAGAGGTCCATGTCACGTTGGGTGCGTGGACCCACTGGGACGTACCGCCTTAACAGTATGGCAGCTGGCCAACAGGACACAGGTCAAAGTCTATAGTTCAAACATGTGTACCTGTGGCAACTTCGGACAGCAGCAAAACAGGCTCGGATGAGACTCTGGCAGCAGGCAGACACCAGACATGGTGTAACAGGATAGGCGTAGTACTTAGCGCAGCTCGACTCTACTCGATCTCTATATGACACTTGGTTCTGGATAGCACGGGACACAGGATACATGTAGCAGGAACGGGAACACTGGGAACTAGGAAAAACTAACCATTTGCTGAGACAAACATAGGTAAACGACAACAACACTCAGGCAATGCAGGAAGGCGCTGGGCCCCTCTTATATTCCAGGGTGCTCATGGGCTAATTTGGTCTTTAATTCAGGTGCACGCTGGCCCTTTAAGAATGGGCACGAACACACGCCCGCACCCTACGGGACACAGCAGAGTGAAGCGGAAGTGAGCGCTGGCGTCTCCTGAGGAGGTGATGGGGACCAGTGCTCACTGATCCATGGCTGTCAGGAGGTAAGTAACTTGGGGCCAGAGGGAGAGAGAAACTTCTTCAGGTGGGTAGGAGCATTGAGGTTCTCTTCTGGCTCCCTGGACCTCTCTTCAGGACCAAACCCCCTCCAATCCACCAAATAAAAGGTTTTTCCACCCCCTCTTAACCTCAAATGTATCTGATGAACCGCTGGAAGCCACTGCAGGAGTAGGAATCTTGGAATAGCGGTTCAGGACCAGATGCTTCAGAAGTGAGACATGGAAGGAGTTTGGTATCTTGAGGGTAGGAGGCAGCCGAAGCTTGTTGGAGACCGGGTTGATCTATTGCAAGATCTTGAAGGGTCCGAGGAACCTGGGAGCAAACTTGTATGATGACACCCTCAGCCGGATATTTCTGGAGGGCAGCCAGACCTTGGTACCTGGAGAAAACTGTGGAGGTTCTCTTCTTTTTGTGTCTGCCTTACATTTCATGCGGTCTGCCGCCAGCAGATCGGGTCTGCTGCCAGATCTGCAGGAAGTCCCTAAAAGAAGAATCAGCTATGGGCACTTCGGACATAACGGGCATCGGGAGAGGAATTTGTGGGTGTTGGCTATAGACGATGAAGAACGGTGTATTTCTTGTGGACTCGCTTGAATGATTATTGTACGAGAACTCGGCCCAAGGAAAAAGCTGCACCCAGTCATCATTCTGCTTGGAGATGAAGTGTCGTAGGTAGTTCTCCATGATTTGATTGATCCGCTCGACTTGACCATTGGACTGGGGATGGTAGGCTGAGGAAAAGTCCAACTTTACATTGAGGAGTTTACAGAGGGCTCTCCAGAACTTTGAAGTGCACTGAACCCCCCGATCAGACACGATATGCAGAGGCATTGGCCCTCACATTCTTGTCAGCCGGATGGTAGTGGAGCTCAAACTGGAACCGGGCAAAGAACAGCGACCTGGCTTGACGGGGGTTTAGTCGTTAGGCCGTCTGGAGATAAGTGAGATTCTTGTGGTCAGTGAATTTCAAGATGGGATGAACTGCGCCCTCTAGTAGATGTCTACACTCCTCCAGGGCCAATTTGATGGCCAGTAACTCCCGATCCCCAATCGAGTAGTTGCGTTTTGCGGAAGAGAAGAGTTTAGAGTACTGAAAACATGATTACAGTACGGGACAGTTGTCCCGCAGCGAGGCAGGGACTCCTAGCGTCGTACATAACTATGATGCTAGGAGCCCGGCTCCCTGCACTGTGTTCGGTCCGGGACTTGCGGCCGAAATATGTTCCGTCCTTTACGGACCAAACATGCTCGTGTGAATCCAGCCTTACAATTTCATCTGAGACATTCTCCTCTCACTGAATTCATCTTCGCAGTTTTCTCACTAGACCTGCAGGACTGAATTGATTGCTTGCATTTGTCTGGTAAATTGCTTGGATAAGTGTCTATTGTTTGTCTACACATCCTATGAATAGACCATTTAGAATGTCATCCCTTTAGGGTTTTCTTGATAATACTAGCCGTCAAGGAGAGCCTGATTTTCAAGAAGACAGTAAGGAATCCCTCCTGCTTAGAGCAGTTTGAGCTGAATTCAGTACTACGAGTGATTATACCAAAACTGTCAATTCTGCCTCCTGCATGCGTATACCCCATTACCAAACACCACCTCCCCTTTTATGTACAAAAGAAAGGATCATGTGCCAAACCAATCAATAATTTGGGAAAAAAAATACAATAGACCTGATTCCATTTAGGGTGAGAACAAACGGTACGGCAGCTGCACGTCGCCGAAAACACGCCCACGTGTGGTGGCGACTGGTCTCACCGTTTTACCGGCTAAATCATGTGGGCATTCGTCACTCATGTGGGTGTGGTCTCGGCAGCTGGGACATGTTTTCTCCCACTTACAGTGTTGCCTAATAAACAAATGTTGTCCGTGGAAAATGATCTGCATCACTAGCTAACACCAAGAGCTGCAACTCAGCACAACTCTCTACTTAGGACATAACAATGAACACCAATTGATTTCACTATTTTCCCTGATTTTAATATGTGTCCGTTTTCTTCTTTTTGTAGTGTAAATGCTATAACGCATGTAATAGCAACTGTTACTGAATAGTTGCAGTCTATAGGAATACAGTCTCATGCATTTGAAACTTTCATATGTTTGTTATACATTCTGAATGGCCTCTTTATTAGACACCTGCCCTTTCACAATTGGATATTTCCTGTATGGAAATTAGGCATGTGACCCCGGAGTGCAGCATAAAATCAAGTGAGCAGGTTTTCTGTGGATCCATTTCAGTGTGAATCCACATTACAATAGGAAAATCGAGCAATCTGTGCAACTTTGAACAAGGCATGGTCATCGGAGCTAGACTAGCTGGGGCCACTAATTAAAAAACCGCCAACCTTGTTTGGTTTTCTTGTGCTATGGTGTCGAGAGTAAAGGCCCTCTTACACCGGCCTTGATCGTTTGCTCCTGTCACAAGGAGCTATGTATGGGGACGAGCGGTCGTTACTCCGATCGCTCATCCCCATACATTATTATCATGTCGTCAGCACGTCTCCCTGTTTACACAGAAAGATGTTCTGCTAACAACGATAATATTTAAGTTTTTTAAAACGATACGATCAGCAGATGAACGAGTGTTTGCTCTTTCATCTGCTGATGTCTGCCCTGTTTACTGCCCTGTTTTTTCTATGAATGCTTGTCTGCCCGATAATTGCCCAGTGTAAAAGGGCCTTAAACTAAGAATGGTATTATCGAGGGAATACACCCAGCAAAAGGGGATCCTATGGATGTCAACAAATCCTCCACAAAAGTGGTTAGACGGGGATGTCAAGAATCTGATAAACAGGCGGTGCACAGTCAAGCAAATTGTATCCCAAATACAACGCTGGTGCGCCAACTAACGTGTCCGAATGCACAACTCATAGTTTCTTAGCACGGATGGGCTATAACAGAAGACAATCAGGTGGAGGTTGTAAAAATTTGGATAATGTGCCATGACTAAGGACAGGCGATCTGTCTGAAATCCATAGGCTTATTGCTGAGGCAACCACCCCCATACATATTGGATTTTATTTTTATCTGAAATAAAGTTGCAATAACATTTCCTTTTAAACATACCAGCGCTGGATTGCCTCTTTTACACTTGTAATGTGCTACTAGTTGGGTGTCTCTATAAGGAGTGCACATCTTAAAGCCCTACTCATCTAACACAAATAACCACACAACAACAATATTATGGCAAATAAATTTGTGGCACTAGCCACTCTTTATTTAAAACACATTATACAGCTCAGTTGGGTGAACCCGAGCAATTGCGGCATCTCACGTGATGGGCCAGGGCCCCCCTGCCCCGGCCCTCCCAAGGACTAAGAGCCAGCGGTGCACGCGCACCTCCACTGGCTCCCCGTGAGCAACCGCTGGCTACCATGACCAAACTTCGTAGTTGCCCCAGTCCGTCTGAACCGGGGACCAGCCGTGTAGCTTGTGTCCTGAACCGGGGACCAGCCGTGTAGCTTGTGTCCCGAACCGCGGACCAGCCGTCCAGCTTGTGTCCCACCACAGACGAAAAACCCTGCCGTGTAGCTCATGGTTATCTCGCCGTGGCCCATAGCTACCGACTACATGTGTGTGAAGTGCCGCAATCCTGCCCTACAACACAGAACATTACAACAAAACTTATAATAAGGACTGGGTGGGTGGGTCTTGCTTTTCCCTGTAAACAGAAACAAAATTAGCCTGCTCTCCTCCACATTACCTGCCTTAAAGAGACTCTGTCACCACATTATAAGTGGCCTATCTCTTACATAAGGAGATCAGCGCTATAATGTAGATGACAGCAGTGGTTTTTATTTATAAAAACTATCTATTTTACCACGTTAGGAGCAATTTTAGCTTTATGCTAATTAGTTTCTTAATGCCCAAATGGGCATGTTTTTACTTTAGACCAAGTGGACTAGACTTAGACTACCTGACACTGCAAGCCATGTGGCCAGCTCCATTTTGGACAAAGCAAAAAAAACAAACCCTTAAGCTGCATTATCCCTATTCCTACCAAACTGTCTAAGGTAATAAGTACAATGAGAAAACATGGGTGAAAAAAGTTGCACAAAAGTCACATTAGTCTGTGTATTATCTATTATAATCATGTCCTAGTAATTAAAAGGATGATTTTGCAACACTGCCCTTAACCACATAAACAAATCTTATTAACCACACAGAATCCGTGTAACACCTGTAGCAGCATCATAGTACATTTATACCATTCTCAGTGAATACAATCTCTACATGTAAATGTTGAAACAAGGGATTTGGTCAATTTCCGCTGTTGGTGCGATTGGTGTAGTAGGGATAATGCCCCTGCTTTTACCATGGAACAGCAAAGAATCAGTCTGCTATTGCTACCACTGGACCACAACCACCACAGACAGTAAACGAGTGAAATGCCCTCAAGGGGTAGTATATGAAAGTGACTAGATAACTGAAAATGTACTACTGACCTCCAGGGATTTGACAATGTTTACTCATCTGAAACCATCAGAAGTATGTGCTCAGTAGGTGTACAATAGTGATTCTACGGAAAAAGTCAGCAAACTTATTGTCTGATTCTAATAACAACCATCTTACTTCTCAATCCCCACAACCTGCAAATAATTTTATTTTAAAATAGCACTTCCTTGTCCAATGAGGGTGCACTTTACAATGTTATCAATAAACCAGTTCACACACTTATCCGGAAAAGACCAGCCATTAAGCTATATACTTGGGGGTACTGCAGCTCTTTAGCTCCACCGAGGTGCTTTTTCAAGGAGACTTGACCTGAATCAGGTTTTTAAATGCAGCGCCACAACAGCAGGACTTCTAAGTCCCCAAAAAACAAATGATGTTTTCAGCCGCCCGTAGTGTCCGGCAGAAAAAAAGCACAATCCGGGATTTAGTTCTCCAGGAACATTGCACTGCGCATGCGCCAAAAAGGACATGCACAGTGCAAAGGGAAGTGTAGGCGGCCACGGGCATATTTTCAATCTGAAAATATGCAGGTCGCGGCCAAGTGAGTAAGTCTGAGTGAGGTGAGTGCCGGGGGTGGACCACTCCAGTCACCTGACCTGAGTCATCTGATCTCACGTCAGTGACGTGAGGTCAGGTGACTGGACTGATTCTTTCCCTGGGTGGCACCGATCTAACTTAGACCGCTGCCGCATGACCAGTTAAATGTGAGTCACGTCAGGCAGAGCAGTAGCGGTAAGCTACCGCTCTCCGCTCTGGGCCCTATGTGTGGGACTATCTACAAGGGGTGCTTTGTGGCACTCTCTACGGAGGGGGCTGTGTGGCACTATCATAAGGGGGGCTGTGTGGCACTCTCTACAAGGGGGGCTGTGTGGCACCCTGTACAAGGGGGGCTGTGTGGCACTATCTACAGGGTGGCTTTGTGGCACTCTGTACAAGGGGGGCCGTGTGGCACTCTGTACAAGGGGGGCTGTGTGGCACTATCTACAGGGTGTCTGTGTAGCACTCTGTACAAGGGGGGCTTTGTGTCACTCTGTAAAAGGGGGGATGTGTGGCACTCTGTACAAGGGGGGGTCTTTGTGGCACTCTGTACAAGGGGGGACATGTGGCACTCTGTACAAAGGGCGCTGTGTGGCACTCTGTACAAGGGGGGCTCTGTGGCAATATGCACAAGCGGGGGCCGTGTGGCACTCTGTACAAGGGGCGTGGCACTCTGTACAAGGGGGGCTGTGTGTGGCACTCTGTACAAGGGGGGCTGAGGAAGACGTCAGTTCGACGTTGAAACGCGTAGCCTGTTAACAATAAAACCCTATACACCTTACCCATCACGATGGTTGTGTATTATCTCTGATCAAGCAGCGCCGGTGGTCCCTATTTTCCTACCTTCAATCGTACTATCTACAAGAGGGGGTGTTTGGTGCTTTCTACAGGGGGCTGTGTGTGTTGGGCTATCTACAGGGGGCTCAATTGGGGCATTATTACTGTGTGGGGGCACGGCTACTGAGGGGACACTTTTATTGTGTCGAGCACCGAGGAATTATTGTTACCATCTGGGGCACTGTGGATCAATATAAATGTAACTACTCCTTAGCAGTTAAGCGAGCTGTTACATTTATACAGTCTTACAATTACAATCAACCCTTTGAAGGCAACCATAATGCTGAAGTGGCCCTCGGTGAAAATTAATTTGACACCCCTGCTGTAGTGCATTATAGAACAGGAAATAAGCATCTGTCGTTGGGTACATTAGTACATTATACTGTATTTTTTATTTATTATTTATTTATGTATTTTGGGTTAACAGTTTGTGGACTTTGGAACTAATTAAGAATTGTGGTGTTTAAAGATGAAGGAATGCTGTAATGTCCTAGGGTATTATTTCTGAGTATCAAAATTTATCAGGATTCTTGAGCGGCTAATTGTGCCACAACTAAGAGAACGTAGGTTTTTAGTGTAACATTATTCGACGAGTTCTATTGAGATGAAATCATATTAAATGTTTCTGGAGACATCAGGTATACAGTCAGGTATCACAAAAAAATGCAGTGAAATCATGGTAAAACTGCATGTATTTAACTAATTTGTGGCCCTTGTACTTTGCCCTTTTGGCCCACCCACTCTAGTGGTTAATACAAGAGATATGCTTCATTAAAGGGGTTGTCCAATACTGGACAACTGATTACCTATCCACCGGATAGGTCATCATTACATGATCTGTAGGGGTCCAACACCCGGACCCCGCACCAATATGCCACTCAGGCTGCCTCCGAGCACCGAACGTACATGCCGAAAGCAGTTGGCTCCGGCTACTGAATAGCGGCGAGCTGCCGTACTGCAGCTCTGCTCCCATTCAAGTAAATAGGTGCAGAGCTGCAGTTCGGCAGCACAGCCGCTATGCTATGTACGGAGCCAACTTCTTCCAGCTCCGTACATAGCATAATGGGCCATAACATCCGGTGCCTGGAGATAGCCAGAGCAGCTTAACTGTGCGGGGTCCGGATGTCGGACACGCACCGATGATGTACTGATGATCTATCCGGCGGATAGGTCACCAGTTGTTCAGTAGTGGACAACCCCTTTAAGAAAAAGTCCCATTGTTTTCCCTGTAACAGATATTGCTATAGTTTTGCCCTTACATAATTGCTTCTATTTCTTTGCTCATGTATCAGTTTAGAACACCTTTGTGAGTTCATGAGTTTGGTGCAATACGCAAAAACTATGTTAAGGCTTCATTCACATCTGCGTGGGGACTCCGTTCATGGGTTACGTCTGACCTTTCCATAATGGGAACCCATGAACGGAATCCAAACTGAAACAAATCCATAGGTTTCAATGGTGATGGATGCCGTGCAAATGGTTTCCGTTTGTCACTGTTGTGTAAGTGTTCCGTTGTTTTGACGCAATCAATACCCTAGTCGACTGTACTATTAATTCCATAAAAACAACAGAACGCTTACACACTGGTGAGAAACGTAAACCATTTGCACCGAATCTGTCATCATTGAAATCATTGGTGATGCAAACGGAAACCATTGTTTCAGTTTGGATTCCGTTCATCGGTTCCCCTGACGGAAAGCTCTGACGGAAAGCTCTGACGGAAGCTACGAACGGAGTCCCGACGCTGACCTGAATGAAGCCTAAAATATTTGAGATTAATATTCATTTAAAATATTGCTGATGTTGATTAGAAATTCAGCTGTAAACATTTGGGAGTGTCATGATGGGTGTGTGGACCCACTGGGCCATACCGCCGTAGCGGGATAGCAGTGGGCCAAACAGGATACCAAGGCAAAGTCAATAGTTCAAATAAGGGTACTTGTGGCAATACAGACAGTAGCGATGGCAGGCTCGGATGGGACCTTGGCAGAAGGCATACACCAGGCGCAGTGAAATACAGCAGGCGTAGTATACGACACAACACGACTCCAACTCTCTACGGCACAGGATACAGGATACAGGTAGCAGGAACGGGAACACTGGGAACTGGAAAACACTAAGGGACCATTTGCAAAGACTAACACGGGTAAACACAACAACGCTCATGCAATAAAAGAAGGGGCAGGTCCCTTCTTATAGTCCAGGGTGATCATGGGAGCAATCAGTCAATCTAAAACATGTGTGTTCTCTGGTCCATTAAAGGGAACCTGTCACCAGCATTTTAGCTATAAAGCCAGCAATACCTGGTGAAAGTGGGTGAAAAATCATTGTCATCTAAGCTATAAATATGTTCTAAGTAAGCTCTGTACCTTTAGTATTCCGTTTTTCAGTGGTCCCATGCCGTATGCAAATGAGCAGAAAAGAGTCAAATCTTCATCTGAAAAGAGTCAGATTTTCATTCCTCCAGCGTCTCAGAGTGGACTCCACCTCCTTCTTTTTGATTGACAGCTCCTTAGCCAGTCAGGGCCGGACAGGTGCCGGCGGTGGGCGGGGTTAAGAAGCTGAGTCCCAGAGGGAAAACTAATTACTATAAAAGGCAGGAAAAGTTTAAACGTCTACATTTACTGACAGAGGAGGACTTCAGGAAAGAAGAGAACAGGAACGAACTCTGGACAGCTGCGGCCATTGAGGGGTCAGGTGAGTTTGACAGGTAAGATGTTGATGACAGGATCCCTTTAAGGCTGGGAATGAGCTCGACCACGCACCCTAGAGGTCACTGCAGGACAGGACGGCCGCATAAGCTGGCATCTCTGGGTAGGAAGACGTCTGCAGGATGATAGGAGTCTGCGGTCTGCGACCGCAGACGTTACAGGGGGGTTCTCTGGCTGTCCATCAAATCTTCTCCAGCTATGCTTTCATTTATGACAGTTTCTGGCTTAAATTATAGTAAATATGTTGGGCCGCGGAAGGCCATGCCACTTTCCTCTAAGCTACACCCACTTTTTTAGTAAAGTCGCGTTCGTGGTGCAAATGCCTAAAATGTCAACATTTTTACGCAAATGACAACTTTTGAGGAATTCATGACTTTGCTATTCCAGAAGACTGGCGTAGACAGAATAAAAAATTGTGTGTGTGTGTGTGTGTGTGTGTGTGCAGGTTTCCTCCCAATCCCCCCCCCCTCCCTCTATGCAACTCTGCTATGTGTTATGTGATTCCTGATAATATGAGTTGTCATGGATTTTCGGAGTACAGAGTTTCTGAATAGTTACAGTCACTACAAAAGCCAAGTATAGGTGTATAAGTGGAGAATGACACATTTTCTAACTCTACAACAGCTAAAAATGATACTAATAATAAAAGAATCATCCGTAATATCTTATGAATAGACACTCCTCCCCACAATCACTGTGTAATAAGCGAGCAAAATTTAATGCAAATAAACCTTTGTTCAGAGTAATCTTATGCTGCCTACAGACTCAAAGAACATAAGATTTCACACGTACTATCACAGCGCTCGTTTGCTCCTTTCACAAGGAGCTAGTATGGGGAAGAACACTTGTTACTCCGATCGCTCATCCCCATACATTATTATCATGTCGGCAGGGTGCCTCCCTGATTACACAGGGAGATGTGCTGCCGACAACGATAATATTTTTCCTTTTTAAAACGATACGATCAGCAGGTGATCGTTCATCGGCTGATCCAAAGCTAATACAAAAGACGCACCAAACGAGCGCAGCAGGTATTTTCTGCCTCCCATTAATTGCAATTGGAGGTCAGAGGTGGAAACCACTTGAAGACCATCAGCCCCCCACTAACAGTAAAATGACCATCAGCCCCCCACTCACAGTAAAATGACCATCAGCCCCCCACTCACAGTAATGACCATCAGCCCCCTTACTCTCATAGGCTTGTGATTATGTAATGATAGGGGTAGGGAAACGGACAAGTGAGCCCTAATCTACCCGCCACTCTGTCCCTGCCTACTTGCAACGACCCGCCCTAGGCGACGGGGTACAACTGGGCGGCGGTCCCTACGCTCAGTAAGTGCACGAGACAAAACATACAAGGGAATATAAAGCAAAGGGAAAGGGGCAGTTGCCCACGGCAACACCGTGAGCAACAGAGTGGTGAACAAGCCAAGTCAAACCAGGAGAGCACGAGGAACCAAACGCAGAGCAGAAGAGTAGTCAGAAAGCCAGGGTCAGAATGGAGCAGGATCAAATTGTTAGGAGCTGTAACTGGGCCAGGAAACCACACGAACAGAATCACAAGCAAAGGAGGAACAGGAAAGGCAGGTATAAATAGACAGAGGGCGGGAGCTAGCTGAGTCTGGCCAGGCTGCGATAGGCTCTCCCACTCCTAAGCCTGCCAGCCTGAGTGGTGGAAGCTGGAGTCAGTCTCAGAGAGATAGACTCAGGTGAAGACTGATTACCTAAGGAAGTTAACCCTGAAGCTGTGCCTGGCAGATCCTTTACACTAATCCTATCATGTGTGATACTGTCTGCTGAGCCACTGTATCTAATCCTATCATGTGTGATACTGTCTGCTGAGTCATTGTATCTAATCCTATCATGTGTGATACTGTCTGCTGGGCCACTGCATCTAATCCTATCATGTGTGATACTGTCTGCTGGGCCACTGCATCTAATCCTATCATGTGTGATACTGTCTGCTCAGCCACTGTATCTAATCCTATCATGTGTGACACTGTCTGCTCAGCCACTGTATCTAATCCTATCATGTGTGATACTGTCTGCTGAGCCAGTGTATCTAATCCTATCCATAGGGTCGTAGTGCTATAGATATGCTGTCTCCTATACACACACACACACACACACACACACACACACACACACACACACACACACACACACACACACACACACACACACAAATACACAAACACACATTTTTTTGGGCGGACACATATGTATTGGGGCTATTTCCCCTGACATTTTAAGCCCTTAGTGACGCCCCTGGCTGCTAGTGCTGCATTGTTGGGTCACTTAGGAGACCCAGCGATGCAGCTGAAAGCTGCGGACCGTCGGCCATGAGAAGTTTGCGGGGGGCGGGGGGCCCAATAAGAACTTTTGCATCGGGGCCCATGAGCCTTTAGCTACGCCCCTGCTCAAATCCTTCTGTCTCTTCATGTAATCCCAGACAGACTCAATGATGTTGAGATCAGGGCTCTGTGGGGGCTATATCATCAGTCCCAGGGATCCTTGTTCTTCTTTCTGCTGGAGATAGTTCTTAATCAGACGCTTCGCTGATGGTATTGCATGATAGATAAGTGTCTGCCTGTATTTCACAGCATTAATAATCATGACCCAATCCCCAACTCCATTTGCTGAAATGCAGCCCCAAACTTGAAAGGAACCTCCACCAATGCTTTACTTTTGCCTGCAGACATTCATTATTGTACCGCTCTCCAGGACTTCGGCAAACAAACTGCCTTCTGTTACAGCCAAATATTTCACATTTTAAATCATCAGTCCAGAGAATATGCTGCCATTTTTCTGCACCCCAGTTCCTATGCTCTCGTGCCTAGTTGAGTCGCTTGGCCTTGTTTCCACGTCGAAGGTATGTCTTTTTGACCACAAATCTTCCATGAAGACCACTTCTGGCTAGACGTCTCCTAACAGTAGATGGGTATACCTGGGTCCCACTGGTTTGGGCCAGCTCTGAGCTGATGACACTGCTGGGCATCTTCTGATTTCGAAGTAAAACAAGCATGATGTGTCTTTGATCTGCTGCACTAAGTTTCCTTGGCCGACCACCTCGTCTACGGTCCTCAACGTTGCCCGTTTCTTTGTGCTTCTTCAAAAGACATGAAACAGCTCATTTTAAAACCCCTGTCTGCTTCTGAAATCTTTGCTTTGGAGAGACCTTGCTGATCTAGTATAACTAGCCTTACGTTACTAACATAAAAAATAGCCCTAAGGATATATTGAACTAAATCAAGAATAACTCTACTTAATATGCTTCTGTACATGCTGCTTACTTTCCATGGTCCTTTGAGAATGGATTCATTCAGAACAGAGTTGAGCAGAAGTATTTTGTTATTTAGGAAATGCATTCAACGTAACATAAAAATGTTGATAGAGAGGGACTGTCCAAGATTAGATATAAAGGTCTGCACCCCCCCCCCCAAAAAAAAACCAGCACCATTCTTGTCCATGGGCTGTGTCTGTTATTGCATCTCAGCTACATTCACTTGAATAGTGCTGAGTTGTAATACCAGACACAACCCATGCACAAGAGTGGCACTGTTTCTGAAAAAAAAAGAAACCCTTTCTTCTCTTTCTTCTTAAATCCATTTACAGTTTAATTCGAATTGTACTATGTATTTCAGATGAGTACACACAAGGTCTATCACATCTCATTGTCAGAGTAACGGAATGTTCACATGCTTAACACAAAACTGCTGTAAAATACGGAGCAGTTTTCAAAGGAGATCAGCCTCTGATTTTCAGCTATTTTTTATGTATCAGACGTTTTTTGATGCGTTTTTTTACGGCCGTTTTTGGAGCTGTTTTTCTATTGGGACAATGAAAAACACCTCCAAAAACGGCTCAAGAAGTGACATGCATTTCTTTTTTATGGGGTGTTTTTTTACGCGCCGTTTTTAAAAATGGCCGCGTAAAAAACGCCTCGTGGGAACGGAACGCCGTTTTTCCCATTGAAATCAATAGGCAGATGTTTGGAGGCGTTCAGCCCCCGTATTTGCAGCCACTTTTCGGGGCGTTTACCACTGTGTGAACATACCCTCAGAAAGCAGAAGTAGTACTGTGTTATGGATTATGCTTTTTATTTTTGTTGTGTTGGTGGAAGTAATGGGTTAATCTGGTTGGGTGTTAAATCTAAACTTGCTGGATTAGTAGCGTTTCTGAACAACAAAACACTCACATTATTTTCAGGGCGAGGACACAGAAATGAGCTTCTAACAACTAGAGTTAGTGAGTCAAAGTTGAGTCACTTCAGTATTTTCGCTGTTAATAAGCAAAGATACAGTATTCTGATATGCTGCACCTGTCTATTTCTATGCCACCTGGTGTTTGTTTGGATATTTGCACCCCAATCCGATTTCCTGCAGAAAGAAATAATTGCAGAATTTACAATTCTATTATTTAACTATTTAAATGTATTGTTTATATTATTAATCTTAACCCCTTCCCTCCGCAGCCAATTTTCTGTTTTTCATTTTTGCTTTTTTTCTACCGGGCTTCCAAAGACATAACTTTTATTTTTTTCCGTCAAAATAGCTGTATGAGGGCTTGTTTTTTGCGGGATGAGTTGCAGATTTTCATGGCACTATTCAATGTACCATATAATGTACTGGTAAACTGAAAAACTGCCATTGTTTTTGTTTTGTTTTGTTTTTACGGTATTCATGGTGTGGTAAAAACAACATATTAACTTTATTCTATGGGTCGATATGATTACCAAATTTATATAGATGCTTTACGTTTTACTACTTTTACAAAGAAAAAATTATTTGTTAAAAAAAATAGTTTTGTGTCACTATATTTTGAGAGCCATAACTTTTTTATATTTTCATTGATTAAACGGTATGAGGGCTTATTTTTTGTGGGACGAGCTATAGTTTTTATTGGTACTATTTTGGGGTCCATGTGACTTTTTGGTAAATTTTTATTACATTTTTTGGGGGAGCTAAGATGACCAAAAAACAGCAATTCTGGCGTTTTTAGAGTAGGAACACACACAGCGTATTCAGGGCGAATATACTGAGTCAAGCTGCACAGCGTATCTGCCCTGAACACTGCAGGGAATGCCATCGAAATAACCACACCACATTGTGGTACATTTCTCCGGCGGAAGTTCCGCTGCGAATCGGCGCCGGAACAATAAAAAAAACAACTTTCCCTACTTACCCCTTTTCTCATCTCGGCGTGCAGTTCGGCCTCCTGGGATGAGGTTGCAGGCCATGTGACGCTGCAACCTGTAATTGGCTGCAGCTGTCACATGGCCTGCAACATCAACCAGGGAGGCCAGTCTGGAGAAGAAGCAGGGAACTCTGGGTAAGTATAACTTTATTATTTTTTTCTTACTTTTTTGCGGCGTAATCGCTGTGATCCTGCCGCAAATATTGCAACACACACGTTTCGGGTTTTAGCACCACATTGAACTCAATGGGTAAACCGGCAACAGAAGTGCTGCGTGTCCGCAGCATTAATTGAAGTAACCGCACCACAGGTCAATTTCTGTGCGTTTTTTACGGGAGCATTTTTCCACAGTGTGAAGACCAGATTTGTTGGAATCTCACCCACACTGCTGCTACTGTAAAACGCTGTGGATTTTCCGCAATTAATCCGTTGCGGAAAATCTGCAGTGTTTACGCTGTGTGCGTTCATACCCTTACGCTTAAGGATGCAGCCTAGTTTGGGCCTTAAGGCTCAGAGCCATGGGGGCTCACAGGCGAATAGCCGCTGAGCCAGGGACAGTTGCGGCACAGGGGCAAGCAAGGGGTTAATGGACTCCCTCCCCTCTGCTACTCCGTATTTGGCGGGAGTAAGGTTAGGCAGGGGGCATGTAGGGGAGGAGAAGGGGTGGGCTTAGAGGAGGAGGAGGAAATATAAGGGCAGTCTTACCTGGTGTGCGGCCTCTTTCCAGGATTTTCTTCACCAGGATGGATCGTCAACAGCTGATGCGGGCCCTGCGCGCCACTATCGCCGCTGAAGGGAGTGACTGGCTGCAGTCCCTGCTCCGCGAGTCAGCTGTGTCAGCTCTGGCGTCTGTGGAAGGGCGGCGGCGTTCGGCTCGTGCCTCTCGTCCGCCGGTCCAGCTCTCTCCTTCTGCGGCGAGGGCTGCGGCCGCTGTCAGTGTTCCGGCCCCTTCCCCATCTGTTGTGATGCCTCCTCCGGCGTCAGGGCTCCCGGTCACGGGGGTGTCGGCGGCCGTAGTGGGGGATGTGGTTCCCCCGACACAAGGGACCGGGGGAGCTACGAGTGTGGTGGGCCTTAGGCCCCGCCCACTGGACGGGAGGGATCTGTGGGGCAGGCTCTAGCCTCGGCCTCCATTTTGGCAGCGGCAAAGTGGGAGCGTTCCTCTCTTGCTGGCAGCAGAGGGGAGAGGGGGGGAGGGGTGGTTGGAGGATTCAGGGGAGAACGGCTCCTTTGATGGCTCAGAGCTATTTTTCTCGGGCCAATCAGCTAGGCGGGCGGCACGTCATGCGGTGGCCCCTCCCGCTGATGTGCTGTTGCTGCCTGGGCCGGCAGCAGTGGCCACAGTGGCAGAGGCATGCACTGGAGCAGGGTGCCGGGCGCGGTCCCATAGCAGGCACGGAGCGAGTAGGGCTGGGTCGGAGAGGCGCCATGTGTCTGGTCACAGTTGCTCGAGGAGACATCGGCGCTGTCGTGCTCATTGGTATAGGTGGTCTCCGTCTGATTCATCGTCGTCCGACGACTCCCGGGATAGTTGGCGGGCGGACCGGAGCAGTAGCAGGAGTTGGCGGGCTGCGTCTGGCCGGGGGACTCTGAGTCGCCGTTCCTCGGTTGTGGCGGCAGCGGCCCCTACGACAGAAGTGGTTTTGGTGGCCCCTCTGGCCACGCCGGCTGAAGTGGTCCCGTCCGTGCCTGGAGGTGCGTCTGCTGCTGGACACGGTGAGTATGCCTGCCTTCGGGCTTGGAATGCCAATAACATGTCTGCCAATGATTTATTGTCTGCTGTACAATCTCTAGTGGCAGGGGCCGTCTCAGTGCCCGTGGGTTTTTCGTCGTCGCAGACCGTGGTTGCGAGGTCCACGGTGGAAGTGTCCACATCTATGTCCGCTCCTTCGGTCCCTGCTTTTAGAGATGCTTATTTCTGTAGTGTGTCTCCTTTGGGTGCGCATGTCTCTGACGAGGTGCGAGAAAAGATTGGGAAGAACGCGTACATTGATATTTGGTCTCTGTTGTCGGTCGATTCTTCGACGGTTGATAAGGAGCGTAGACTCGAGAGGGGTGTATTGAGTAAGCCTAGGGTCATGCGGTCGTTCCATAATTGGGTGCAGGCCTTTGCAATTATGGGGGGGGGGTGTTTAGTCAGGCACGGCCGGAGTGTGCGGGGCAGTTGTTTGTTTATTTAGACACTATTTTTAGTGCGTATAAATCGCATGGTGGCACGGCCTGGTGGCGCTATGATGAGGAGTTTCGTAGGCGACTGGCTCAGAGAACTGAGGTGGGGTGGGATACCAAAGTGACAGATGTATGGTTGCACTTGATGATGGCACAGCGCCCCTTTCAGCCCGCTGCCCCCGCCTCTTCCCTTTCCGGTGGAGCGGGGTTGGCGGGGGAGCTGGGGGGGTCCGTCGAGCAGGGGCCTGTTGGCTATTTAATGAAGGACACTGTCGTTTTTATGCCACTTGCAAATTCCGCCACGAGTGCTCCTCCTGTGGAGGGACCCATGCAGCGGTTAGGTGCTCCCGTCGGGTGGCGGCGGCCGCCCGTCCTGCGGGTGTTGGTAGAGGGGAGGACGCCGGTGCACGTGTCTGTGATGCTACCGTGGTTAAGCCGGTATCCCAAGATGGCGGAAGCAGCCCTGCTTAGAGTTGGATTTTGTTTTGGGTTCTTTATTCCATTTACGGCGCAGGCGAACCCGGTTATGTCGCCGAATTTGAAGTCAGCGGCGGAGTTTCCAGCTGCCATTAGGGAAAAGGTGGAGAAGGAAGTGGAGCTTGGCCGGATGGCCAGCCCATTTTCTTCTTTGCCCTTCCCGAATCTTAGGGTGTCGCCCCTGGGGGTGGTGCCTAAGAAGGATCCGGGTAAGTTCCATCTGATTCACCATCTGTCTCATCCGAGAGGGCGGTCGGTGAACGATGGGATTGACGGCGACTTGGCGACTGTCTCGTATGTTTCGTTTCATCGGGCGGTTGATTTAGATCGGGCGGGGGCGGGCGCCCTCATGGCCAAGTCTCACATTGCGTCCGCTTTTCGATTGTTGCCTGTTCATGCGGATTGTTTTCATCTGTTGGCTTGTGCGTTGGAGGGATTTTTCTATTATGACGTGTTTGCCGATGGGTTGTTCGATTTCTTGTTAGTATTTTGAGGTGTTCAGCTCATTTCTGGAATGGGCGGTGCGGGATCTCACCAGTTCTGGGTCAGTGACTCATTACCTGGACGATTTTTTGTTTGTGGGACCTGCGTCCTCGAGGCAGTGTCAGTTTTTGTTGCGGTCTTTTCAGTTTCTCGCTCAGCGGTTTGGGGTCCCCCTTTCTGACGAAAAGACGGAGGGGCCGGTGACGGTGTTGTGTTTTTTGGGTATTGAAATCGATTCGGTGGCGATGGTTTTTCGCCTCCCGGCAGATAAGGTGTTGAAATTGCGGACGGCATTGGACATGGCTTTGGCTGAGCGGAAGTTGGAGCTGCGTCAAATTCAATCTTTGTTGGGTTTGTTGGTCTTTGCTGGTCGGATTATGCCCATGGGATGGGTGTTTGCTAGGAGGTTGTCCTTAGCTACAGTAGGCATCTCAGTGCCTTCTCATCATGTTCGGATTTCGAGTTCGGTTAAGGCGGATTTGCGCGTTTGGCGCATTTTCTTGGAGGACTACAATGGGCGTACGTGTTGGAGGGCTCCTTCCATTTCCAGCGTGGACTTGGAATTGTTCACGGACGCGGCTGGTGCGGTAGGGTTTGGGGCGTTACTGGGTTCAGCCTGGTGTGCTGAAGAGTGGCCCGCTGCCTGGAGGGACAAGGGGTGGTGTGCCAATTTGACGTTTTCCCATAATTGTCGCCGTGGAATTGTGGGGGACTCGCCTTTCCAATAGGTCTGTGGTGTTTTGGTCGGATAATATGAGTGTTGTGTTTGCTATTAACCGCCTTACTTCTTCCTCAGGTCCGGTGCTGGCTTTGCTCCGTCATTTGGTGTTACGTTGCTTACAGTGTAACATTCGTTTTCGTGCGCGTCATATCCCAGGTGTTCACAATGTTGTTGCTGATGCTTTATCTCATTTTCATTGGCAGGTTTCTCGCTCTCTGTGCCCGCAGGCGGAGCTGGAGGGGGCCAGCTGCCCGGAGTTTTTGTGGAGGCTGCCGGATCGGAGTTAGTGCGCTGGTGAGGTTGTCACTCGCGCCCTCCACATGGGCGACTTACGGTAATGCGTGTAAGGAATGGTTGAGCGCTGCAGGGGATAGAATGGTGGGGGAGGATCCGGGGCTGCGCATGACAGTGACGCTTGAATATTTGACGTCTTTGCACGAGCAAGGCGTTTCGGGGGTGGTAGCGCAGCGGCGTCTGGCCGGGGTTGCTTTCTTCTCCAAGTTACGGGGGTGGTCGGACGTGACTAAGTCCTTTTTTATTTTGCAAGCCTTGAAAGGGTGGAAGTTGGCCTCTAGGAGGGAGTCGTGGCGGCCGGGGTCCTTTTCTTTACTGCAGGAACTTATAGCGGCACTGCCGTCGGTTTGTTCGTCTCCTTATGAATCGGTTTTGTTTTCGGTGGCTTTTTCGTGGTGTTTTTTCGGGGCTCTGAGGATTTCGGAGCTGGTTCCGATGGGCGCGGCTCGTCCGGGAGGTTTGCTTTTTGAAAACGTGGTGATTTCTTCGGCGGGGGTTCATTTGCGTATTCGTCGTTCTAAGACTGATGTGTTTGGTCGGGGTTTTTTGGTTGCGCTTCAGCCAGTCCCGGGTTCGGCTTGTCCGGTGGAGGCGGTGTCGACTTTCTTTGGGGTGCGTAGTGCGGGGGTACAATTTTTGTCTCTTATGTGTTTTGGACGGAGAGGAGGGCTGCCATACGCCCTGGGGGACGATCTTTGGGCTTTGCAAGTGCCGAAATCTATTGGAGAGGCCTCCGGGGCCTGCGCTGGTTGCAGGCACTGTCCGAAGTGGTCGACATCAGCCGGCATCGCTGGTCCCTACTGTGTTGTTTATACATCTGGGAGGCAATGACTTATGTTCAGTCAGGTTGGGGGAGTTGATCTCGCTGATATAGTCAGATTTGGAGAGGTTTGCTTCCTTTTTCCCCCGGTTAGTGCTGGTATGGTCGGAAATTGTCCCTAGGTTGGTGTGGCATGGAGCGCGGGACGTAAATGCCATTGAGTGGGCGAAGCGCCTATTGAACACCAGGGTGTCTCGGTTTGTCCGAGCTAGAGGTGGGGTAGTGGTGCAGCATCGGGAGTTGGAGGGTGACAACAGAGGTCTGTTGTTGCCGGACGGAGTGCACCTAACGGAGATTGGGCTAGATATTTTACTGTCGGGGTTGCAGGATGGGGTGGAACAAGCTCTGTTTTTGTTGTTGGTCGGTGAGCCGTGTAGTTAAGGAGTACACGGTCACCTGGTGGCGTTAGTTAAAGGGGATTTACCTACATGTCCTTGGTAAGGCAGGCATACAGGTTGTTTGTTGACCTATGTTAAGGTCATTTAGTGTGAATATATTTTGTAAATATGTTAGTTACATGTTATTGTATTAATAAAGTTCTGGCCGACCCCCGGGTCAACCCCACTTTAAAAGGGAATCAAGTGTTGGTTGTTATTATTTGATGGGGGGGGGGAGACTAATGGGTTGGAGGTGGTTTTTATGCATACAGTCCATTTTTCAAATCTGACATATTTCACTTTATGTGGTAATAACTTCGGAATGCTTAAACCTATCCAAGCGACTCTTAGATTGTTTTCTTGTGATACATTGGGCTTTATGTTAGTGGTAAAATTTGGTCGATATATTCAGTGTTTATTTGGGAAAAAATTCAAAATGTAGAGAAAATTCAGAAAATATAAAAATTTTCTGAATTTAATTGCATATGCTTGTAAAACAATATGGTTATACCACCCAAAATAGTTACTAGTTCACATCGCCCATAAGTCTACTTTAGATTGGCATTGTTTTTTGAACATTCTTTTATTTTTTATTACAGCCTTTTCTCATATTTTTAAGAAAATTTCAAAAGCCTTTTTTTTAAGGTACCTGTTCAGTTCTGAAGTGGCTTTGAGGGGCCTATGTATTAGAAACCCCCATAAAACACCCCATTTTAAAAACTAGACCCCTCAAAGTATTCAAAACAGCATTTAGAAAGTTTTTTTTAACCCTTTAGGTATTGCACAGGAATTAAAGCGAAGTGGAGGTGAAATTTGCAAATTTCATTTTTCCTGCTGAATTTAAATTTGATTCTATTTTTTCTGTAACACAGAAGGTTTTACCAGAGAAACACTACTAAATATGTATTGTCCAGATTCTGCAGTTTTTGGAAATGTCCCACATGTGGCTCTAGTGTGCTCGTGGACTAAAATACAGGCCCCAGAAGCAAAGAAGCGCCTAGGGCATTTTGGGGCCTCTTTTTTTATTAGAATATATTTTAGGCAGCATGCCAGGTTTGAAGAGGTGTTGAGGTGCCAAAACAGTAGGAATACCCCAAAAGTGACCCCATATTGGCTACTGCACCCCTCAAGGAATTCATTTATGGTTGTTGTAACTATTTTGACCCCACCGTTTTTCACAGCGCGTATTTGAATTGGGCTGTGAAATTAAAAAAATGACATTTTCTCCAATAAGATGTCATTTTTGATCAAAATTTCATATTTTCACAGGGAACAAAATGCTCCATTTTGTTGTCCAATTTGTCCTGAGTGCGGCAATACCCCATTTGTGGTGATAAACTGCCGTTTGGGCCCATGGAAGGGATCAGAAGGAAAGGAGCGATATGGGTTCTTTGGAGTCCAGATTTTACTGGATTAGTTTTCGGGTGCCATGTCGCATTTGCAGAGCCCCAGAGGTATCAAAGCAATGGAAACACACCAGAAGTGACCCCCATTTTGGAAACTACACCCCTCAAGGAATTCATTTATGGGTGTTGTGACCATTTAGACCCCTCAGTTTTTTCACAGATTTTATTTGAATTGGGCTGTGAATTAAAAAATAATAATTTTTTTCCAATGAGATGTAGTTTTGGCTCAAAAATTCTTATTTTCACAAGGAATAAAATACCCCATTTTGTTGCCCAATTTGTCCTGAGTGCGGCAATACCCCATTTGTGGTGATAAACTGCCGTTTGGGCCCATGGGAGGGCTCAGAAGGAAAGGACCACCATTTGGCCTACTGGGGATTTTCTGGTTCTAAGTCATGTATGCAGAAGCCCCTGAGGTACCAGTAGAGTTGAAACCCCCGAGAAGTGACCCCGTTTTAAAAACGACACCCCTTGAGGCATTCATCTAGAGGTGTAGTGAGCATTTTGAACCCACAGGTATTGTGTAAAAGATAATGCGCAGCAGATGGTGCAGAGTGAGATTTGCAATTTTCTATTTATATATGCCATTTCAGTGTCCGATATATTGTGCCCAGCATGCACCACCGGAGACATACATCCCATAAACTGTAATGTGGGTTCTCCCGGGTACGGCAATATCCTACATGTGGCTGTTATCTGCTGCCTGGGCACACAGCAGGGCCCAGAGGGGAAAGATGAGGGGGATAAGCTGTGCGGAGTGCATCACGGTAAGTAAAACTGGGGTAGATTGAAAATCAAGGGATGTATGATAAATGTTAAAACACTTTCATACAGAGCCCTGGTTTTTCAGGACACGTGTCACATTGATATATTGTGTCCTTCCTTATGCCCCCACTTATAGCAGACTTTGCACCTCTTTTGACTTTTTCCCTTCTTGCCAGTTTGGGGAACTTCTCCTTGAAAGTGTTGCCCTGGTACGATGCGTGTGGCCTCACTTCCAGAAGTACTGGGTGCCCCCTCTTCTTGGTCCCTAAAGATTAGGTTCTTGATAACCACCTCTTGAAATTCCAGGAAAGTTCCCGTCTGGCCTGTACATCGACGTAGCACGTACACACTGTACAATGCCATCTGTATGAAGTGCACGGCCAGCTTCTTATACCACACTGCATGGCGCTGTAGGGCTTCAGGACTTGATCTTACAAGTCCACCCCTCCCATGTACCTATAGTAGTCCAGGATGCAGTCTGGTTTGGGGGGTCTCTGTACTGGTATCTCGTGCAGGCACATGGGTACTGGTGTGGCCATGTATTGTTGTCAATACAAGGACATCTCTCTTGTCCTTGTACTTGACACACAATATGTTGCTGCTAGAATGTGCCCAGCTCTCACCCCTTCAGAGTGTTTTCCCAAACAGAGTCTTAGGGAGGCCTCTCAGATTTCTTCTAGCAGTGCCGCATGCCACAGTACTTCTAGAAGCGTGGCACTTGAAGAGTGGGACGCTGGTGTAATGATGGGGGTAAGGAAACAGACAAGTGAGCCCTAATCTACCCGCCACTCAGTCCCTGCCTACTTGCAACGACCCACCCTAGGCGACGGGGTACAACTGGGCGACGGTCCCTACGCTCAATAAGTGCACGACAGACAAACAGACAAGGGTACACAGAAGCAAGGGAAAAGGGGCAGTTGCCCACGGCAACACCGTGAGCAACAAGTGTGGTGAACGAGCCGAGTCAAACCAGGAGTGTACGAGGTACCAAACGCAGAGCAGGAGAGTAGTGAACAAGCCGAGTCAAACCAGGAGTGTACGAGGTACCAAACGCAGAGCAGGAGAGTAGTCAGTAAGCCAGGGTCAATATGAAGCAGGGTCAAATAGTTCAAGAAGCTGCAGCGGGGCCAGGAAACCAAACGAGAAGAATCACAAGCAAGGAGGAACAGGAAAGGCAGGTATAAATAGACAGAAGGCGGGAGCTAGCTCTGTCTGTCCAGGCTGTGATAGGCTCTCCCACTCCTAAGCCTGCCATCCTGAGTGGTGGAAGATGGAGTCAGTCTCACAGACATAGAAGCAGGTGCAGACTGATTACCTATGGGCGTAGATACAGAAGCTGTGCCTGGCAGATCCTTAACAGTACCCCCCCTTTTATGAGGGGCCACCGGACCCTTTCTAGATGGACCTGGTTTATTGGGGAAAAGAAGGTGGAACCACGTGACCAATACCCCAGCGTGAACATCCCGGGCGCTTACCCAAGTCCTCTCCTCAGGCCCGTATCCTCTCCAATGGACCAGGTACTGGAGGGAGCCTTGGACCATCTTGCTGTCCACAATCTTGGCCACCTCGAATTCTACCCCCTCAGGGGTGAGAACGGGGACAGGAGGTTTCCTCGAGGGAGCCAAGGACGGGGAGCAGCGTTTAAGGAGGGAGGCATGAAGCACGTCGTGTACTCGAAAAGATGGGGGCAACTCCAGTCGGAAGGAGACAGGATTGAGGACTTCAATGACCTTGTACGGCCCTATAAACCGGGTAGCAAACTTCTTGGACGGGACTTTAAGGCGCAAGTACTTAGACGATAGCCACACTAGATCCCCGACCATAAACAAGGGGTTAGCAGAACGTCTTCTATCTGCCTGAGTTTTTTGTATGCTCTGGGATGCCTCTAGGTTCTTCTGAACCTGGGCCCAGACTGTGCACAGTTCCCGACGAACGACCTCTACCTCAGGATTGTTGGAACTCCCAGGTGAAACGGAGGAGAACCGTGGATTAAACCCAAAATTACAGAAAAAGGGGGAGACCCCTGACGAGTTACTGACCCGGTTATTAAGGGAAAATTCGGCGAGGGGAATGAATGAGACCCAATCATATTGACAGTCAGAGATAAAACACCTTAAATATTGTTTAAGAGACTGATTAGTCCTCTCAGTTTGGCCATTAGTTTCAGGATGGAAGGCAGAGGAGAAGGACAGATCAATCTCCAACCTTTTACAGAAGGCTCTCCAAAACAAAGAAACAAATTGTACCCCTCTGTCAGAAACAATATTGACAGGGACCCCATGGAGACGCAGGATGTGTTTGACAAACAAGGTAGCTAACGTCTTAGCATTGGGTAGTTTCTTGAGGGGCACAAAGTGGCACATCTTACTGAAGCGGTCTACTACAACCCACACCACCGACTTGCCTTGAGATGGAGGCAAATCGGTGATAAAATCCATGGAGATATGGGTCCAAGGTCTCTGGGGAATGGGCAAAGAACGTAGTAAGCCCGCTGGTCGGGACCTGGGAGTCTTGGACCTAGCACAAACCTCACAAGCGGCGACGTAGGCCTTAACGTCTTTAGGCAACCCAGGCCACCAATAGTTTCTGGCAATGAGGTGCTTGGTACCCAGGATGTCTGGATGACCAGATAGTGAGGAGTCATGATTTTCCCTAAGTACCCTTAGCCGGAAGTGCAGGGGAACAAACAGCTTGTTTTCAGGAAGGCTCCCGGGAGCTGAACCTTGATCAGCCACAATTTCAGAGACTAAATCAGAATCAATAGCGGAAATGATTATACCTGGAGGCAAAATACAAGCAGGATCTTCCTCCGAAGGAGGGCTGGCCATGAAGCTACATGACAGTGCATCAGCCTTAACATCTTTAGACCCAGCCCTATAGGTAACCACAAAGTTGAATCTGGTAAAAAATAACGCCCATCGAGCTTGTCTCGGGTTTAGCCTCTGGGCAGATTCTAGGAAAACCAGATTCTTGTGGTCGGTAAGGACCGTTACCTGGTGCCTAGCCCCCTCCAGGAAGTGACGCCACTCTTCAAATGCCCATTTAATGGCTAAGAGTTTGCGGTTGCCAATATCATAGTTACTCTCTGTAAAGGATCTGCCAGGCACAGCAGGGTTAACTCCCAGAACTAATCAGTCAGCACCTGAGAATACATCCCTGAGACTGACTCCTGCTTCCACCATTCAGGCTGGCAGGCTTAGGAGTGGGAGAGCCTATCGTAACCTGGCCAGACTCAGCTAGCTCCCGCCCTCGGTCTATTTAAGCCTGCACTTCCTGTCCCTCTGTGCTTGTTATTGCTTTTGTTTCTTTCCTTGTGGTTTCCTGGCCCAGCTACAGCTCCTGCTATTTTTGATCCTGCTCCATACCGACCCTGGCTTACCGACTACTCTTCTGCTTTTCGTTTTGTACCTCGCACACTCCTGGCTTGACTCGGCTCGTTCACCACTCTGGTTGCTCACGGTGTTGCCGTGGGCAACGGCCCCTTTTCCTACATAATAACAAGCCCATACCTAGTCTACCCCTGGTCCCTGACACCACTATGGATCCCCGTGAGACCCTGGCTCAGCAAATGCAGGGTCTCTCCCTACAGGTCCAGGCCCTGGATCAGAGGGTCAACCAGCCTGATGCTACCCTGGTAGTTCCCCTCACCGCACCTCTTGAACCCCACCTCAAGTTGCCCGACCGGTTCTCAGGGGACCGGAGGACTTTTCTCTCCTTTCGGGAGAGTTGTAGGCTTTACTTTCGTTTAAAGCCTCATTCCTCAGGTTCTGAGAGCCAGCGGGTGGGTATAATTATGTCCCGGCTCCAGGAAGGGCCCCAAGAGTGGGCCTTCTCCTTGGCTCCTGACGCCCCTGAACTTTCCTCCGTTGATTGTTTCTTTTCTGCTCTCGGACTTATTTATGACGAGACTGACAGGACTGCCTTTGCCGAGAGTCAGCTGGTGACCTTAAGTCAGGGTAAGAGACCTGTTGAGGAGTATTGCTCTGACTTTCGGAAGTGGTGCGTAGCTTCTCGGTGGAATGACCCTGCCTTAAGGTGCCAGTTTAGGTTGGGTCTGTCGAATGCCCTGAAAGACCTGCTAGTTAGCTATCCCTCTTCTGACTCCCTAGACCAGGTTATGGCTTTAGCGATACGACTTGACCGATGTCTCAGGGAACGACAACGTGAACGTTTATGTGTTTTCTCCTCCGACTCCCCCATGATGCCTCCCGAAGCTCCGTTGCTTCGTTCCTCCCCGAAAGATTCAGAGATACCTATGCAACTCGGGGCCTCCGTGTCCCCCCAACAACGTAGAGAATTCCGCAGGAAGAATGGTCTCTGCTTCTACTGTGGGGACGACAAGCATCAAGTGAACAACTGTCCTAAGCGTAAGGTTGCAGCCAGAGAACTTCCGCGTCTAAGTGATCATCGGGGAGGTCACTTGGGCGCACAGGTATTTCCCGTAAATATGAAACGTACTAAGATCTTGCTTCCCTTTCAGGTCTCTTTTGGTGGTAGGTCTGCTACCGGCAGTGCTTTCGTGGATTCAGGGTCCTCTACTAATATCATGTCTGTGGAATTTGCTATGTCCCTTGCTATGCCTCTTATTGATTTGCCTAAACCTGTCCCGGTAGTGGGTATCGATGCCACTCCTCTTGCTAATGGTTATTTTACACAGCATACCCCTGTTTTTGAACTCCTTGTTGGCTCCATGCATTTGGAGCAATGCTCTGTACTGTTGATGCAGGGATTATCGTACGATTTGGTTCTAGGTCTTCCCTGGTTGCAGTTGCATAATCCTACGTTTGACTGGAATACTGGGGAGCTAACCAAATGGGGTAATGAATGTTGTACGTCATGTTTTTCTGTTAATTCTATTTCTCCCCCTAAGGAGGCGAATACGCTACCTGAGTTTGTTCAGGACTTCGCTGATGTTTTCTCTAGGGAGGCCTCCGAAATGTTACCTCCTCATAGAGAATACGATTGCGCTATCGAATTGGTATCAGGATCTAAGCTTCCTAAGGGTAGGATATTTAATCTTTCTTGTCCCGAACGTGAAGCTATGAGAGTGTATATCCAGGAATCCCTGGCCAAGGGTTACATTCGTCCCTCTTCTTCTCCGGTAGGTGCTGGCTTCTTCTTTGTGGGGAAGAAGGATGGTGGTCTTAGGCCATGCATTGACTACCGTGGCCTGAATAAGGTCACGGTAAGGAACCAGTATCCCCTTCCTTTGATTCCTGATCTCTTTAATCAGGTTCAGGGGGCCCAATGGTTTTCTAAATTGGATCTACGGGGGGCGTATAACCTTATTCGCATCAAAGAGGGGGATGAGTGGAAGACTGCGTTTAACACGCCCGAAGGCCATTTCGAATACCTCGTCATGCCCTTTGGGTTGTGTAATGCCCCTGCGGTCTTCCAGAATTTCATAAATGAGATTTTGAGAAATTACCTGGGGATTTTTCTGGTAGTGTACCTTGATGACATACTGGTGTTTTCCAAGGACTGGTCCTCCCACGTGGAGCATGTCAGGAAGGTGCTCCAGGTCCTTCGGGAAAATAAACTGTTTGCCAAAACCGAAAAATGTGTGTTTGGGGTACAGGAGATTCCATTTTTGGGTCAAATCCTCACTCCTCATGAATTCCGCATGGACCCCGCCAAGGTTCAGGCTGTGGCGGAATGGGTCCAACCTGCCTCCCTGAAGGCGTTACAGTGTTTTTTGGGGTTTGCTAATTACTACAGGAGATTTATTGCTAACTTCTCGGTCATCGCTAAGCCCCTTACGGAACGGACCTCACTCGCAAAGATGCTGATCTCCTCCACTGGCCTCCTGAGGCTGTCCAGGCTTTTGAGGTCCTTAAGAAGTGCTTTGTCTCGGCCCCGGTGCTGGTTCAGCCCAACCAAATGGAGCCATTTATCGTGGAAGTTGACGCATCTGAGGTGGGAGTGGGGGCTGTCTTGTCCCAGGGTACCAGGTCCCTCACCCATCTCCGCCCCTGTGCCTACTTCTCCAGGAAGTTTTCGCCAACTGAAAGTAACTATGATATTGGCAACCGCGAACTCTTAGCCATTAAATGGGCATTTGAAGAGTGGCGCCACTTCCTGGAGGGGGCTAGGCACCAGGTAACGGTCCTTACCGACCACAATAATCTGGTTTTCCTAGAATCTGCCCGGAGGCTAAACCCGAGACAAGCTCGATGGGCGTTATTTTTTACCAGATTAAATTTTTTGGTTACCTATAGGGCTGGGTCTAAAAATATTAAGGCTGATGCACTGTCGCGTAGCTTCATGGCCAGCCCTCCTTCGGAGGAAGATCCTGCTTGTATTTTGCCTCCAGGTATAATCATTTCCTCGATCGATTCTGATTTAGTCTCTGAAATTGCTGCTGATCAAGGTGCAGCTCCCGGGAACCTTCCTGAGAACAAGCTGTTTGTTCCCCTGCAATTCCGGCTAAGGGTACTTAGGGAAAATCATGACTCCGCACTATCTGGCCATCCAGGCATCCTGGGTACCAAACACCTCATTACCAGAAATTATTGGTGGCCTGGGTTGCCTAAAGACGTTAAGGCCTACGTCGCCGCTTGTGAGGTTTGTGCTAGGTCCAAGACTCCCAGGTCCCGACCAGCGGGCTTACTGCGTTCGTTGCCCATTCCCCAGAGACCTTGGACACATATCTCCATGGATTTTATCACCGATTTGCCTCCATCCCAAGGCAAGTCGGTGGTGTGGGTGGTGGTGGACCGCTTCAGTAAGATGTGCCACTTTGTGCCCCTCAAGAAACTACCCAACGCCAAAACGTTGGCTACCTTGTTTGTCAAACACATCCTGCGTCTCCATGGGGTCCCTGTCAATATTGTTTCGGACAGAGGGGTACAATTTGTTTCATTGTTTTGGAGAGCCTTCTGTATGAAGTTGGGGATTGATCTGTCCTTCTCCTCTGCCTTCCATCCTGAAACCAATGGCCAAACGGAGAGGACTAATCAATCTTTAGAACAATACTTAAGGTGTTTTGTCTCTGACTGTCAATTTGATTGGGTCTCTTTCATTCCCCTCGCCGAATTTTCCCTTAATAACCGGGTCAGTAACTCGTCAGGGGTCTCTCCTTTTTTTTGTAATTTTGGGTTTAATCCACGGTTCTCCTCCGTTTCACCTGGTAGTTCCAACAATCCTGAGGTAGAGGTCGTTCATCGGGAACTGTGCACAGTCTGGGCCCAGGTTCAGAAACATCTAGAGGTGTCCCAGAGCGTACAAAAAACTCAGGCTGATAAAAAACGTTCTGCTAACCCCCTGTTTATGGTCGGGGATCTGGTGTGGTTGTCGTCTAGGAACTTGCGTCTCAAGGTTCCGTCCAAGAAGTTTGCTCCCCGGTTTATTGGGCCGTATAAGGTCATTGAGGTCCTCAATCCTGTCTCCTTCCGGCTGGAGTTACCCCCGTCTTTTCGGATACACGACGTGTTTCATGCCTCCCTCCTCAAACACTGCTCCCCGTCCTTGGCTCCCTCGAGGAGACCTCCTGTTCCCATCCTCACCCCGGAGGGGGTGGAATTCGAGGTGGCCAGGATTGTGGACAGCAAGATGGTCCAAGGCTCCCTCCAGTACCTGGTCCATTGGAGAGGATACGGGCCCGAGGAGAGGACTTGGGTACCCGCCCGGGATGTTCACGCTGGGGTATTGGTCAGGAGGTTCCACCTGCGTTTCCCCAGTAAGCCAGGTCCACTTAGAAAGGGTCTGGTGGCCCCTCATAAAAGGGGGGGTACTGTAAAGGATCTGCCAGGCACAGCAGGGTTAACTCCCAGAACTAATCAGTCAGCACCTGAGAATACATCCCTGAGACTGACTCCTGCTTCCACCATTCAGGCTGGCAGGCTTAGGAGTGGGAGAGCCTATCGTAACCTGGCCAGACTCAGCTAGCTCCCGCCCTCGGTCTATTTAAGCCTGCACTTCCTGTCCCTCTGTGCTTGTTATTGCTTTTGTTTCTTTCCTTGTGGTTTCCTGGCCCAGCTACAGCTCCTGCTATTTTTGATCCTGCTCCATACCGACCCTGGCTTACCGACTACTCTTCTGCTTTTCGTTTTGTACCTCGCACACTCCTGGCTTGACTCGGCTCGTTCACCACTCTGGTTGCTCACGGTGTTGCCGTGGGCAACAGCCCCTTTTCCTTGCTTGTGTTCCTTGTATGTTTGTCGTGTTTGTCGTGCACTTACTGAGCGCAGGGACTGCCGCCCAGTTGTACCCCGTCGCCTAGGGCGGGTCGTTGCAAGTAGGCAGGGACAGAGTGGCGGGTAGATTAGGGCTCACTTGTCCGTCTCCCTACCCCCTGCCATTACACTCTCAGTGGGCGAAAACTTCCTGGAGAAGTAGGCACAGGGACGGAGATGGGTGAGGGACCTGGTACCCTGGGACAAGACAGCCCCCACTCGGACGCGTCAACCTCCACGATAAATGGCTCCATTTGGTTGGGCTGAACCAGCACCGGGGCCGAGATAAAGCACTTCTTAAGGACCTCAAAAGCCTGGACAGCCTCAGGAGGCCAGCGGAGGAGATCAGCACCCTTGCGAGTGAGATCCGTAAGAGGCTTAGTGATGACCGAGAAGTTAGCAATAAATCTCCTGTAATAATTAGCGAACCCCAAGAAGCACTGTAACGCCTTCAGGGAGGCAGGTTGGACCCTTTCCGCCACAGCCTGGACCTTGGCGGGGTCCATGCGGAATTCATGAGGAGTGAGGATTTGACCCAAAAATGGTATCTCCTGCACCCCAAACACACATTTTTCGGTCTTCGCAAACAGTTTGTTTTCCCGAAGGACCTGGAGCACCTTCCTGACATGCTCAATGTGGGAGGACCAGTCCTTGGAAAACACAAGTATGTCATCAAGGTATACTACAAGAAATACCCCCAGGTAATCTCTTAAAATCTCATTTATGAAATTCTGGAAGACCGCGGGAGCATTACACAACCCAAAGGGCATGACGATGTATTCGAAATGACCTTCGGGAGTGTTAAACGCAGTCTTCCACTCATCCCCCTCTTTGATGCGGATAAGGTTATACGCCCCCCGTAGATCAAACTTAGAGAACCATTGGGCCCCCTGAAACTCATTAAAGAGATCAGGAATCAAAGGAAGGGGATACTGGTTCCTTACAGTGACCTTATTCAAGTTACGGTAGTCAATGCATGGCCTAAGACTGTTAGGTCCGTATTTCACACCGAATAACCACCTCTGTAAATTGAAAGCTGAAGGCATGCCTGGAGAGAAGTACACCACACAGAGTTTTGTTTGGTACAGCCAGGAGGAAGACTGAAAAAACTTTTTATTCAGAACAAAGAAACACAGAAAGAGACACATGCCCCTCCCTCGAGATGTGGGACTTGCTTAAGTCCCATTGGCTCCTCTGCTGTAAGTTTTCCTATACATTCTTCTGCACACTCCTCTTTGCATTCCAGGGGGCGGTGTCTTCCATAGGCGTGTTATGCAGGCTCTTTGTGCTCCATGAATCCAATCTCTTTGTGTAATATACTGAATATATATATATATGTAAGGATAATATTTTTCAAACAATATACATGGTAATGATCCCTGACAGTCCCCCCTAAAAATATTATTCTATCCCTGAGTCTTGCCTAGCAACCTACCACTGACCACTCGAACCAGGCGGGTAGGGGTTTTGGATTTCTTCACCAGCTTGAGACGAGCTACTCCTGATGAGTAACCCCCCTTTGTACCTGGACTTCCAAGGTGTCGGAGTGGTCCTAACTTTCCCTATTCTCCTCTGGATACAGGATGGTTGTCTTGTAATAATCTACAAACCGCTGCTGGTTGTAATATATATATATATATAATTAATCCGGTCTACATTTTATTAATGGTAACAACTGTCGCACTGTCACTTACTGTCCTAATGGGACTTTTACCCCTGCAGATATAACAGGTCATGGGCAGCACAGTGACCTTCACCTCACACCTTCACATGAAACTCCTCAGATTGTAATTTGCAGCACCGTGGCATATTTGCACACATTATAATTATAAACCTCAGACATTATAAACAATAGGGCCTCAACTAATAATCATAATGCTATCACCCTCAGGTTTCGGGTCCCATCAGTTCATTGCCAGTCCTGTACACCATCGTCTTCTTCTTCTCCTGTCTTCTTCTCTTCACTGACTGTCACCCTCAGGGTAACCCACACAATTGTGGAGTCAGACTACGTTGGTGTCCAGTGGGGGAGTTATTATTACCCCCTCCTAGCCACTTACTTATCAAAACACTTGATCCTGCTGACGGATTCACTCAGGTCTTTGGTCTTTACTTTGATCTTTGCTGACGTCATCAGGACTTGGTTTGGTCCTTCTCATCTGTCCGACACCGTCTCCTTTATTTTACGTCATCAGGCTGTACATAGCACCTCATGTTGTGAGCCTGGGGTGAGATCCCACGTAGGCGGATTATTGGAGTTGTATTGTGACTATCAACCCTCCGCATCTGTACTCTTCCTCTGGCAAGTTACTTGTCTGGGCGGCCGCTTAGAATTGTGACACTGCCGTCAGTTTATGATAAACGCGTTGTACTGGCTCAGGCTGTGCCTGCCGCATCTCAGTGATGGAGTTCATCGTGTTAAAAGTCTTTTAGTTCATATTTACTGGCACTTGCTGGGGACCCCCAACTCTTGTCAATTGTTAAAATAAATACTAATCTGGTGATAACATCATCCGCATACATTATAATTGTTGTCCTAAGTACATACAATAATGTCAGGCCCTTAAATGACATCAAACACCTTTATATAAGGAAAAACTTCTCTGTTCCAATGGACAGGGCACCTAGAATATGTGTGATTACTGGGTTCATTTCATTTGCACTTGGTGATACTCTTTCAGCAGGATTTGTACCTTGATCTCATCTGATTGCCTAGAACATCTCCACCTCACAGAAATATACACAGATTCCACATGTTTATCTGACAAGTGTCTCAAACCAATTTTTCTTACTCTAATCTGGTTCGTTCTACCTGGGAAGGCCTCTCAAGGTCGGTTCTCTTCGGGGGAGGCGGGTATGATAAGGTTGGCACCGGTCTGCCAGGACTGTTCTGTAGGCAAATCAAACAGCTCTAACAGAATTTAGCAGCGACAGCTGTAAAGCCTGGGACATACCAATTAGATCTTACCAAATCGATCCTTGCAGTCTTGGGGCATATGTGAGGTCATACACCATCAATGCAAAAGCCATCAAGAGTGCCTTGGGTGGTACCGGTTTACCTTCCTTTATCCGTCCACATTCTGTCAGAATCTGGTTCTCACGCCTTCCGCTCCCAGTTGGACTCTTCCTGTGGAGAACAAGCTTTTTCATTGTATAAACATTAATTGATCTTAATCAAATAATTAATTTGAAGAAAAACATTAACAAATAGCATCTTTACATCAAACGTTCACACTGGTCAGTAACTAAAACTTACAAATTGATTCTTCTTCTTTATATACATATCTATACATATACATATACACTGCACAGAATTCTCTGCTCTAAATTTCCCTTTCACAACAAAAATAAAAATAAACAAATAAAAATGTTTTCGAATGGGAATATTCAGCTTCTGTACCTTTTATCTGACGCATGACTCTAATAGTCCAATGCTAAGGCTGGTCCGGAACTTTACATAAAACTTAACCTCAGTATTTAATATTCCGACAACACTTCTTAAGTACAATTATTAAACAAATTAACTTTGGAATAACATCTGGAGAACTGCTAACATCTTATCATTGTACAAACATCAGGTCAATACTTGGGATAACACTGTTCCCCTGTCACTTACACACAACGTCTGCAGTGGGGAAGATACCGGCCGGGCTTCAGGCCCCCCTGAGAACAGATCTACACACACGAGCACATTGTCATACACTTTTACCTCGGGTAGTTGTATGTTCTGCAGTCGCTGGGACTGTTAATCTGGCCGGGCTGCACTTTTCACAGGTACCTTTGCTGTTTTACCTGTCATGCCGTGCGCACATCATGCCGGCTGCTACAAACCTAGCGGTGGCATTATTGTATCCAGGGACAAGCCAATTTACTGACACCTGACTGCACATCTCCTTGTTGTCAGGTCTGTCTTCTCTCGCTCTCTCAATTGGCTTACCCGATGATCCAATAAAGTTCCTACTACCAATGGGCCCATAATTGTGGGCGATGCCAAAAGCGTACCTAGAGTCAGTGTAAATGTCGGCCGTCTTACCTTCTGCCAGGTTACAAGCCTCAGCGAGCACCTCCAGCTCCGCTCCTTGAGACGAACAAGAAGGTGAGAGTGGTTTCTGGATGATTTACCTGGTGCCTCGTATCCTGTCTTGTACATACTGTATAATAAAATATCTCTTTATTACAAATTTACATTAGAAACCCATGTCACATATATATATAACATCTCAAAGGGGTGGCGTCTTCATCCTCTAAAATAAAACCAAATGTTATACACTTCTCCACACTCATCTGATAATCCAGAATACTTTGAGAATCTCACTTTTATCAGGTTCTGCAAATACTTCATTAATACAAAAACAAATAAAAATAAAACATTCCTAAAAACTTTACATCAAATTAACAATGTCCAGACAAGTTTTTTATTTTTTTTCCCTTCTCCCCCATCTAAATCTGTAAAGACCCATCTGTGAGTGACGTCACCTCTGCCTCCTGTGTAACTTTGCTGGAGGGGGATGGTCTCTTACACATTTTTAGATCTCCTGAAACCAAATTAATTAACTCAAAACAAACCAAAATTGTACCTGATCAGTTCCTTCACCATTCCCCCCTTTGTGGACTCTGCGAAAGTAATGTAGCAGAGTTCAAAACTACATCTCAACATAACACTAGTTTAACCCCCTTTAATGTACAACAGCCTGAAACAAAAATGACTTTTTCCTGACAAATAAATTTTATCTTTACAATGATATAACTCATGTGTGAAATCAAAAACAAAACAATTGTAGTTAGTTATTCAATAAAAACAGAAAATATTATATCTGATAACATTAATTACTGCAAACCAATAAGCTGTACATAAGAATAGGGAACAGAGGGGGCACATACATTTTCAAAACCCCGTGTCTCACAGTATCTGTAGTTTAATACATCTGAATTAACATCAAAACACATGAAATCTGATCACATCATAACACATAAATATCGGAACTTTTATAAACAACAGCGCATGCGCAAAGAGAAGAAATTTATTTAGGTTTGTAGACATTACTGATATATATATCTAAAAGCAGTGCATATTGAAATCCCTTTGTCTCATCAGCCCTGCAGACTGCACCCAGTCAGCCCCCCTCCTCCTCCCAAACACAGCACACTACAGGGGGGAGGGAGGGGGGTCACACACTCATTTCTCACAACTTCTAGTCTCACAATCTTAACACTTTCAATGCCGGCAAAACAACATACGTATCTGCAATCATTCATCACACCATTGTAAAGGAATTATCTAAACATCAAACACATCTTTAACAGTACAATCTGTCGGCCACCATCTCTATATTATGATGACGTGTTGTTTCATCAGTGAACTAGACTGGAACTTCTGTAAATAGAAAAAAACACTACAAATGACAAAATTAACAAGGCGATTATTTCATACTGATTTGGTTGGGCCGGGCGTGGCCACATCAGGGGTGGGTGGTGGGGGCAGCCTCTCCCATTGGAAACACAGTGCGCAGCTGTGAAGGGGGGGTGGTTTTTCACCCACAATGAGGACACACTCAACATGAGGTACGGACACCATTACTGGGCGTCGGCTGGTCCTGTGTTTTCTAATACATATAACATACAATACCTTTCTTATTCCTAACTTCCATTCACTTCACCAAATCATGAATAGGATCGGGTGATCCTGATGATTTGAATATGGACCGTAAACCATCCATTCTAACAGTCTATATTATACACGTAATTTATATAACAATTTTCGATCTGCAACTCTTGGTCTGGCAGGAAATATTATAATTTCACAGTCTGCAACGCTAAGTCTCGCCGAAATAGTATCATCTCTAGTCTGCAATGTAATTTATTACATCTCGCTAGGATATAAAAATCTTTAATTAGACTCTCTGGCCTCGCTGGAAATATTAAAATTTGCAGTCTGCAGCTCTCCGGTCGGTTATATAATCTTTTATTTAAACTCTAATTACCCAGAGGATGGTTAGTCGGGCGCGACTAAGGTCTCACAGGTTTTCAACCTCACAGCGGAAAATATCACCTCTGTCGCCTGAGATAATCCAGGAAATCAACAAAAGGGTTCTACAGATCGCCACAAGACTGTCCACTAACACAGATAAGACGAAGATTTATAAAATCAATTCGCTTACTGTGTTATTGCGGAGGTGATCAAATTCCTTCAGTGGGCAACTTTGAGTCCTCTGTTTCACCCTGTGATTGTCGACTGTCCGGATTTTGATATTTCCTCGAGTGAGGCCCCACGTTCGGGCGCCAAATGTCAGGTCCGTATTTCACACCGAATAACCACCTCTGTAAATTGAAAGCTGAAGGCATGCCTGGAGAGAAGTACACCACACAGAGTTTTGTTTGGTACAGCTCCTCTCTCAGCCAGGAGGAAGACTGAAAAAACTTTTTATTCAGAACAAAGAAACACAGAAAGAGACACATGCCCCTCCCTCAAGATTTGGGACTTGCTTAAGTCCCATTGGCTCCTCTGCTGTAAGTTTTCCTATACATTCTTCTGCACACTCCTCTTTGCATTCCAGGGGGCGGTGTCTTCCATAGGCATGTTATGCAGGCTCTTTGTGCTCCATGAATCCAATCTCTTTGTGTAATATACTGAATATATATATATATGTAAGGATAATATTTTTCAAACAATATACATGGTAATGATCCCTGACAGTCCCCCCTAAAAATATTATTCTATCCCTGAGTCTTGCCTAGCAACCTACCACTGACCACTCGAACCAGGCGGGTAGGGGTTTTGGATTTCTTCACCAGCTTGAGACGAGCTACTCCTGATGAGTAACCCCCCTTTGTACCTGGACTTCCAAGGTGTCGGAGTGGTCCTAACTTTCCCTATTCTCCTCTGGATACAGGATGGTTGTCTTGTAATAATCTACAAACCGCTGCTGGTTGTAATATATATATATATATATATATAATTAATCCGGTCTACATTTTATTAATGGTAACAACTGTCGCACTGTCACTTACTGTCCTAATGGGACTTTTACCCCTGCAGATATAACAGGTCATGGGCAGCACAGTGACCTTCACCTCACACCTTCACATGAAACTCCTCAGATTGTAATTTGCAGCACCGTGGCATATTTGCACACATTATAATTATAAACCTCAGACATTATAAACAATAGGGCCTCAACTAATAATCATAATGCTATCACCCTCAGGTTTCGGGTCCCATCAGTTCATTGCCAGTCCTGTACACCATCGTCTTCTTCTTCTCCTGTCTTCTGCTCTTCACTGACTGTCACCCTCAGGGTAACCCACACAATTGTGGAGTCAGACTACGTTGGTGTCCAGTGGGGGAGTTATTATTACCCCCTCCTAGCCACTTACTTATCAAAACACTTGATCCTACTGACGGATTCATTCAGGTCTTTGGTCTTTACTTTGATCTTTGCTGACGTCATCAGGACTTGGTTTGGTCCTTCTCATCTGTCCGACACCGTCTCCTTTATTTTACGTCATCAGGCTGTACATAGCACCTCATGTTGTGAGCCTGGGGTGAGATCCCACGTAGGCGGATTATTGGAGTTGTATTGTGACTATCAACCCTCCGCATCTGTACTCTTCCTCTGGCAAGTTACTTGTCTGGGCGACCGCTTAGAATTGTGACACTGCCGTCAGTTTATGATAAACGCGTTGTACTGGCTCAGGCTGTGCCTGCCGCATCTCAGTGATGGAGTTCATCGTGTTAAAAGTCTTTTAGTTCATATTTACTGGCACTTGCTGGGGACCCCCAGCTCTTGTCAATTGTTAAAATAAATACTAATCTGGTGATAACATCATCCGCATACATTATAAACGTTTTCCTATACATTCTTCTGCACACTCCTCTTTGCATTCCAGGGGGCGGTGTCTTCCATAGGCGTGTTACGCAGGCTCTTTGTGCTCCATGAATCCAATCTCTTTGTGTAATATACTGAATATATATATATATATGTAAGGATAATATTTTTCAAACAATATACATGGTAATGATCCCTGACAAGACCACCATCCTTCTTCCCTACGAAGAAGAAGCCAGCACCTACCGGAGAAGTAGAGGGGCGAATGTAACCCTTGGCCAGGTATTCCTGGATATACTCTCTCATGGCTTCACGTTCGGGACAAGAGAGATTAAATATCCTACCCTTAGGGAGCTTAGCTCCTGGTACCAAATCGATAGCGCAATCGTATTCTCTATGAGGAGGTAACACTTCGGAGGCCTCCTTAGAGAAAACATCAGCGAAGTCCTGAACAAACTCAGGTAGCGTGTTCACCTCCTCAGGGGGAGAAATAGAATTAACAGAAAAACATGACGTCAAGCATTCATTACCCCATTTGGTAAGATCCCCAGTATTCCAGTCAAACGTGGGATTATGCAACTGCAACCAGGGAAGGCCTAAAACCAAATCGGACGATAATCCCTGCATCAACAGTACAGAGCACTGCTCCAAATGCATGGAGCCATCAAGGAGTTCAAAAACAGGGGTGTGCTGTGTAAAATAACCATTAGCAAGAGGAGTAGAGTCGATACCCACTACCGGGACAGGTTTAGGCAAATCAATCAAAGGCATAGCTAGAGACATTACAAATTCCACAGACATGATATTAGCAGAAGACCCTGAATCCACGAAGGCACTGCCGGTAGCAGACCTACCACCAAAAGAGACCTGAAAGGGAAGCAAGATTTTATTACGTTTCATATTTACGGGAAATACCTGTGCGCCCAAGTGACCTCCCCGATGATCACTTAGGAGCGGAAGTTTTCCGGCTGCTTATTCTTACGCCTAGGACAGGTGTTCACTTGATGCTTGTCATCCCCACAATAGAAGCAGAGACCATTCTTCCTGCGGAACTCTCTACGTTTTTGGGGGGACACGGAGGCCCCGAGTTGCATAGGTACCTCCGAGTCTTCCGTGGAAGAACGAAGCAACGGAACCTCGGGAGGAATCATGGGGGAGTCAGAGGAGAAAACACAAAAACGTTCAAGTTGTCATTCCCTGAGACGTCGGTCAAGTCGTACCGCTAAAGCCATAACCTGGTCTAGGGAGTCAGAAGAGGGATAGCTAACTAGCAGGTCTTTCAGGGCGTTCGACAGACCCAACCTAAACTGGCACCTTAAGGCAGGGTCATTCCACCGAGAAGCTATGCACCACTTCCTAAAGTCAGAGCAATACTCCTCAACAGGTCTCTTACCCCGACGTAAAGTCACCAGCTGACTCTCGGCAAAGGCAGTCCTGTCAGTCTCGTCATAAATGAGTTCGAGAGCAGAAAAGAAAAGATCAACGGAGGAAAGTTCAGGGGCGTCAGGAGCCAAGGAGAAGGCCCATTCTTGGGGCCCTTCCTGGAGCCGGGACATAATTATACCCACCTGCTGGCTCTCAGAACCTGAGGAGTGGGGCTTTAAGCGAAAATAGAGCTTACAACTCTCCCGAAAGGAGAGAAAAGTCTTCCGGTCCCCTGAAAACCGGTCAGCAACTTGAGGTGGGGTTCAAGAGGTGAGGTGAGGGGCACTACCATGGTAGCATCAGGCTGGTTGACTCTCTGAGCCAGGGCCTGGACCTGTAGGGAGAGACCCTGCATTTGCTGAGCCAGGGTCTCAAAGGGATCCATAGTAGTGTGAGGGACCAGAGTAGACTAGGTATATGGGCTTGTGATTATGTAATGACGGGGGTGGGGAGACAGACAAGTGAGCCCTAATCTACCCGCCACTCAGTCCCTGCCTACTTGCAACGACCCGCCCTAGGCGACGGGGTACAACTGGGCGACGGTCCCTACTCTCAATAAGTGCACGACAGACAAACAGACAAGGGTACACAGAAGCAAGGGAAAAGGGGCAGTTGCCCACGGCAACACCGTGAGCAACAAGAGTGGTGAACGAGCCGAGTCAAACCAGGAGTGTACGAGGTACCAAACGCAGAGCAGGAGAGTAGTGAACAAGCCGAGTCAAACCAGGAGTGTACGAGGTACCAAACGCAGAGCAGGAGAGTAGTCAGTAAGCCAGGGTCAATATGAAGCAGGGTCAAATAGTTCAAGAAGCTGCAGCGGGGCCAGGAAACCAAACGAGAAGAATCACAAGCAAGGAGGAACAGGAAAGGCAGGTATAAATAGACAGAAGGCGGGAGCTAGCTCCGTCTGGCCAGGCTGTGATAGGCTCTCCCACTCCTAAGCCTGCCATCCTGAGTGGTGGAAGATGGAGTCAGTCTCACAGACATAGAAGCAGGTGCAGACTGATTACCTATGGGCGTAGATACAGAAGCTGTGCCTGGCAGATCCTTAACAGCTGGTATAAAAATTATCCAGGTAGAGGTGGTTCTTGGTCCAGCAGTGGGTGCACCAAATCCCACACAGTTTTTGCATTAACTCCCAGTAAGGTGGGGGGGGGGGCATTATGGGGGCTGAATACTGGTCTCCTTCCCTTCATATATCCTAAATTTGTAAGTATACCCTGATGCACTCTCGCACAGCTTATTCATCTTCACGCCATACCTTGCCCTCTTACTCGGCAGGTACTGGCGGAATTGAAGCCTCCCTTTAAAATGCACCAAGGACTCATCAATAGAAATACACTTCTCGGGGGTGTATGCATGGGAAAACCGGGCACTGAAATGGTCTAATAGGGTTCTCCGTTTATACAAACAGTCGAAACTGGGGTCATCTCGGGGTGGGTACTGCTCATTATCAGTATAATGTAAGAATCTAAGTATTGCCTCATAACGCCCTTGAGGAATTCATTGTAGTTTTCATGGGGTGCATGCGACTTTTTGATCAGTTTTTTGTTCTATTTTTAAGAGGCGTGGTGACTAAAAAACAGCAATTCTACTATTGTTTTTTATTCTATTTTTTTTTTATATAGCATTCACCGTGCGCTATAAATGACATATTCACTTTATTCTGCGGGGCGATACGATTACAGCGATACCATGAGTTTATATTTTTTTTTAAGTCTTATGGCGTTTGCACAATAAAATACTTTTTATTAAAAATCATTTACTTTTTGTGTTGCCTTATTCTAGGAGCCATAACGTGTTTTTTTTTCCATCAAGAAAGCCGTGTGAGGATCTTTTTTTTTTTTGCGTAACGAACTGTATTTTCGATATGAACCATTTTTAGGTACATGCGACTTTTTGATCTCTTTTTATTACATTTTTTGGGAAGTGAAGTGACCAAAAAATTGGTATTCTGGTATGGTTTATTATTATTTTCTTTTACGGCTTTCACCATGCGGGATAAATAACAAAATACTTTTGTAGTTCAGGCCGTTACAGACGCGGAGATACCAATTATGTATTATTTATTTGTTTATTTATTTATCTTTATTAATAATAAAGGACTGATAAGGGAAAAAGGGGGATTTTTACTTTTGTTACTTTTAAAACGTTTATTTTCTTATTTTTACACAACTTTTTTTTTACTTTTTTACATTGTCCCACTAGTGTACTTGAGTGCAGGAGGCCCTGATCGCTATTCTAATACACTGCCTACATGCGTAGTGCAGTGTATTAGAGCTGTCAGCTACTCCCTGACAGCAAGCATAGTGGGTCCTGACTTAGTCAGGACCCACTAGGCTTCTGTAGATGGCATAGCCGGACGCCATTGTTAGGCGTGCAGTTGCCATAGCCACCATTGCCGGCCACTATCGTGTAGCAGGCCGGCGATGGTAGCTTAACCCCTAAGAAGCCGTGATCGCTATTGAACGCGGCTTCCAAGGGGTTAATCAGCGGAGACACAGTGATCAGTCCCCGCTGAAGGAGCTGCGGCAACTGCTGTACGAGACAGCAGCTGTCACAGCTCCTGTATGTGTCGGGAAGACGGCCGAAATGGCCGTTTTTCCCGCGACGTACTATTCCGGCACTGAGCGCGAACAATGCACTTAGCACGATGGAATAGTACATCGCTGAGTGCGAAGGGGTTAAGGTGTTTTTTTTAATGCATTTTTTTCCCTAAAGTATTGTTAAGAAAATTAAGTCAACTAGTATCGCCAGGTCCGTAAAAGTCTGAACTACTACAATATAACATTATTTAAAGAGGCTCTGTCACCACATTATAAGTGGCCTATATTGTACATGATGTGATTGGCGCTGTAATGTAGATTACAGCAGTGTTTTTTATTTAGAAAAATGATCATTTTTGACGGAGTTATGACCTATATTAGATTTATGCTAATAAGTTTCTTAATGGACAACTGGGCGTGTTTTACTTTTTGACCAAGTGAGCGTTGTGGAGAGAAGTGTATGACGCTGACCAATCAGCGTCATACACTTCTCTCCATTCATTTACACAGCACATAGTAATCTTAACTAGATCACTATGTGCAGCCACATACACACACACTAACGTTACTGAAGCGTCCTGACAGTGAATAGACAGCACTACCAGCCAAGACGTGATGTCTATTCAGAATCCTGACACTTTTGTAACGTTTGTGTGAGATTTACAGCAAGACAAGCGTAATCTCGCGAGATTACGCTGTAAACTGTCATTTAAAACGAGATTACGCTTGTCTTGCTGTAAATCTCGTACAAATTTTAGCAAAGTGTCAGGATTCTGAATATACATCATGTCCTGGTTGGTAGTGATTTCTATTCACTGTCAGGACACTTCTGTAATGTTAGTGTGTGTAGATGAATGGGGATCACTATATGCTGTGTAAATGAATGGGGAGAAGTGTATGACGCTGATTGGTCAAAAAGTAAAACACGCCCAGTTGTCCATTAAGAAAGTCATTAGCATAAAGCTAATATAGGTCATAACTCTGTCAAAAATGATAGTTTTTCTAAATAAAAAACACTGCTATAATCTACATTACAGCGCCGATCACATTATGTAAAAGATAGGGAACTTATAATGTGGTGACAGAGCCTCTTTAACTTGCACCGTGCGAGTTAAATAATGTTATATTGTAATACTTTGGACTTACGGATGTGGCGATACCAGTTATGTTATGTTATGTTAATTTTCTTAACAATACTTTAGGGGAAAAAATGGAAAAGTAGGATTTTTTTGTATATTTTTTTATATTTTTTGTACATAAAAAAAACTTTATTTAACTGGGTTTTTTTTTAAAGTTTTTTTATTAGCCCTCCTATGGGACTTGAACCAGCCTGTGAGGCCGCTACATACCTCCTCTTAGAGGCTATCACGTACATGTACATGACATGTAGTTATGAAGTTAAAATGAAACTTTCATAAAACTTTTAACACGTCATTGTGACATATCAGAAGTTTTTATCAGTGGGGGGTCCAAGGGCTAAGAAACCCACTGATCAATAAAATTAATCAGCAGAAGCACTCAGGTGAGCGCTGTGCCGCTTGGTTTTTGTGTTTTTTGTTTTTTTGTGCCACCCTCGCCACTTTTGTGGAAAGGGGGCATTGCTACGAAAACAGGGTCGGGACCACAGCGGTCCGACAAATTTATTGTAATTCATAAATTATTATGGAATGCTACGTCAGAAACATAAAATTAGAATAGCGGAGCATATTGCTAGTCTAATTCCACATGCATTGACTCTTCTGGTGCAGCTAAACATTTTACTAGCAAGCATCAGGGTAAGGCCCCATTCACATCGCGTTTGTGCTATCTGCCGAGCATATACGTTTTTATACACTAAAAAAGTATTGAAACGTATAGCTCGGCATATACATAGACTATAATGGGTCAAAAATCGCATCCGTTTGGTCTATGTTTGTCATGGTTTACGTTGGGATACTGTATTTTTGAAAGTACTGAAAAGCACAGTCTGCTACGCTATTCTGTACTTCAGAAAAAGTATACGCGACGTAACATTTTTTTTATCATTGATATCAAGGGACACCAGATGCAAACGTAATGCTATACATTTGTATCCGTTTACATACAGTAAATCTATCTGGGGTTTTTTTCCTATCAGTGTTCACTTTAAAAAAAAAGTATACGTTTTTTAGGTAAAAAACAGACAGAAACGTATACCGACGTATGAGTATACGCTAAACATACACGCTATAAAAAAAACACAGATGTAAGCAGAAAATGGTACACGTTTGTATACATTTTTAATGGTCCACGTTTTTATAAAAAAAACGTATACGCTCGGCAGATAGCACAAACGCGATGTGAATTGAGGCTAGCCTGAATGCCTGAGTAGATTTCGTTTTTATGGCATCAAAAGGGTGTTCAGACCCAAAGGGGCAGGGATTGGTGACGCTGTTTCTTACACAGAGAAGCAGTTTGGATTTTCCAATTTAATACGTGATATCCGAAAATGACCTATTGTATCATTATTAGAATTCTTTATATGTCCTCTGCTTTCAGAACTCTGATCAGTGCTAATTATTCATTCTATACCTGGAAGATGTACACAACCACTTACACCTGAGTGACGGCGGTAATGTCATGTGAATATTATCTTAATTTGCATTGGATGGTGCATGTTTTTAAACCTTGTAACATGTTGCTATCATTGCAATGACTAAGGGCCAAATTGGCTCGAAATGCATAAGCGTTGTTAGTACATTCAACACCGATTTTAAATGAAGAAATAAAAACATTGAGTTCTATGGCAAATAAGTGCAGGACTTTACTCCTTATCCAATATGGTGAACAAAGGGTTAATAATTGAATATAATTCATATTTCGCAGCTTTCATTTAACTTTTGTGCATTCTATCCGTGGGTTTTGGTAATAGTTGCAGAGTATTTTATTTGCTGGGATATAGTGCAGGATGACTGATAGCCACACAAACAAGTCATTGACTGGCTACTGATTCACATTATATAATACTTAGGTGACTCTTTACCAGAATCCATCACAACAACAAGTTTCTTCTATTCTTTAGTGTTAGTGGCTGCTGACAGCTGTGATGAATGTTGTACGCTCTGCCCCCATGTCCTCATGTACAATGCTTTACTGATCTGCAAGTGGCAATGTGGGAAGAGGCATATGACTGATGTGTTCGTGGATTAGGAGACTATTTGGTCTCACATAATTGTCAATGTAATCTACTTTTCAGGAAAGAAGCAGGTTAAAAATGTATGTCCCTATATTTTATATACATATGTAAATGTAAGAATTTTCAAATTGATCAATTGTAATATGAAGTTTATTATATTCTAAACTAGTAAAATTAAGAAGTCATCTCATTATTTATTTTTCATGTATATCTAGTAGAGATTGGGGCAAATTAACTAAGCTGTTTAAGATTTAGACAACAAAAACATAGTAGACACCTTTTCATGGGTTCCCCTGACAGAAAACTCAGACGGAACCCATGAATGGAGTCTCGACGCAAATGTGAACGTAGCCATAGTTGTTAAAGTTTTCGTTTGGAGCATTTTAGCGCACTTTACAACATAAACCCTTTAACTTTTTTTGTATAGAATTTTTTTTTAAAGAGACAGTACTGTAAAACTGATTATAACCATAAGACTACTAGCAGCCTAATGTTTTTGAATCAGTAGTTATCACCACCTTTTTCAACCAAGATTTGGAGGGGAGAAACAAGAGGGTTTGTCAGACATGGTCAATCCAAATGTCCCCAGAAAGTATACTCTGAAGGGAGACTGGACGCCCTTAAAGAGGACCTGTCACCTCTCCTGACATGTCAGTTTTAGTAAATACTTGTATTCTCCTTAAAACAACAATTCTGAAGCGCTATTCCACTGTTATTTTGCCAAGGAATTTATGAATACATTGACAACTGGATGTTACCATTTCCCTTGTCAAAATGGTGTGTCCCTACACTGTCTCTAAAGGAGTAACCAGCGGCTGCCGGACCCCAGTTCCGCCACCTCCATGATCAGACCCCCCCCCCCAGATCAGACATATAATTAGAAAAAAAGCCTTTACTCAAACTTTCTTCATCTTCCCAGGTCCCCTCGAGCTGCCTAATCAGCCCCCGTCTGTGAATTGGTGCATACAAAGCCCTGTGACCGGGCAGCGTCAGATGACGTATGCGACGCAGCACACAGCATCCAGCGTCAGGACCTTGTATGCGACGTGGCACAGACCGCCAGATGTGGCAGCCCGAGAGAATCCGGGGCAGGCCCCCTTCCATAGTGTGCGGCAGCACGCACGACATTCTGACACTGGACCGCGTCAGCAGCCAGTGCAGTGGTGCCTAGACTTGAAGAGGAGCTCAGGAGTGAAGGGGGTAAGTGAGCCTGGTCTGTGGTCTGAAATTAGGGGTCTGGTCTGGGGTCTATAATCCGGAATCTGTTCTGAGGTCTGAAATAACGAGTCTGGTCTGTGGTCTGCTCTAACTTATAAAATTAGTCTGCATTAATATAGGGTCCGGTTTGGGGTCTGAATTAATGTAGAGGTCTGGTCTGGGGTCTGAATTAATGTAGGGGTTTGGTCTAGGGCCTGAATTAATTTGGGGGTCTGCACTAAATTAGGGGTCTGGGGTCTGCACTAATTGAAGCATCTGGTCTGTGGTCTGAATTAATTAAGTGCTCTGGTCTGGGGTTTGCAATAGTTTAGGGGTCTGTGGTCTGAATTTATTTAGGGGCCTGGTCTGGGGTCCGAATTAAAGAGGCTCTGTTACCACATTAGAAGTGCCATATCTCCTATATAAGGAGATCGGCGCTATAATGTAGGTGACAGTAATGCTTTTTATTTAGAAAAACGATCTATTTTTAACCACTTTATGAGCGATTTTTAGCTTTATGCTGAGTTTCTTAATGCCCAAGTGGGCGTGTTTTACTTTAGACCAAGTGGGCGTTGTACAGAGGAGTGTATGACGCTGACCAATCAGCGTCATCCACTTCTCTCCATTCATTTACACTACACTAGCGATATAGTTATATCGTTATGTGCAGCTACATACACAAACACTAACATTACTGCAGTGTCCTGATAATGAATATACATCACAACCAGCCTGGACGTGATGTTTATTCAGAATCCTGACATGTCTGTAGCGTCTCTGTGAGATTTACAGCAAGGCAAGCGTAATCTCGCGAGATTACGATGTAATCTGTCATTTCAAACGAGATTACGCTTGCCTTGCTGGAATCTCACAGAAAAGGTTCAGACGTGTCAGGATTCTGAATAAACATCACGTCCAGGCTGGTAGTGATGTATATTCATTATCAGGACACTACAGTAATGTTAGTGTTTGTGTATGTGGCTGAACATAACAATATAACTACATCGCTAGTGCAGTGTAAATGAATGGAGAGAAGTGTATGACGCTGATTGGTCAGTGTCATACACTCCTCTGTACAACGCTAAAAATCGCTCATAAAGTGGTAAAAATGGATCGTTTTTCGAAATAAAAAGCATTAGTGTCACCTACATTATAGCGCCAATCTCCTTATGTAGGAGATATGGCACTTATAATGTGGTGACAGAGCCTCTTTAATCTGTGTTGCTACAGAGGCTAGAGATGGCTGCAGGAAGCGAGTGGCCAAAACATGTTGTAATGACGGGGGTGCGGAGACAGACAAGTGAGCCCTAATCTACCCGCCACTCAGTCCCTGCCTACTTGCAACGACCCGCCCTAGGCGACGGGGTACAACTGGGCGATGGTCCCTACGCTCAATAAGTGCACGACAGACAAACAGACAAGGGTACACAGAGCTAGGGGGGAGAAAGGGGCAGTTGCCCACGGCAACACCGTGAGCAACAAGAGAAGTGAACAAGCCGAGTCAAACCAGGAGAGTACGAGGTGCCAAACACAGAGCAGGAGAGTAGTGAACAAGCAGTGTCAAACCAGGAGTGTACGAGGTACCAAACGCAGAGCAGGAGAGTAGTCAGCAAGCCGGGGTCAATATGAAGCAAGGACAATAGTACAAGAAGCTGCAGCAGGGCCAGGAAACCAAACGAGAAGAATCAAAAGCAAAGGAGGAACAGGAAAGGCAGGTAAAAATAGACAGAGGGCGGGAGCTAGCTCCGTCTGCCCAGGCTGTGATAGGTTCTCCCACTCCTAAGCCTGCCACCCTGAGTGGTGGAAGATGGAGTCAGTCTCACAGACATAGAAGCAGGTGCAGACTGATTATCTATGGGCCTTAACCCCGAAGCTGTGCCTGGCTGATCCTTTACAGTACCCCCACCCTTTTATGAGGGGCCACCGGACCCTTTCTAAGTGGATCTGGTTTACTGGGGAAACGAAGGTGAAACCTCCTGACCAATAGCCCAGCGTGAACATCCCGAGCGGGTACCCAAGTCCTCTCCTCAGGGCCGTATCCTCTCCAATGGACCAGGTACTGGAGGGAGCCTTGGACCATCCTGCTGTCCACAATCTTGGCCACCTCGAATTCTGCCCCCTCAGAGGTGAGAACAGGGACCGGAGGTTTCCTTGAGGGAGCCAAGGACGGGGAGCAGCGTTTAAGGAGGGAGGCATGGAACACGTCGTGTACTCGAAAAGATGGGGGCAACTCCAGTCGGAAGGAGACAGGATTGAGGACTTCAATGATCTTGTACGGCCCTATAAACCGGGGAGCAAACTTCTTGGACGGGACTTTAAGGCGCAAATTTTTAGACGATAGCCACACCAGATCCCCGACCATAAACAAGGGGTTAGCAGAACGTTTTCTATCTGCCTGAGTTTTTTGTATCTCTGGGACGCCTCTAGGTTCTTCTGAACCTGAGCCCAGACTGTGCACAGTTCTCGATGAACGACCTCTACCTCGGGATTGTTGGAACTACCAGGTGAAACGGAAGAGAACCGTGGATTAAACCCAAAATTACAGAAAAAGGGGGATACCCCTGACGAGTTACTGACCCGGTTATTAAGGGAAAATTCGGCGAGGGGAATGAGCAAACAACATAGTAAGCCCGCTGGTCGGGACCTGGGAGTCTTGGACCTAGCACAAACTTCACAAGCGGCGGCATAGGCATTAACGTCTTTAGGCAACCCAGGCCACCAATAGTTTCTGGCAATGAGGTGCTTGGTACCCAGGATGCCTGGATGGCCAGATAGTGCAGAGTCATGATTTTCCCTAAGTACCCTTAGCCGGAATTGCAGGGGAACAAACAGCTTGTTCTCAGGAAGGCTCCCGGGAGCTGAACCTTGATCAGCCACAATTTCAGAGACTAAATCAGAATCAATAGCGGAAATGATTATACCTGGAGGCAAAATACAAGCAGGATCTTCCTCCGAAGGAGGGCTGGCCATGAAGCTACGTGACAGTGCATCAGCCTTAACATCTTTAGACCCAGCCCTATAGGTAACCACAAAGTTGAATCTGGTAAAAAAATAACGCCCAACGAGCTTGTCTCGGGTTTAGCCTCCGGGCAGATTCTAGGAAAACCAGATTCTTGTGGTCGGTAAGGACCGTTACCTGGTGCCTAGCCCCCTCCAGGAAGTGGCGCCACTCTTCAAATGCCCATTTAATGGCTAAGAGTTCGCGGTTGCCAATATCATAGTTACTCTCAGTGGGTGAAAACTTCCTGGAGAAGTAGGCACAGGGACGGAGATGGGTGAGGGACCTGGTACCCTGGGACAAGACAGCCCCCACTCCCACCTCGGACGCGTCAACCTCCACGATAAATGGCTCCATTTGGTTGGGCTGAACCAGCACCGGGGCCGAGATAAAACACTTCTTAAGGACCTCAAAAGCCTGGACAGCCTCAGGAGGCCAGTGGAGGAGAACAGCACCTTTGCGAGTGAGATCCGTAAGAGGCTTAGCGATGACCGAGAAGTTAGCAATAAACCTCCTGTAATAATTAGCGAACCCCAGGAAGCACTGTAACGCCTTCAGGGACGCCGGTTGGACCCATTCCTCCACAGCCTGGACCTTGGCAGGGTCCATGCGGAATTCATGAGAAGTGAGGATTTGGCCCAAAAATGGTATCTCCTGCACCCCAAACACACATTTTTCGGTCTTCGCAAACAGTTTGTTTTCTCAAAGGACCTGGAGCACCTTCCTGACATGCTCAATGTGGGAGGACCAGTCCTTGGAAAACACAAGTATGTCATCAAGGTACACTACAAGAAATACCCCCAGGTAGTCTCTTAAAATCTCATTTATGAAATTCTGGAAGACCGCGGAGCATTACACAACCCAAAGGGCATGACGAGGTATTCGAAATGACCTTCGAGCGTGTTAAACGCAGTCTTCCACTCATCCCCCTCTTTGATGCGGATAAGGTTATACGCCCCCCGTAGATAAAACTTAGAGAACCATTGGGCCCCCTGAACCTGATTAAAGAGATCAGGAATCAGAGGAAGGGGATACTGGTTCCTTACAGTGACCTTATTCAAGCTTCGGTAGTCAATGCATGGCCTAAGACCACCATCCTTCTTCCCTACGAAGAAGAAGCCAGCACCTACCGGAGAAGTAGAGGGGCGAATGTAACCCTTGGCCAGGCATTCCTGGATATACTCTCTCATGGCTTCACGTTCGGGACAAGAGAGATTAAATATCCTACCCTTAGGGAGCTTAGCTCCTGGTACCAAATTGATTGCGCAATCATATTCTCTATGAGGAGGTAACACTTCGGAGGCCTCCTTAGAGAAAACATTGGCGAAGTCCTGAACAAACTCAGGTAGCATGTTCACCTCCTCAGGGGGAGTAATAGAATTAACAGAAAAACATGACGTCAAGCATTCATTAGCCCACTTGGTAAGGTCCCCAGAATTCCAGTCAAACGTGGGATTATGCAACTGCAACCAGGTAAGGCCTAAAACCAAATCGGATGATAATCCCTGCATTAACAGTACAGAGCACTGCTCCAAATGCATGGAGCCAACAAGGAGTTAAAAACAGGGGTATGCTGTGTAAAATAACCATTAGCTAGAGGAGTGGAGTCGATACCCACTACCGGGACAGGTTTAGGCAAATCAATCAAAGGCATAGCTAGAGACATAGCAAATTCCACAGACATGATATTAGCAGAAGACCCTGAATTCACGAAGGCACTGCCGGTAGCAGACCTACCACCAAAAGAGACCTGAAAGGGAAGCAAGATTTTATTACGTTTCATATTTACGGGAAATACCTGCGCGCCCAAGTGACCTCCCCGATGATCACTTAGGCGCGGAAGTTCTCCGGCTGCATTCTTACGCTTAGGACAGTTGTTCACTTGCTGCTTGTCATCCCCACAGTAGAAGCAGAGACCATTCTTCCTGCGGAAATCTCTACGTTGTTGGGGGGACACGGAGGCCCCGAGTTGCATAGGTACCTCCGAGTCTTCCGGGGAGGAACGAAGCAACGGAACCTCGGGAGGCATCATGGGGGAGTCAGAGGAGAAAACATCAAGACGTTCAAGTCGTCGTTCCCTGAGAAGTCGGTCAAGTCGTACTGCTAAAGCCATAACCTGGTCTAGGGAGTCAGAAGAGGGATAACTAACTAGCAGATCTTTCAGGGCGTTCGACAGACCCAACCTAAACTGGCACCTTAAGGCAGGGTCATTCCACCGAGAAGCTACGCACCACTTCCTAAAGTCAGAGCAATACTCCTCAACAGGTCTCTTACCCTGACGTAAGGTCACCAGCTGACTCTCGGCAAAAGCAGTCTTGTCAGTCTCGTCATAGATGAGTCCGAGAGCAGAAAAGAAAAGATCAACGGAGGAAAGTTCAGGGGCGTCAGGAGCCAAGGAGAAGGCCCATTCTTGGGGCCCTTCCTGGAGCCGGGACATAATTATACCCACCCGCTGGCTCTCAGAACCTGAGGAGTGGGGCTTTAAATGAAAATAGAGCCTACAACTCTCCCAAAAGGAGAGAAAAGTCTTCCGGTCCCCTGAGAACCGGTCGGGCAACTTGAGGTGGGGTTCAAGAGGTGAGGTGAGGGGGACTACCATGGTAGCATCAGGCTGGTTGACCCTCTGAGCCAGGGCCTGGACCTGTAGGGAGAGACCCTGCATTTGCTGAGCCAGGGTCTCAAGGGGGTCCATAGTGGTGTCAGGGACCAGGGTAGACTAGGTATGGGCTTGTGATTATGTAATGACGGGGGTGGGGAGACAGACAAGTGAGCCCTAATCTACCCGCCACTCAGTCCCTGCCTACTTGCAACGACCCGCCCTAGGCGACGGGGTACAACTGGGCGACGGTCCCTACGCTCAATAAGTGCACGACAGACAAACAGACAAGGGTACACAGAGCTAGGGGGAGAAAGGGGCAGTTGCCCACGGCAACACCGTGAGCAACAAGAGAAGTGAACAAGCCGAGTCAAACCAGGAGAGTACGAGGTGCCAAACAAAGAGCAGGAGAGTAGTGAACAAGCAGAGTCAAACCAGGAGTGTACGAGGTACCAAACGCAGAGCAGGAGAGTAGTCAGCAAGCCGGGGTCAATATGAAGCAAGGACAATAGTACAAGAAGCTGCAGCAGGGCCAGGAAACCAAACGAGAAGAATCACAAGCAAAGGAGGAACAGGAAAGGCAGGTATAAATAGACAGAGGGCGGGAGCTAGCTCCGTCTGGCCAGGCTGTGATAGGTTCTCCCACTCCTAAGCCTGCCACCCTGAGTGGTGGAAGATGGAGTCAGTCTCACAGACATAGAAGCAGGTGCAGACTGATTATCTATGGGCGTTAACCCTGAAGCTGTGCCTGGCAGATCCTTTACACATGTCTTAGCAGAAAACTCTGCAAACTCTGTCAGGAGAAGTCGTCATGGCGGTCTGGGCTGGATGGAGACGAAATTTAGAGAAAATAAATAGTTGGTGGCTCTCCTGACATATTCTGCTTGGGTAAATGCTTTTAATCCACAGGGCAGCAGTGAAGAACGGGAGATGGTCCAAGTTTTGGAAACAGCCCAAGGTCTATGGTTTACTTATTCCACCACTGTACACATTTACCTACCTTCTCCTTTAGGAGACTCCTTCCCAGAGTCAAAGGGCAACAGCGCTATTAATTATGCTGCCCAGCAATAAACACCTCAAGCTGGACATAGAGCGCTGTGAGGAACCGTGCCACCATTTACGGCTGCATGGTAGAATGACATGATCTGCACCTATTAAGGGACAGTGGCGTGTCACTCTCATCCCTAGCATCGAAAAACTCCCCCTCTTCCTCAGAAGACACATCATTCCTAAGGTGGGCAGTGTTGAGCCAATTACAGTCTCCCTGTAAGGATGGGGGCATTGGGCTCCATTTTATTAGCCAGTGCATTAGCTGAATGCCAGTAAGAGTGAGGATTGGGTAGGGAATGGAAAGGGGTCCGTCCCTGTCTCACAGGGGATGCTGGGTTAGGGCTCAAGCAGGAGAGGGAACCACATCTATGCCTATGCCTACCAGGCAAGGAGGCATCTTGAGGAGGCATGGCTGCAGAGGCAGTATCACCAGCCTTCTGAACGAGCTGGGAGAGACACCCAGTCGCATTAGCCACATTTTTCTCCTTTAGGAGACCCCTTCCTAGAGTCAAAGGGCAGCGGCACTATTAATTATGCTGCCAAGCAAGAAACACCTCAAGCTGGACATACATATTTGATAGCTGTTAGCCAACATCTAATACCCCTGACTCCTCCAATAGAGGAGATGAGACAAGCTACCAGGCAATAGGTTTAGACAGGTAAAAATCCAAGCTGTCAGATCCTTATTTCACCAAACAGCAGACAATGGGGGTGCTTGCTAGGCATGCAATGAATGTCAACGAATACTATCAAAAACATCAGGATCTGCTGACAACTCACCTACAACATGGCCGTTGCCATAGATATTTATACGTTAACTATGTAATCAGATAATACAGTTTGCACTGGAGACCATAGTCAGAATCATTTTTTTTGTGTCCCAAACTTAGACAATTACAAATAATAATTTGACAGTATGGAATATCCAGAAGCGTTGTCACTATACAGATGATTTCTTTAGCAACAGTGAATGGTCCCACACAGTAGTCTGCCTTGCAGTGACACTGTTCAGCCTTATTATATGAACTTCTCAATTCCTAGTGTAGGTAGCACAAAAAATGTTGTCTCCTAAACTTTTTCTTTTTCAATTGTTCTGCGGTGACAAATTCTTCCTCACCCACATAATTACTTACTTCTGACAGCTGAATACACTTAAAATATTCTTCTAGTGACTGCTAGAACAGAGCCTCTCCTGTCCATAGCTGCCCAAGGACAAGCACCAGGAGCTTCCATTTGAGGTTTTGTTCAAGTTTTCACGCTCGTATCCCCCCTGCAGGTTTTGGACCTCCTGCCAAACTCTTCAGAATGGATGAAATGGCCCCACACTGGTGTCCAGTCTAGTAATAGCAGTGACTGATGAGTACAGCTAAAGAATGAAGCCGGCAGAACTCAGTGGAGACTAAAGGATCTGGGAAAGACAAAGGTGATGAGAACTAACAACTAGACCCAAACAGAGCCCCGGGACTAGCCATGCAGAAAGATACAGTAGTCTTTTCAACTAGACTTGAATGGTGTATAATATAGTAAATCTGCTTTGTAAATATTTTTCTACAGTCACAATACAAGTTAAATGGGAAAGTCAAAGCTTAGGTTCTTTTCCCACCTTTTCTTTGATTATGTGGACGAGCTTTTATATGGCTGTAGTCGAAAAATATAGGCTTCATTGTGTTGCAGATAAACTGAATCCACCCTCAAAAAAAAAATGAAAGTGACCAATCACATAACTATTACAGAACTTATTGTCGGCATTAAAGCCATACACGGGTCAATTTGCCCCTAATCTGAGCAGTGTTACGCTATTGTTCACTTTCAGCACACTGGTCGTTAAAAGATATCTACAACAATTAGAATTATTTTCTCCATGTCCATAACATGTGTATCTATTGCTGCACACATTTTACTTTTATTAAAGAAGAAAAAGGAACATGAGAATCGTACATCTACAAAATAGCAAGTAATTAACTATTTATAATCTGAGCCAAATTCCAGTAAATTTTTTTTTTAACATAGCACATATGAAAAAATAGGCTTTGTGGTTGAAAGCAATAAACACATATCGACAGTCAAGGCAAAGTGGCGGGTAGATAGGGGAGAGAAAAAAAATAGGGGGGGGGGATATTAGTTAAATAAAGTCCACTATCAAGCATCGTGAAGGGCTACTAGCGAGTCCCTAAATGAAGCAGAATCTCTAACCATGATTCAGTTTTGCCACAATTTAAAAAATGTGTCTTCTAAGCCAGTACCTTGAGACGTCAGATCCTCCATATGCCTAATCTCCTCATATGATTCCAACCATTTCCTAGCAGAGTGAGTTATCTAGGATTTCCCATGCCATGGTATGACCAAATTCGCAGCTTGTAAGAATAAGAAGCGTAATGACCCTTTCTTTTGTGAAAAGATGCTACCAGGAAGCATGGAATATAGGGCCATGTCTAACGTCCAACTCGTCTGAGAGACACCTATTTAATCATACAAATTAATTGACTTCCAGAACGGTTTTATCCCATTACAATGCCACCACAGATGAGACATAGTGCCAACCTCTACCCCACTCTTGCAACAGAAGTCAGTTTTGGGATAATGTTGTGCAGGACTGCAGGAGTCCTGTACCAGCGAGATAATATTTGAAAATTCCCATGTATGTGGTGGCATAAATGGAGAGCCTCGATATTCCCAATGGAAAATTTGGATTATTCAAGAGCAGCGTCAGTGGGCTGGTAAAAGAAGTTATAATTTAACTTGTATATATATATCGTTGTTTGTCACAGAGATGTAAGTCTCCAAATACTTTATATGCCCCTGCGCCCATCGAAAATAAAAGGATTATCTAAGAGTCTCCATGACCAGCATGGATATCAAGATATTCAAAGCCCCTGATTTATTAAGATTCATTTTAAAGTTGCTGATGTCCCCGAAAAGTAAGTTGTCCTTTAACATGTTGGGACATTATACAAGGGTGTGTGGCACTATATACAAGGGGAGGGATTAGCTGAGTGACACTATATACAAGGGGAGGGGGCTGTGTGACACTATACAAGGGGAGGGAGGAGCTGTGTGGCACTATATACAGAGGGAGGGGGAGAAGCTGTGTGATACTATATACAAGGAATGGGGGCTGTGTGGTACTGTATACAAGGAGAGGGGGGAGTTGTGTGACACTATATACAAGGGGAGGGGTGAAGCTGTGTGACACTATATATAAGGGAGGGGGGCTGTGTGGCACTCTATACCAGGGGGGAGCTGTGACACTATATACAAGGGGGGAGCTGTGACACTATATACAAGGGGAGGGGGAGTTGTGTGACACTATAGACAAGGGGAGGGGGCTGTGTGGCACTATATACAAGGGGAGGGATGAGCTGAGTGACACTATATACAAGGGGATGCGGGGCTGTGTGACACTATACAAGGGGAGGGGAGCTGTGTGGAACTATACACAAGGGGAGGGGGAGCTGTATGGCACTATATACAAAGGGAGGGTGTAGCTATGTGACACTATATACAAGGGGAGGGGAGAAGCTGTATGACACTATATATAAGGGAGGGAGCTGTGTGGCACTATATACCAGGGGCGAGCTGTTACACTATATACAAGGGGGGAGCTGTGACACTATATACAAGGGGAGGGGGGAGTTGTGTGACACTATACACAGAGGGAGAGGGAGAAGCTGTGTGACACTATATACAAGGAAGGGGGCTGTGCAGCACTATATACAGGGGGGAGCTGTGACACTATATACAAGGGGGGAGCTGTGACACCATATACAAGGGGAGGGAGGAGTTGTGTGACACTATAGACAAGGGGAGGGCGTTGTGTGACTATTCAAGGGGAGGGAGGAGCTGTGTTGCACTATATACAGTGGGAGGGGGAGAAGCTGTGTGACACTATATACAAGGAAGGGGGCTGTGTGGCACTATATACAAGAGGGGAGCTGTGACAATATATACAAGGATAGGGGGAGTTCGTGACACTATATACAAGGAGAGGTGGCTGTGTGGTCCAATATACAAGGGGAGGGGGGGCTGTGTGGCACTATATACAAGGGGGAAGCTGTGTGGCACTATATATAAGGGGAGAGGGTAGCTGTATGACACTATATACTGTAGCGTCTATGGCCGTGGGCCGTCGGGTTTACTCACCTCCCGACGCCCGCAGCCATTGATCCGTGAGCGCTGGTCCCCATCTCCTTCCTAGGAGATGCCAGCGCTCACTTCCGCTCCGGTCTGCTGTGTCCCGTAGGGTGCGCACGCACGCTCGTGGCCGCTCTTAAAGGGCCAGCACACGCACCTGTAAAACAATCATCATCATCAACCACATGATTTCCTGGTCTATAAGAAGGCCCCAGCCCTTCTGATCCTTGCCTGAGCATTGTTAGTTTATCCCAAGTCTGTCTTGCAAATGGTCCCTTAGTGTTTCCCGTTCCACTTGTTACCCGTGCCCTGTTACCTGTTCCTGTCTCCCGTGCTGTTCTTGTTCCTGTGCCTACTAGTGTTGGAGTCGTGTCTACTGCACCTGCTGTAGTTTGCCACGTCCAGTGTCTTCTGCCACGTCGTGACTTCAGCCACGTCCAGTGTCTTCTGCCACATCGGATACTGCCCGCCACGTCTGGTTCTACCTGCTGCACCGACCTCCATCCGTGCTGAAGCCCAGCCACTGTCTGGACTAGTTCAGGTACCCAAGTGTTACTAACTACTATAGACTTTCGTATAGACTGGGACCTGGTCAGCTGCCTCTCCGCTACGGCGGAGTGGCCTAGTGGGTCCACATACCCTGTGACCCGTGACATATACAAGGGGAGGGGGAGCTGTGTAGCACTATATACAAAGGGAGGGAGGAGTTGTGTGACACTACATACAAGGGGAGGGGGAGCTGTGTGACACTATATACAAGGGGAGGGGGGCTGTGTTGCACTGTATACAAGGGGAGGGGGTGCTGTGTGTTACTATATACAAGGGGAGGGGGAGCTGTGTGACACTACACAAGGGGAGGGGACTGTGTGGCACTATATACAAGGGAAGGGGGAGCTGTGTGACACTATATACAAGGGGAGGGAGAGCTGCGTGGCACTATATACAAAGGGAGGGGGAACTGTGGGACACTATATACAAGGGGAGGGGGCTGTGTGGCACTATATAGAAGGGGAGGGGGGCTGCTTAGCCCTATATACAAGGGGAGGAGGGCTGTGTGACACTTTATACAAGGGGAGGGGGAGTTGTGTGACACTATAAAAGGGGGGCTGTGTTACACTATACACAAGGGGGGGGCTTTGTGGCACTATATACAAGGGGGAGCTGTGTGACACAATATAAAAGGCAAGGGGGGAGCTGTGTGCACTATATACAAGAATGGGGCTGTGTGTCACTATATACAAGAATGGGGCTGTGTGGCACTATATACAAGGGGAGGGGGAGCTGTGTGGATCTATATACAAGAAGTGGGCAGCTTGGCTCTATCTACAAAGGGAGAGCAATATGGCACAATATACAAGGTGGAGGGCTGTGTGGAGCTATCTACAGGGGGCTGTGTGTGGCGCTATATACAAGGGGGCACAAAGGGGATATTATTAATGTGGGGGCACAAAGGGGGCACGGTTACTGGTGGGGCACTTTTATTGTGTTGAGCACTGAGGGATCATTATTACCATCTGGGTCACTGTGGATTACGTGTTTGTTTAGAGGATGGGGTATAGTTGGGGAGGATGCTGGAAAAGCGAAAAACCAACATGTATGTCTGGCAAATTCTGCAGAGACGAGTCGTGGAAGGAATAAGTTGTCACAGTGGTCTGGGCCTGATGGAGAAAAAAAGGGAAAGTGAATGACTCTAATCAGAGAAATCATCACCTGTGAGTCACTAGATATAAATGTGCTGTAATCACTTATATAGTCTGCAGAGCGCTTGTGTAGGACTGGTATCTACCACTATATGCTCACTATATGTTGGTAATATTGGTCTTTGTATAGTGCTTATTATTCAGTAACAGTATGGGGGTATTATTCCGTCATTATGTGGTTATGGTGTGGTGGTATTATTCAGTCACTATGTTGTTATGGTGTGGCGGTATTATTCAATAACCGTATGGGGTTATTATTCAGTCACTATGTGGTTATGGTGTGGTGGTATTATTCAGTAACAGTATGGAGGTATTATTCAGTTACTATGTGGTTTTGGTGTGGCGGTAATATTCAGTAACGGTATGGTAGTATTATTCAGTCACTATGTGGTTATGGTGTGGCGGTAATATTCAGTAAAAGTAAGGGGGTATTATTCAGTAACTATGTAGTTATGGTGTGGCGGTATTATTCAGTAACAGCATGGGGGTATTGTTCAGTCACTAGGTGGTTATGGTGTGGTGGTATTACTCAGTAACAGTATGGAGGTACTATTCAGTCACTATGTGGTTATGGTGTGGCAGTATTATTCAGTAACAGTATGGAGGTATTATTCAGTCACTATGTGCTTATAGTGTGGCGGTATTATTCAGTAACTGTATGGAGGTATTATTCAGTAACTATGTGGTTATGGTGTGGCGGTATTATTCAGTAACGGTATGGAAGTATTATTCAGTCACTATGTGGTTATGGTGTGGCAGCATGGCCGGCCTTAGCTATGTGCGACACGTGCGGTCGCACAGGGCGCCGGCCGCCATGCTGTAAGGGGGGCGCCAGTGGGTACGAGCAGAAGAGAGGAGAAATGTTCCTTCCTCCCCACGGCTGTGTGACGTGAGCGCTGATTGGAGGAGCAGCAGGTGCCTCTGTCTGCTCCACCAATAAGCACAACCTGTACTGCAGTGTCACACACACTCAGAGCCTCCAGCAGCTCCTTCCTGCTGTGCTGCTGCCACAGTGAAGACTCCTCCACGGAGCTCCAGTGTCAGGTAAGAGCAGCAGCTTTAGCTTAATCTATGTTTAATTTTGTGCTGTGTGAGGGAGGAGGAAAGAGGGAGCTTTTAGTGATATGTAACAGGATGTTTTTTTTTGTTGCAAAGATCGATTTTGTGGGGGAGGGGAGACTAGGTTATAGGTACTTTGTGTGTGTGTGTGTGTGTGTGTGTGTGTGTGTGTGTGTGTGTGTGTGTGTGTGTGTGTGTGTGTGTGTGTGTATTTTTTACAGATCGATTTTGTGGGGGAGGGGAGACTAGGTTATAGGTACTTTGTGTGTGTGTGTATTTTTTACAGATCGATTTTGAGGGTGAGGGGACATTGCCCTAAATGCTATAGGAGTGTGGGGGGATTCTTTATAAATGTATTTTGTGAGGAGGGGGACTTCTGTATAGTTTATTTTGTGGTGTAGGAGCTTATTATAAATCATGGGGATGGGGAACTTAGCGTTATGTATGGGGAGAAAGGATTCTTTAGGGTACGGCCACACGGAGCGGCCCTCACACTGTCGCAACGCAGCCAACAACCGCGCTGGCACTATGTAGGAGCGGCTGTCCAATACCTCGTTGAGGGGTATTCCGGTTACATTCGCATGCGCACTGCCGCTCCATTCATTCTCTATGGGAGCGCCGGAGATAGCCGAGTGCAGTGTTCGGCTTTTTCCAGCGCTCCCATAGAGAATGGATAGGGGGTAAGCTGTTGTAATTTGCAAAATAGTGCGGCCATATAGGGTGTATTAATTCATGGCCGCACGTTAACGCGGGTAAACCGTCCCTTTATCTGCAAAATCGTGCGGCCATGGATTAATATACCCTTTATGGCCGCACGATTTTGCAAATTACAACAGCTTACCCCCTATCCATTCTCTATGGGAGCGCTGGAAAAAGCCGAACACTGCACTCGGCTATCTCCGGCGCTCCCATAGAGAATGAATGGAGCGGCAGTGCGCATGCGAATGTAACTGGAATACGTGCGGCCACTAACAGGCTGTTTGACAGCCGCACTGAACATGGTGCCAGCGTGGTTGTTAGCTGCGTTGCGACCGTGTCAGGGCCGCTCCGTGTGGCCTTACCCTTAGGCTGGATTCACACGAGCGTGTGCCTTTTGCGCATGCAAAAAACACGGCGTTTTGCCTGCGCAAAAGGCACTTTACAGCTCCGTGTGGCCTCAGCATATGATGCGCGGCTGCATGCTTTTTGCGCAGCCGCCATCATTATGACACTCCATTTGGATGTTTGTAAACAGAAAAGCATGTGGTGCTTTTCTGTTTTCATTCATCATTTTCACAACTGTTGCGCGAATCACGCTGTTCGCACGTTAGTGCTTCCGTGTGGCATGCGTGGTTTTTAAGTCAATGGTTGCGTGATGCGCGAAAAACGCTCAAAGAACGGACATGTCGTGACTTTAACGCAGCGGACACGCTGCGTAAAAATCAAGCACATGTCTGCACGGCCCCATAGACTAATATAGGTCCGTGCAACGTGTGTGAAAATCACGCGCGTTGCACGGACGTATATCCCATTCGTCTGAATAAGCCCTTAGAGATAATATTTGTGGGGGAGAGCATCTTGATTATAAGGGTAGGAACACACAGGGCGGATACGTAAAACCACACAGTGTATACGTCCTGAGAACCGCAGGGAATTTCACCTGAAAAACGTCACCAAATTTTGGTGGAGTTTTTTTGGCGGAAAGACTGCAGAAATAAATTAAAAAAAAAGCTAATACTCCCAGCCGTAGTCCCTCTCTCTCTCTGGGCGTAGCCCGGCCTCCTGCGATGACGCTGTAGTCCATGTGACCGCTGCAGCCTTTGATTGGCTGCAGCTGTCACATGGGATGAATCGTCATCCCTGGAGGCCGGGCTACGCTCAGAACAGAATACGCATCGCTATGACTACGGCCGGGTGTATTACCTTTTTTTTTCTCATTTGAGATTAACGATAAGCAAAGTTTTTATCATTGATCTTCTCCTTTGTTAACACTGACCAAATATCATTATAATTGGTCAGAAACTGGCGAATCATGATGATAATTGGCTAAACTAAATAGGCCTTTAATGGGGGTATATTCAGGCTTAGTGCCTAGGGCAGCGTGAGTTGTAAATACGGCCCTGCTAAGGACGCAGACACTATTCAACACTATAGCAGAGCAGGGAGGTATCTCCCTGCTCTGTGATCTACTAGGCTGGTGGTTCCCAGCATGAGGTTCCCATGAGAACCCTCCAGGGGTGCCGCGACAACTGCCACGGACGTGCTTTCTCTCCTCCTCTTCATAGCGCGAAGTGGATGTGAGGAGGAGGAGGAGGTTTTTTTGCAGAACCCCTGTAGATAGCACCCCCGACTAAATGGACAGAGACGTCAGGGGCTTCTCCTGGAGTGGAATCCCCGGTCACAGCGTCTGCAACGCTGTGGACAGGGATGCCGCTTCAGGAGTTAGTTGCCCCTGATGTCACTGTTCATATATGGACAGAGATATCAAGCGCTCCGTCAAGGAGCAGAATCCCCAGCCACAGGGAGCTACAGTGGCGCTATCTACAGGAAGGGAGTGCTACCTACACGGGGGCTGTGTGGCACTACCTACAAGGGGGTGTGTGGCACTACAAGGGATCTGTGTGGCACTACCTACAAGGGGGCTGTGCAGCAAGGGGGGGATTTGTGGCACTACTTACTAGGGATGCACAATGCATCGAAACTTCGATACTGTGCATCCCCAAATGGTTCGAGCCACACAGCTAAGTGTAGTAATACATGATGAATGAGAGCGGGGCTGCAGCTGTCTAATACAGCCATTGCCCCGCTCCTGAGTCCTGACAAGTGCACGCCGTGAGGATGATGCGATGCGGCCAGCGCTGCACTAATGAGCGGCGGCACTGAAGACAGAACATGGCGGCCGCACTGCAAAACACCCCTGTGTTCTGTCTTCGGTGTCTGCGCCGCCGCTCATTAGTGCAGCGCCGGCCGCATCACCTCATGCTGACCGCGCGTGCACTTAATGTCAGGAGCGGGGCAATGACTGTATTACACAGCCGCAGCCCTGCTCTATAACGGCGGAGATCAGAGAAACCGCTCATCTCCGCTGATATTCCCCTGAATGCTGCGATCAAAGCTGACTGCAGCATTCAGGGGAAAGTGAGGAGGGGGGATGCCCCTGGATTGCGTCACAGGGAATTCCTGTGACGCGATTGAGGGACATACCATATATGGGCAGACAGCCCAGGGTCTATTGAAGGACCCCAGGGCTGTCTTACCATATTTCCTGTTGTTAGGGCATACTTAGGTATGTCCTAACAACTGCCTGTATGCTATCCGTCCACAGGCTAATGTACTGGCACATATCTGCTATATGCCAGTATATTAAAGTTTAAAAATAAAGTAAAAACATAAAGTAATGTTAAATTTATAAAAATACACATACGCCTTTTTTTTACAATAAACATTAAAATAAGTCTCAATACATAAAATATACACACATTCAGTATTGGTGCGGCCGTAATAACCTGCGCAACAATTTTTTTGCGTCATTTATGATGTGTGCGCTGTAAAAAAATAAAAATAACAACTTTTCACTTATTAATGTGAGGCACAAGGTGTGATGAATTTAGCCTCCATGTGCCTCACATTAATAGTAATTAACCCCATCATGTACCTTACATATTAACCCATTATGACTGAGAAACATGATGAGGTTAATTACTATTAATGTGAGGCAAATGGAGGTTAAATTCATCACACCTTGTGCCTTACATCAGAAAATGGAAGAACTTTTTTTCTTTATTACTGTTGGCAAAGTATCGTTTTGGTATCGAAATCGCAATACTACACAAAGTATCGGTATCGAAGTCCAAATTCAGGTATCGTGACATCCCTATTACCTACAAAGGGGCTGTGTGGCACGACCTACAGGGGGCTGTGTGGCACGAACTACAAAAGGGCCGTGTGGCACGACCTACAAGGGGGCTGTGTGACACTATTTACAGGGGGCTGTGCGGTACTATCTACAGGGGGCATCTCTGAGTGTGAACTACCTTCAAGGGGGCTGTGTGGCACTATCTACAGGGGGCATCTGTGAGTGGGGGGCCAATGGTCATTTTACTGTGAGTGGAGGGGCTGATGGTCATTTTACTGTGAGTGGAGGGGCTGATGGTAATTTTACTATGAGTGGAGGGGCTGATGGTTATTTCACTGTGAGTGGGGGGGGGGGCTGATGGTCTTCAAGTGGTTTCCACCTCTGACCTCCAATTTAAATTAATAGTAGGAAGAAAATAGCTGTGGCTCTCGTTTGGAGCTTTTTTTGCTGCGTCTTTTGCATTCGCTTCAACGGCTTAAAAAACCGCAAAAAAACCCCCATCAAATAACGCTGTCAATTCAAAAGCAGATTTTTTCTGCCTTACAACAAAACGCTGTGTGAACATACCCTTAGAATGTAGTGCTTATTTTTAGCTATTTTCTGTCTTTCTCTAAACAATTTTTGGTAGGGGGGCCCTGAGGATTTTTTTTTTTCCAGGGGTGGCTCAAGTCCGAAAAGGTTGGGAAACTCTGTAGCAGGCTACAGAGGCGCCTGCAGCCTATGAGGCGCAGGGACAGGATCCCTGCGCAGTCGGCGTGATGACATCTCTGGATCAAGCCGGCCTACGCAAGGATCGTGTCAGGTGGAGATGGGGGGCAGTATGTCACTCTCTACAAGGGGGATGTGGGGGCTGTATGTTACTTTCTACAAGGGGGCGGTGGGGGGCACTGTGTACAAGAGGGAGGTGAGGCTGTATGACACTCTACAAGGGGCAGGTGGGGGCTGTTTGGCACTGTCTACAAGGAGGAGGTGGGGGATTATGGCACTGTCTACAGGGAGGCTGTACGGCACAATCTACAGGGGGCACTTTCTACTAGTGGGTCTGTGGGGGCATTATACTCTGTGGAGGCCACTAAGTGGACATCATACTGTGTAGGGGCACTACAGGGGGGCAATATAATATGTGTGGCACTTAGGGGGCATAACACTGTGTGGGCACAATTAGAGGACAAAATACTGTGTTCTTGAAGGCGTTATAATATATTACATTATTAAATATTATTATTATACTGTGTGTGGGGCACTAAAGGGGCATTACACTGTGTGGGGGCACTATATATGGCATTATACTGTGGGGAGGAATTATGCTTTTTTTATGGGGCATTTTTTATAATGACGTTGGGCGCCGAAAGATAATTTCGCACGGGGCGCCATCTACCCTAAGGCCGGCCCTGTGTGGCGGTATTATTCAGTAAAAGTAAGGGGGTATTATTCAGTAACTATGTGGTTATGGTGTGGCTGTATTATTCAGCAACAGCACTGGCGTAGCTATAGGGGTCGCAGCGGTCGCAATTGCGACCGGGCCCCAAAGCCAGGGGGGCCCACGGCCCCCCGCACCACATCAATAAAAAGTTACTATAGTAACTCGGGCCGCGGGCCCCTGTTACTATAGTAACATACTTTACTTACCTTCCTGGTTCCGGATCGCAGCGGAGGTCCTGACGTCAAGCGCTGTGCGCAGCGCATGACGTCACAGCGCTATGCGCCGCGCACAGCATCGAGAGGACAGAACTTCTGCCGCGGCCGAAGAGGAAGGTAAGGTTAGCCCTGACTGGCGGGGTCCGACTCCCGGGACCCGCCAATCAGCTGTTTTGAAGGGGCCGCAGCACTCGTACGAGAGCTGCTCCCCTTCATTCCTGTCACTTCATTCCGGTCACACTGTGAATCCGTGTCGGCGATTCACAGTGTGAGCGAGTAGTGAAATGAAGGGGAAGCAGCTCTCGTACGAGTGCTGCGGCCCCTTCAAAACAGCTGATTGGCGGGTCCCGGGAGACACATCAGCTATTGATGGCCTATCCTGAGGATAGGCCATCAATGTTTAGGGACTGCACAACCCCTAAGCCTACGATGTAGCAGGCTTAGGGGGCCCATGAGACAGGATCACAGATTGTGTGATCCTGTCTGCTGGGCCCTGTATCTAAGCCAATCACATGGTAGGCTTAGATACATGGCCCATGTGTGATCCTGTCTGATGGGCCCTGTATCTAAGCCAATCATATGGTAGGCTTAGATACATGGCCCATGTGTGATCCTGTCTGATGGGCCCTGTATCTAAGCCAATCACATGGTAGGCTTAGATACATGGCCCATGCGTGATCCTGTCTCATGGGCCCTGTATATAAGCCTACCACACTGTAGGTTTAGATACAGGGCCCCAGCACACAGTAATCTTATACTGTATAAGATTACTGTCTGCTGGACCCTGTATCTAAGCCTACGTTGTGGTAGGCTTAGATACAGGGTCCCACAGACAGTATCACACATGGGCCCTGTATCTGAGCCTAACACACGTGTTACTAATCGTTTTTTTTGTGTGTTTTCTTACAGGTTCAGTCATTGGACTACGTCGGATTCCAGGACTACTTCGATGACGGCTTTTTTTTTATTATCAATAAAATGGTTAATGAGGGTTGTATGGTTTTTTTTTTATTTCAATAAAATATTTTTTCTATGTCTTTGTGTTTTTTTTTTAAACTGTATTACTACCGCCTTAGTAATGGCCGCCGGCTGATTGACAGCTTCTATTGCTAAGGCGGGGCTTAATGTTAGCGGATGCAGAGGCTAACACTAACCCCCATTATTACCCCGGTACCCACCGCCACCAGGGGTGCTTGGAAGAGCCGGGTATGATCCAGTACTTGACCATCTGTAGTGATGGTCGGCCACTGGGGTGGCCGCAGGCTGGTATTATCAGGAGGGGAAAGGCCAAAAACAGTGGCCTTTCCTACCCTGGTGATGCTAGGCTGCTGCTGCTTTATTGTATCTGGCTGGTTATGAAAAATGGGGGGGACCCCACGTCATTTAAAAAAAAATTAAATAAAAAATAATTGGAAAGATCGATGTCGGGTCCCCCCCAATTTTCATAACCAGCCAGATACAACACAGCAGCAGGCAGCATTACCAGGGTGGTAGGTGCCACTGTTTTTGGCCTTCCCCAGCCTAATACTACCAGCCTGCGGCCACCCCGGTGCCTGCCCGTCACTACAGATGGTCGTGTACTATTTCGTACCCGGCTCTTCCCAGTACTCCTGGTTGCGGTGGGTACCGGGGTAATAATGGGGGTTAGTGTTGGCCTCTGCACCGGCTAACATTAAGCCCCGCCTTAGTAATGGAGGTTGTCAATCAGCCAGCGGCCATTACTAAGGCGGTGATAATAAAGTTTAAAAAGATACAAGCACATAGAAAAAATATTTTCTTGAAATTAAAAAACACAACCCTCATTAACCATTTTATTGAGAATAAAAAAAACGCCGTCATTGAAGTCCTCGAATCCGAAGTCCAACAATCGAACCTGTAAAAAAAACACAAACACAATAAAATAATCAGTAACACATAAAGAAGCAAAATTATTATTCTTACCTATCCTGGGTCCAGCGCTGGAGCCACAATGTCAGCGAGCTGGGCCCTGTATCTAATCCAATCATGTGTGATACTGTCTGCTGAGCTGTGTATCGAATCCAATCATGTGTGATACTGTCTGCTGGGCCCTGTATCTAATCGTATCTTGTGTGATACTGTCTGCTGGGCCCTATATCTAATCCGATCATGTGTGATACTGTCTGCTGAGCCACTGTATCTAATCCTATCATGTGTGATACTGTCTGCTGAGCCACTGTATCTAATCCTATCATGTGTGGTACTGTCTGCTGGGCCACTGTATCTAATCCTATCATGTGTGGTACTGTCTGCTGAGCCACTGTATCTAATCCTATCATGTGTGATACTGTCTGCTGGGCCACTGTATCTAATCCTATCATGTGTGATACTGCCTTCTGAGCCACTGTATCTAATCCTATCATGTGTGATACTGTCTGCTGAGCCACTGTGTCTAATCCTATCATGTGTGATACTGTCTGCTGAGCCACTGTATCTAATCCTATCCATAGTTTATAGGGTCGTAGTGCTATAGATATGCTATGCTGTCTCCTATACACACACTTTTTTTTGGGCGGACACATATGTATTGGGGCTATTTCCCCAGACATTTTAAGCCCTGAGGGTATGTTCACACGGCAGCGTCCGTAACGGCTGAGATTACGGTGATGTTTTCAGGAGAAAACAGCACCGTAATTTCAGCCGTAAAGGCATGTGCAGGCGTCTTTCGCTGCGTCCATTACGGACGTAATTGGAGCTGTTTTTCTATGGAGTCCATGGAAAACGGCTCCATTTACGTCTGAAGAAGTGACAGGCACTTCTTTGACACGGGCGTCTTTTTTACGCGCCGCCTTTTGACAGCGGCGCGTTAAAAAAAATGACCGTCGGCACAGAACATCGTAAGACCCATTCAAATGAATGGGCAGATGTTTGCCAACGCTTTTGAGCCGCATTTTCGGACGTAATTCAATGCTAAAACGCCCGAATTACGTCCGTAAATAGGGTGTGTGAACCCAGCCTTAGTGACGCCCCGGCTGCTAGTGCTGCAATGTTGGGTCACTTAGGAGACCCAGCGATGCAGCTGAAAGCTGCGGAACCGTCGGCCATGAGAAGTTTGCGGGGGGGGGGGGCCCAGTAAGAATTTTTGCATCGGGGCCCATGAGCTTCTAGCTACGCCCCTGAGCAACAGTATGGGGTATTATTCAGTCACTATGTCGTTATGGTGTGGTGGTATTATTCAGTAACAGTATGGAGTTATTATTCAGTCACTATGTGGTTATGGTGTGGTGGTATTATTCAGTAACATTATGGAGGTATTATTAGGTCACTATGTGGTTATGGTGTGGCGGTATTATTTAGTAACAGTATGGTAGTATTATTCAGTCACTGTGGTTATTGTGTAGTGGTATTATTCAGTATCGTTATTTGCATTATTTATGTTTGTTACTTGTGTTTTAAACTAGTAATAAAATGTGCAATATAGATTTGTATAGTTTTATATATGCGCGGGCGTGGTTAGGTTATGGTCTGCAGCGAGAAGATGGGTGTATCGTTCTTTTTTGTGAAACAACGACTGCTAGCATATCCTAACCATTGTTCTGGCTATACTGGGAGCTGTCGTTTTATGTCATACAAACTTATATGTCAAGGGTTAAACTGAATTTGCAAATAATCTCTATATGGAGCTGTATTTGTACTGGTGCTGTATTTATGTACTGAGATTGGTTCTGATGCTGTATATATGTACTGAGTTTTGTTCTGGTGCTGTATATATGTACTGAGCTTAGTTCTGGTGCTGTATTTATGTACTGAGCTTTGTTCTGGTGTTGTATTTATGTACTAAGTTTTGTTCTGGTGCTGTAAATATGTACTAAGTTTTGTTCTGGCACTGTATATATGTACTGAGTTTGGTTCTGGTATTGTATTCATGTAATGAGCTTGGTTCTGCTGCTGTATATATGTACTGAGCTTGGTTCTGGTGTTGTATGTATATACCGAGTTTAGTTCTAGTGCTGTATTTATGTACTAAGCTTGATTGTGGTGCTGTATATATGTACTGAGCTTCGTTCTGGGGATGTATATATGTACTGAGCTTGGTTTTGGGGATGTATATATGTATGAGCTTTGTTCTGGTGCTGTATTCATGTACTGAGCTTGGATCTGGTGCTGTATTTATGTACTGAGCTTTGTTCTGGAGCTGTATTTATGTACTGAGCTTTGTTCTGGTGCTGTATATATGTACTGAGCTTTGTTCTGGGTATGTATATATGTACTGAGCTTGGTTCTGGGGATGTATATATGTATGAGCTTTGTTCTGGTGCTGTATTTATGTACTGAGCTTTGTTCTGGTGCTGTATTTATGTACTGAGCTTTGTTCTGGTGCTGTACATATGTACTGAGCTTGGTTCTGGAGCTGTATTTATATACAGAGCTTGGTTCTGGTGCTATATATATGTACTGAGCTTGGTTCTGGGGCTGTATATATTTACTGAATGTAGCGTCGATGGCCGCGGGCCGTCGGGTCCACTTTCCTCCTGACGCCCGCAGCCATGGATCTGTGAGCGCTGGTCCCCATCTCCTTCCTAGGAGACGCCAGGGCTGACTTCCGCTCTGGTCCGCTGTGTCCAGTAGGGTGCGCGCGCACGCTCGTGCCCGCTCTTAAGGGGCCAGCGCGCGCACATCATCATCATCATCAACCCACATGATTTCCTGGACTATAAGAAGACCCCAGCCCGACTGATCCTTGCCTGAGCGTTGTTAGTTTATCCCAAGTCTGTCTTGCAGATGGTCCCTTAGTGTTTCCCGTTCCAGTTGTTACCCGTGCCCTGTTACCCGTTCCTGTATCCCGTGCTGTGTTCTTGTTCCTGTGCCTACTAGTTGGAGTCGTGTCTACTGCACCTGTGTCATCCGCCACAACCTGTGTCATCTGCCACGTCCAGAGGGATTCGCCACGTCTGGTGCAATCTGCGGCAACTGCTGTCATCCGCCACGTCTGCCGTTACCTGCTGCACCCACTTCCATCCGTGCCAGAGCTGCGGCCACTGTCTGGACTATCCAGCTACCCTTGTGTGGGACTTTGTATTTCTGGGGTTCCCTGTTGTTTGGCCAACTGCCTCCCTGCTACGGCAGTGCGGCCTAGTGGGTCCACATACCCACAAACCGTGACACTGAGCTTGATTCTGGGGCTGTATATTTTTAACTTATCTTAAGGCAAAAGTAGATGTTAAATCTACTTTTACCTTAAGAGAAAGTAAATATATACAGTAAAAACTAAACCCAAAAAACAATGGAGGAATCTCAGTTTTTTCCAATTCAACCATTATATGGTACTATAAATGGTGCCGAAAAAAAACAAATACTTCACACACCACTCCATTGACGTAAAAATAATAACGTTATGGCTCTAGGAAGGCGGCGAGTGAAACATGAAAAATGGCTTGGACTTTGAGGGGTTAAACTGGTTCTTTAAGGCTATTTTCACACACAGAAGATTTTTTTTCCGGAAACAACAAACAATTTAAAGCTCCCGACCTCTTTACTGTCTCAGTATTCTTCTATCTCTCTTCTTTATGGCTCAGTCTGCTTTTACTGCAAATTCAAAACCATGGCAGATCTGTGGCCGCCTAAACAGAAATCTGCAAATATATACGGTACAGTGTCATCAGAGCTCTGTCTTCAGAGTTTGAGGGGGGCGGGGGCAGACTTGAAAAGGTGTCTGGGGCCCATGGTACTCTTAATCCGTCCCTGGAAGTACTGTACGGCTGAATTCACACTGCCATCAGAGGCTTCATTCAAAGAGAAAGCATATGGCTCTTAGAATGCGAGGATGAAGAATTGAAAAATAGCTGCAACATTGAGTACCAAACTAAGCCACATCCATAAGGGATTAATGCAGTGGTCCCCAACTAGTAGATTGGGGCCCTGAGTTTATGACCAGACGCATGCTATAATGCGCGCGCGCATTATGTATAGGAGAGATTAGAGCTTGTCATAGTACACTACCATTTAAAACAATCTTTACAGCAATTTCGGCATGCCCTCATCTCTCTTATTATGATGATCATAGAAAGGCTGAGGTGCACACATTATGGAATGATGCTGCGTCATAGTATGGTTGTCACAAGATAAGGTAGTTTTATGAGGCAATATATTATGGCACGCTCTCCTCTCTCTTCTTATGACCCGTGACCATAATATGCCTGTGCCTTATGAATTGATCAACCTAGAGACAAAGGCAAACAAGTAATGGTCCCATAGTGATTCCTTGTAGCATTGTAAAATAAGAGGGCAATCCAACAAGAAATTGGGAGTCAATTCTTACTTCTGTATTCATATTATTGAAACCTTATTTGACTCACGTGGTGCCATGATGGATCATAATAAGATTCTATTTCCCTGGGCTGTGTGTGGGACATCATCATTGGCTACTGGCATCCACTCCAGCACAGCCCAAAAAATATTACAACAGAAACTGTTATTTATTTTTTTACTAGAAAAAGACATGTATTAGCACTTGTCATTTAATATGTGGATTCCAATACGGTACATACAGTGCAGTTTTTGTTCCTATACATGTGATTATTATTTTATGTACTATACATCTCTTCATTCTCTGAAAATACCTGCAACCGAATTCTAAGTATCGCTGCTACATAATAAGCACCTTGTTAAACATAACATAGAGGAACGATACTGAACTGATTTGTTTAATAGCATTGGATTAAAAGCCACTCTTCCAGATATATAGGCTACAAAAGTCTCTGCACAAAGGGCTGACATTGTGACATAGGACTTCAAAGGAGACTGTAGACAAATGAGGCCTTGTGCACACCAGTGATAAAAAGCAAAGTTTGGTAAACACTTGATAAATGCTACCATCTCCAAATAAAGCCAGCAATGTGCCTTCAAGCGCTGCCTCGCAGACTTTCCAGAGGTATGATTTATCCAGCGCTGAAGCATTTTAAACATTGCATTCATTTTGCGTTCATTTTTTGCGTTAAAACATTTGCGTTCATTTTGATGCAGCACAAAGCAACGCAAAGATTTCATACAAACACAATTGACTCATTAGCATTGTAAAGTTGTGGCTGAACATGAGAAAGCAGTTATTTGGCCTCAAAAGCTGGTAAAGGATGGACGCTAGTCTGCAAGGTACAACTCCCATGTGAGCATCACAGAGCAGTATAACCCATTAGGCAAAAAGGGCACAATCGCAGTTTGAAGGAAGTTGCTCAGAGAGATCTTTGTTGGAGAAGTCATCAAGTGTAGTTCCCGAAGTATGCATAACTGCAAGCTATTTCTCTAATCTCAGATTACGTGGACTATTCTATAAGACTATTACCTCAAATTAATATTAATAATAATAATAATAATAATAATAATAATCTTTATTTATATAGCGCCAACATATTACGCAGCACTTTACAATTTAGAGGGAACATGAAACAAACAATATCAGACATTACATAGTGACAAAGTTCATTTACAATTCAAACCTGGGGAGTGAGGACCCTGCTCGCAAGAGCTTACAATCTATGAGGAAATAAGGGAGACACAGTGTTTGTTTTGTACAATGGTCCGGCCATTTTTATACACATGCGGTGGTAACATAAAGCTGCATGAGCCGGTCACCAGCCAGTATCCGTGTATGACGGACATGAAGAGAAGGAGTGTGAGGGAATCTTATTCTGTTGACTAATCTAAAAGGAGGGCCATGGAAAGGAGTCAGATTAGGGAATGTTATAGGCCTGTCTAAATAGATGTGTTTTCAGGGCATGTTTAAAACTGTGGATATTGGGAATTAATCGGATTGTCTGGGGTAGCGCATTCCAGAGGACGGGTGCAGCACGAGATAAATCTTGGAGACGGGAGTGGGAGGTTCGGATTATGGAGGATTTTAATCTAAGGTCGTTGGCAGAACGTAGAGCCCGAGTAGGGTGGTAGACAGAGATGAGGGAGGAGATGTAAGGAGGTGCAGCACTGTGGAGAGCTTTGTGGGTGAGAGTAATAAGTTTGAATTTTATTCGGAAGGGGATGGGCAACCAGTGCAGTGACTGGCACAGATTAGAGGCGTTGGTGTAGCGGTTGGTCAAAAAGATGAGCCTGGCTGCTGCATTGAGGATAGATTAGAGAGGGGAATGTTTGGTGAGGGGAAGACCAACTAGTAATGAGTTACAGTAGTCAAGACGAGAGTGAATCAGAGCAACAATGAGAGTTTTGGCGGTTTCCTCCGTAAGAAAAGAGCGGATTCTGGAGATGTTTTTGAGGTGAAAATGACAGGAGCGTGAAAGTGATTGTATGTGAGGAGTAAAGGAAAGATCTGAGTAAAAAATAACCCCGAGACAGCGGGCATGCTGCTTAGGAGTTATGATAGTGCCACACACAGAGATGGAGACATCAGGTTTAGGGAGGTTAGTAGATGGTGGGAACACAAGGAGCTCAGTTTTAGAAAGATTCAGTTTCAGATAGAGAGAGGATATGATATTAGAGACAGCGGACAGACAATCACTGGTGTTCTGTATTAGAGCAGGGATGATGTCACGGGAAGAGGTATATAATTGGGTGTCATCAGCGTAGAGATGGTACTGGAAGCCAAATCTGCTGATGGTTTGTCCAATAGGAGCTGTGTAGAGAGAGAAGAGGAGCGGACCTAGGACTGATCCCTGAGGAACCCCGATAGCAAGGGGAAGAGGAGAAGAAGTGGAACCAGCAAATGACACACTGAATGAGCGGTCAGAGAGATAGGAGGAAAACCAAGAGAGAGCCGCGTCCTTGAGGCCAATAGAGTGGAGCATGTTAAGTAGGAGTTTGTGGTCTACAGTGTCAAAGGCTGCAGAGAGATCCAGAAGAATCAGGAGAGAGGATTTACCGTCCGATTTAGCTGCCAAGAGATCATTTGAGACTTTAGTAAGGGCAGTTTCTGTGGAGTGTAGAGTGCGGAAACCAGATTGTAAGGGGTCAAGAATGGAGTTAGCAGAGAGATAGCGGATAAGGCGAGAGTAGACCAAGCGTTCCAGGAGTTTGGAGATGAAGGGCAGATTAGAGACTGGTCGGTAGTTAGCAGCGCTGGATGGGTCAAGAGTTGGTTTTTTCAGTAATGGGTTTATAATGGCATGTTTAAAAGCGGAGGGAAAGATACCAGAGGAAAGAGAGAGGTTAAATATTTTAGTCAGGTGACTAGTGACAGCTGGGGAGAGGGACTGGAGGAGGTGTGAGGGGACAGGATCACTAGGGCAGGTAGTAGGACGAGAAGAAGAGAGGAGCCTAGAGACTTCTTCAGTTATTGGGTCAAATGCTGAGAGTGAAGAAGAGGGAGTGCGGGAGGGAAGGGGATCGATGTTACTAGGGGACTGGGAGATAATATCATGCCGGATGTTGTCAATTTTAACTTTAAAATAATTGGCCAGGTCTTCAGCACAGAGATCTGTGATCGGCGTCTGCACTTTAGGACTAAGGAGGGAGTGAAAAGTATCAAAGAGGCGTTTTGGATTATTAGATAGTGTGGAGATGAGAGAAGTGAAATAGACTTGTTTGGCTCGGTGAAGGGCAGAGTTGTAAGTTTTGAGCATAAATTTGTAATGGAGGAAATCTGCATCCAAATGCGATTTTCTCCACAGTCGTTCGGCACATCTCAAGCACCGCTGAAGAAAGCGGGATTGAGGCGTGTGCCAGGGTTGTCGTCATCTTTGTCGGCTATAGCTAGCTGGCTATACACATTCAACCAACAGCTATTTCACCCGACTGCACCCTGAAGCCATGTTCACACGACATATTTCCAGGAATATTGCGGAGCATAAAACACTTCTATTACGTTCGGAAATACACGTAAAATACGCCTGGAAACAGCCTCCCACTGATTTAAATGGGAAATACTCTGTGGAGTTCATATTCACACGATTCACACGAGCGAGGCGCATCTCGGGCATGAAAAACTGCCGTTTTTCATGTCCGAGGTGCATCCGTGCTCAGCGCTGCGGGACGCGATGTCACGCATCCCCGATAGTTGAGAGTCTATGAAGGGATGCGCGATGCGCGAAAAGAACGGACATATCCTATTTTCGCATGGTCCGTTGAAACAACGGCTGTGTGAACGGCCACATTGAATTACATAGGTCCGTGGGACAGCTGCTGTTTCAACGGCCGTCCCACGGACGTTTAACACGCTCGTGTAAATAAGCCCTAAGGTGTATTTTTACGCCGCTGAATTAAAAAATGCCTCATAAAAATACGCTTCCTAAAACATAAGTGACATGTCACTTCTTGAAGCATTTTACAAGATGATTTTTCCCATTGACACTTAAAAAAACGCTTCAAAATACGCCTCATAAACGGAGGGTTCTGCGATGCCCATGATGATGCACTGGCACTGAACCTCCTAGAGTAGATATTGCATTTTATTCAGCGGTTACGCTAAGCGCTCCTGGGCCAGAAAGAAGCTATTATGAAGATACCTCCCTACTCAAATCTTTTACCAGAAATAAGAATAAGGGGAGAAGAGTTTCTGGCCCTATGCCTTCCATCCGTGTAATGGGAAGAATGTTCCCACCATCCTGCCTGCCTGTCTCATGGCAAAAAGGTCTATATGTGGTGTTCCCAGGGTCTTCAAGGGTAGACATTCTCCTTGTTTAGCGTTTCCCAAGTCATAAAGTCTGCATTTATGTTTCATTTCCATTGTATATGAACTGTTGATATAGACAGAAAGTGTATACTTGCAGAAAAATTGATGGTTTTCATCAGGCAAATTAAAACTACAGATCTCGTGCCTTCATATATTGATATATGCCAATTCTTGCAAAATTCCAAGGAAAATGCCACATCCTCTATACAAATATTACATTCTTACTTAGGTTCTATATATTAAACACAATGGAAATCAAACATATTGGAAAAGATTTATCAATACAATTTCAGTTTCCTGGTATAACACACTGAAATAAGTGGCATTATCTTTTATTTTTTATTTTTGCTCCATACTTCTGGTTATTGTGCCTATCTCCTTCCCTTCCCTTCCCTTTCCCTACCTTCCCTTTTCCCCCTCTCCCCCATTTTTTTGTTCTGAACTTTATTGTGTTTTATTCATTGTCAATGTTTTTGTTCGGCATTGCTTACCTCAAAATATACACTATCTGTTAGGAGAAATGTTATTTGGATTCACTGGGAATCCAAAATAGTTATTTTTTTCAAATGTCTAACTTCCTACTGTCAAACTTTAATTTGTATTCTAATTTATGTTGATGACGGACATTTTGGATGTATATTCTCACTGTGGACTGCATATACCTGTTTCTATTTGTTAATTTAATTCTGAAAAAAGTCTTTCTTCAATAAAAAAATATTTTAAAAGAAAAAAAATAAGTGGCATTCAGCATGAACACCATATTTATGAAGCCCCACCCTTCCACTTTTTCCAACAAGTTTCTTTGGTGTCTGACATAGGCGCACTCAATCCAATTGATATATTCCAGTATTCCACCTCTTCTTTTCAGAACAACTTGGCATAGTTCATTGTATTTGCAGTAGTGTATTGAGGAATGCAGAGCATGCTACAGTAGAAATGTACAGCAGTATCAGTAAATGTGCATAATTTTGCATAAAATTAAAATATTAGTGCAAAGATGAATAATTACAAAATCAGAATAGCGTCACAATTATTGTCCACTTATTAATATGGCACAAACATTTAATAAGATTGTATTGTTTATACAAATTCAATTCACGAACAAACAATCTTCAAGGGCCTTTTAAGATCCTGCTACTTTAGTCCTACCTAAGAATATCAAATAGATATAAGCAAATCTATGGAAATTTTCTTCGCAGACAGCCAAATTTCCTACCATATTTCTCGTTTTTAAGACATTGGAGACTAAAACTTGGAGCTGTATTTGAGTTTTAGATGTCCTTTATTCTGGAAATGCTGCTCTATAATAAGAAATTTGCCTATAAGCGAAATGCTACCTAAAGGGATATTGACAGATGTACTTAACTCTAATAAAAATTGGTGTAAAGTAAGGCTGGGCCCAATTGCCTGCTAGGATTCAGATATTCACCTCTTTGTGGCCACGTGGATCAATATGACTTTTTTTTTTCTTCAAAATTAAATTTTTATTGAAATTTTTGGAAATACAAAAAAAAGATAAATCATAATGTAGTCCACGCATGAATAATGCACTACACAAACATGGGCATAGAAGATCGTGACAAAATGGCTCAAGATTTTCAGCACTATTTCTAACATCTCGTCATGTACTGTCCAACCTGACCCGGCCACGGCTTTATGCTTTCTGAAAGAGAAAACTGTCCTGTTGAATTCTCAAGTCGTTGCGAGTCACATTATTATTGAGGCTCACTTGCTCATAGCCAAGTCATGAAAAATCGTATTACGGTCCGCAATTACGGAGATTTTTTTATGGTCGTGGGCATGGGGCCATGTCCAGTGGTCCAGAGAGACATCAGGTAGTTCAAATAGCAGATATTGCAAGGGTAGATTCTTAATCGGCGTGAGAGCAGGCAAGGAGAGTTGGGAGGAATAAGCTTTCCAAATGTTCAGTGAAGCTTTGATATTAGGGGACATAGAAGCATAAATTTTAGGTCAATTCATTGGATTGACAATCAATAGAGATATGAATGGACGATTTTCTAAGGCCTGGTCGATATGAAGCCATCTCTTCAAAGGTGATGAGGTACACCAGAATTTCAATTGATTTAATGTCTAATGCTGTTTAATTGATCTAATGTCTAATGCCCAATAATTTTTTGGGGATGTCTGGTACCCCTTACCACCCTGTCTCCAGTTTCTAAACAATGTTTGCATCTGTATTCTAGTTTTTTTGTGCGCTCAAATAAAATCATTGATGACTCTCTGGAGATTTTTCAAGTATGATCTAGTGAGGGGGATTATCACTGTGCGGAAGAGATAGAGAATAATGGGCAGGATTATCATTTTGATGATCGCAATTCTCCCCGCCCAAGACGTGCAAGCATGAGAATATGAATTTAATAATTGGGGTATACTATGTAAAAGGGGAGTGAAATTATGTTTAAAAAGGAGATGAGGGGAGTTAGTAAGGGAAATACCTAGATATGACATTTTAAGTGGGTTCCATTGGAAGGGGAAGGAGCGTTGAATGGTAGTCTGGATATCTAAGGGCAGTCCCACATTTAACAAATGTGATTTACCACAATTGACCTTATAATGTGACACATTTCCGAATAAATGTAACGTTTTTTGCACTTTCGTAAGGGAAGATAGTGGATCTGCAAGGGAGAGTATCACGTCATCCGCGTTCAGGCCAATTTTATGCTGGACACGACCAACTTGGATACCTTATATGGAGGGATTTTGTCTAATAGACATATCCAGGGGTTCCATCACATAGCGAAAATCAAGGGCAATAATGGGCACCCTTGGCTAGCGCCATTAGTAATAGGGAATGGACTAGGTAAGAAACCTGAGGCCATCACTCTAGGAGAAGGAGCGGAATATAGTGCCATAATCGCAGATTTGATAAATCCTTTAAACCCAAATTTAGAGATAACTGCATCCAGATAACCCCAATGGACATGATCAAATGCCTTCTCCACATCTAGGGCAATGAGAATGCAAGGCACTCCATGGGTTCTAGCCCAGTCAACCAGATTCGTGAGACGTCTTGTGCCATCAGCACTTGCCTACCAGAAATAAATCCCACTTGATCTTCATGTATTAGGTTAGAAAGCAAAGAACATAATCTACTGGACAATACCTTGGCATAGAGTTTTATATATGTATTCAGGAGCGAAATTGGTCGGAAATTATCGGGAGAATCGGGAGGTTTTCCCGTTTTTGGGAGGGTAACCACTGTGGTCGATAACATCTCTTTTGGAAAAGATCCCACTTCTGCAGCCTTATTAAACACCTCAGCAAATTTTGGAGCTAATATTTTGGAATATCTCTTATAATAAAAAAATAGTAAAACCATCTGGTCCTGGAGCTTTTCCCTGCCTCAACCTTTTTATAGCCTTGGATACCTCTATTTCAGTGAAAGGGGATGCTAGGGTAGAGCTTTCCTCCTCCGAAAGGGAAGAAAGATTCAGGCCGCCCAGGAAACTATTGATTTTCAAGGAGAATCGCTGGTAAATCCCTGTATCCTCTTTAAGATTGTATAAACCATGATAATTCCCGAACTCTTCACTAATTCCCCGGGGGTGGGTAACACGGTTACCCTGTTTGTCTAGGATAAACGCGGTTCTTCGCTTAGCATTCTTTTTAACGATTTTAGCTAATAGTGCACCTAGCCTATTACTGTGAAGGTAAAAGCCAAACTGCATTTTTTTAAAATAGTGCCATATGTCGGGACATAGGAACACTTTGGAGATGATCCCTAAGGCCTCATGCACGATTGCGGGCACGGCCAGCCGCAGACACTCACGGGCCGCAGATCGCATTTTCGTGCCCGTAAAATCAAAAAAATAGGACATTCTCCATATTTCTCGGCACGGCACGGTTCTACAGCATGGACACCTATCCGTAGCACTACGGAAAGGTGTCCGTGGCCAATAGAACCGGGCGGGTCCGTAATCACAGAGTTTTTTTTTACGGTGTGCAATGGGCCTAAGCACCTTAATTTATTGGGAAGCATTCTGGATTACCTGTTTTTTATTGTGATTCCAAACTATGCAATTTGGCGAGAATATCATTGGTAGCTTGTAGGGTTTGCCCCGAACTTATATATATATCTGTTAAACTCCTAATGTTATGTTGTGTAATGCAACTATATTTGTATTAGGAGAAATGGTTATTTTCCATAGAGCACTATATATTTTGTGCAGACAGGACTCTGTGAAGGCACATTAGCATCAGAGGTCAGTTGTGGCGTGCGGGCCCATTAAAAAAAAATGGGAGGAGCCAAGACTTTAAAAACATAATAAAGATTTTTTTATAGTGACAGTTAGTGAGTGATGGAGGAGAGAGACAGAAAGAGTGATGTGTGTGGGATAAGCAGGAGTGGGAGAGATAAGTCAGTACAAAGTGGGTGGATTTGCCAAGCGGGGCGTGAGCTGCTGGTGGATAGCCGGGCAGGGCGAGAGCTGCCAGTTGAGATTGCCAGGTAGGGTGCAAGCTACCAAGCGACTGATCCACCAAAAATACTTTGTATTGCTAGGCTAAATGGTGTATCGCCAGCTCAGCACTTCATATGAGAACAAACATCCCCATGCACCACAAGTTTAACTTGAGACTGAAGCATTAGCCAACACGATGTCCCCTTCTCATCAGTTAAATCAGAAACTGTCAAGTATAGAGCTTATCTGTTAGCGAAACCGTCAAGCTTATGTACCAAATATTGTAACAGTGAAGATTGTGCCTCTGTTGGAGTAAAGTTCTGTTCAGCATCTTATATATGTGTCGTCTGAAGTTCTTGCTGTGCAATTTCCTCTGCGGGACAGCAACCATCCTAAATCCCCTCCCACCTGTTAAAAGCTTTTTCCCTATGTTTTTTCAATCTGGAGGTAGCATGAATCCCCATTCCTCTCATGTACGCCTTAAGGGCATTCCACAGAGAAAAACAGTTGTCGGAGGATGGAGAATTTACATCAACATATGTTTGTAGGTGGGTACCCATAAGTCCTTTAGTGATGGTCTAATACTAGATAATTTAATCTCCAGACCAAGAAAGGAGGTAAAGGTGACTGATCCTTTATGAAAAGCCCTGAGTTGGTGAGAATTAGGAAGATATATATTAACCAGTGTATATGTGATATTGTTGATATCACAGACTAGGACTATGAATCTACCATGGGGATCCGAGAGAACCTCATGTTTGTGGAAGACAACAGAGTCGTTAATTGCAATTAGTACACCCTTCGATTTGTTGGGGCCAGATGCATGAAATATATGGGGGAATTTATAGTGGGTACATTTTGGAGGATTATAGATTGAGAAGAGATTCTCCTGAGCGGGAAAAAACTCACAGTGGAGGGCTATAGCCTCCTTCCACATCAATTGACATATATGGGCTATTAAAGGGAACCTGTCATCAGCATTTCACGTATTAAACCAGAAATACCAGGTGGTAGTGGGTGGAAAATAATTTCTATATCACCTATAATTGTCGTCTTAGTCGGCTTTTTAGCTTTAGCATTAAGTTTTTTAGAGTTCCCGCACCGTATGCTAATGAGCATAAAAGAGTCATATCTTCGTTTGAAAAGAGTCAAATCTTCATTTGAAAAGAGTCATATTTTCATTCTTCAAGCCTTTCCGAGTTAATCCCGCCTCCTTACTTTTGATTGACAGCTCCTCGCCTTCCCCAAGCACACAAAATCCTGCGCTTTTGCATTGATGTCCTCTTCTGGTGTGTGCTCATAAAGGGACACCGGATTATTACAATCATTATTACAATGATTATTATTGTTATTTTAAATAAATCTGATTATCACACTGAAATGAAAAGATTACTGTCAGACTGTGTTACCTATAAAAAACTAAAGAATAATCCTACCGAAGTTTTCAAAAAACAACTGGAGAGTCTCCTTCTGGATGCAAAAAAGAGGGGGATTCTAAATGACCGGGAATTTGAATATTTAAATATAAAACATCCCAAGATCCCTGTAATTTATTACTTACCTAAAGTTCATAAGAATAAGACCAATCCGCCAGGTCGGCCAATTGTAGCCGGAATAGATTCGCTAACTAGTCGCATTTCTGAGTATATTGATTGTTTCTTGCAAAAATATGTTGTTGCTAGTAGATCCCATGTGAAAGATTCCACACATGTAATCGAGGAGTTAAAAACCGTGAATGTCAATAGAGACACTATTTTATGCACATGTGATGTCTCATCATTGTATACCTGTATACCCCACGAATTAGGGATACATGCTGTAGAACATACTCTTGGTATGGATAAAAATATGACTCCAGAGCAAGGTCGTTTTATTATAGACCTCATTAGGTTTAGTTTAGAGAAGAATTATTTCTGGTATAATTCAGACTATTACCTTCAGACTGCCGGTACTGCTATGGGCGCTAAATTTGCACCAAGTTATGCAAATCTGTACCTGGCAGTCTGGGAAGATTCTTTTATTTACTCTAGTAATAATCCTTTCTGTGAATTCATAAAGTTGTACAAACGTTACATAGATGATGTGGTTATCATTTGGGAAGGAACAACAGAGAATTTATTAACTTTCATAGATTATATTAATAACAATAAATGTAATCTGACCTTTACTTCAGAGTATGATAAAAATAGAGTTAGCTTTCTGGATTTGGAAATTTTTATAGAAAACAATGTACTTTACACCAAAAATTATTTCAAACCTACTGACTGTAATAGTTATATTGAATGTTCAAGTTGCCATTTCAAACCTTGGCTTCGGAATATCCCAAAAGGGCAGTTTAAAAGGATAAAGAAAAACTGTACAAAAATAGAGGACTTTGATGTACAGTCACAAGTTATTAAATCTCGTTTGAAAGAAAGGAATTATGAGGAACAGAGGGTGTCGTTAGCATTGAAGGAGGTTAGAGAAGAAATCGCAGTCCATTCTGGCGATAACATCAAAAAAATTGATAATTTTCATACAAAGAGAATTGATGATAATGATAAAACATTAAGGGTTCCGTTCATTACCACATATTCCACAAGTTCTTCATTGATACGAAATATTATTAGAAAAAATTGGCATATTGTAAGGAACGATCCTGTTATAGGGTCTAGGTTGCCCAAAAATCCTAGTATTGTACATCGTAGGGCACCTAATATAAAGGATAAAATTACTCATAGTTTTATAAAAGCTCCTACAAAACCAATTATTGCGACAAAAGGATTTTTTTCCTGTAACAAGTGTAAAGCTTGTAAAGAAGTGGGGTATAATAAAAGAAAGGGGAATGTTACCTTTTTTATGGATGCCGAAAATAAAAGAAAATATGAGATCAAACATTTTACAACGTGTAATACTAAAGGGGTTATATACTTATTGCAGTGTCCCTGTGGGCAGTTATATGTAGGACGTACAGCCCGCAAATTGAAAACTCGAATAGCAGAACACTGTAATAACATCAGAAAAGGCAAGATGGACCATAGTGTGTCAGCACACTATTGTAAATTCCACCATAAAGATCCCAAGGACACTAAATTCTTTGCTATTGAGACAATTGATAATCATTGGAGGGGGGAGGATTTTATTAAAAAAATGAGCAAGCAAGAAAGTTTTTGGATCTATCAATTAAAAACGCTTCAGCCCTTAGGACTCAATTCAGACTTCGAATTGAAGTGTTTTTTATAAAAATGTTTTTTTGTTTTTTTTTTGTTTATACAAGTACTTATTAATATTGGTGAGATATCATCTGATAGATATTCTGGTCCATATTGGTAGTTCCATGTTGTGAAAACAATTATGCAAAAAAATGCCCTATGTATAGTATTAGTAAGAGACTTGTTCACACATAGCATTTTGACCAAGGGATCTTGTCTCAGCAGAACTCAATTGTTCTGATTAGCTGCAGCTCACTGAAGCTCTGGAAGCTTTAGAGATTGGCCACAGTTCAGACTAAGTGGAAAATTAGAGACAGAAAAAATATAAAACAACTGATAAAATATAAATAAAAATTAATATAATGGATATGGGATGATATGTGGAATCTAACCAACTATAAAGGTGGCAAATAGGCTTGTTTAGCATAATATATTATATATATTTTTTTACTTTTTAAAGAGATTAGGCATTTATATAAAAATAATAAAAGTGTATATATATGTATACGATTATGATGGTAAGATCAGATTATCTCTATATATTGCAGAGATCATTGTGGGTGTATATGTTTTTTTAACCATTTTTTATGTATGTAAATTTATGTAAATTTAAATGATATGCGGCTATATAAACCTGTTAATTAGACACGTCACACATGCCCCAGAGGAAGCCGGAAGGGCGAAACCCAGGGTCGGGCGAGAGTGTTTGGCGTGCCGCCTAGAAATTGTAAAGATTTTTACTTACCTTGATGCTTTTATTTCTTGTTACTTCTGTGAGTATGGATTAAACTTGGCGTGGAGCAATCTTTTTGCAGAGGGTGTTGCACTATGTGTCTTCCTTTTTCCATCTATTAGAGACATAAGATCCTTTTCCTACCAGGAGTTCTTTGAATGTGGAGAGAGACGATAAGGAGCTTGGTGGAACTACAAGGATAAGAATTACCATCCACACCCTCATTGGATTGCGGACTGTCCACTGCATTTTTCTGGGAGAGAACCCATACTGAATGATATTGGACTGTTACCAGTGCCGTCTGAGCGGTAAACTTCACTGTACTTTATATATGTTATTTAGGGTATTTGTTGGATCATACCCAATTTAGTTTTGCCTGCTCTGGTCTGAGAGAGATTTTGTGGGTATTTGAGCCAAGAGAAACCACCATTATATTTGGATTATTACAATAAGCGCAAAATCTTTGCAGACTGTTATTTACAGTCGGAGGAGGAGTTTAGGAGAGGGGATAACGCCAATGAACTTTTGACAGCGGCCAGTGAGGGATAAGTAAAGTTCAATAGGTGAAGTGCTGGTGACAGGTTCCCTTTAAGCCCTTTAATATTCAAGGAGGATAAAGTGAAAGGCATTTTAAGTAATAGAAAAAAACAGTTTGAAGGGTTTGGCGCCACCGAAAAAGCCACAAATTGCAGACTAACTATTGGTAAATTCTAGGTAGACAGAACAGTTCAACTATATACAATAAAACTAGAAACATGAATTAAAAGTGTAAAAGACATAGCGCCTACACTGAGCCGCACAGACCTCCATGAGGGAGAGAGAACGGAAATATTAGAAACATGTAGCATAAATACATGTCTAGACCGCCGCCGATGATATCAACTGATGGACTATCCTTGTTCCATTTCCCATTCTGGATGGAGACGCCGTGGTGACTGATATGGCCTCTTTATTTAGGATAAGAATATTCCATTGGCGTAGCAAAGTAGCACCTTCAGAGGAAGAAGAAATCACATGGACAGATCCATTCCTGGAGACGATGATCTTGACCGGGAATCCCCATTTATACATTTATATTTGATGTTGTGCTCTCTAAGGGCAATGGTGATCGTTTGCTACTGCTTGCGTAGCATTATTGTAGAGGCAGATAGATCTGGATAGATCGAGATATGAGCATAAGGATCTGGTAGTTTCCCCAATTTTCTCGATTCCTGAAGAATACGATTCTTGACTTGTTAAAAGTGGTAATACATCCCTAGGAGCATTGTCAGGAGCCAAACAGGATTTAGGAATCCTGTGTGATCTATCCAAAGTCAAATCCAAGGAAGCAAATATAGGGACCAGGGTTTTGAACATGACTTGGAGAAAGTTAGGCAGTTCAGAAGGTGATATGTCCTCTGGGATAACACATATTTTAAGATTATTCCATCTGGACCTGTCTTCTTGATCCATAATTTTATCCTTTAGCCACTTTACCTCTTCTTTAAGCTCTGAATGAGAATCAATGAGGCCATTATGTGCTTTGGTGTGGTCTCCAATTCTGCGTTCGACCTGGTCAGCACGGAAACCCAGGTCATCAACAGATATTTGAAGTTGCATTACCACTTTATCCGGTACCCCAGATATAGTGCTTTGTAAGGTGTGTATCATCCCTTTCATAATAGCAGTGGTCAGGGGTGCATCATCTGGTACATTAGATATTCCAGGCATGTCAGGAGATGTGAGGTGTTCCACATGGGACGCCAATGAAAATGGGAGATACGCATTTTTATGCATTGGACCCATGCTGTTAGGTGAGGAAGAGACTGAGCGGTTCGCTCCCCGTTTCCCAGGTGTGGTCACCTCCTTCAACCTGCCCTGTGAGCTACTCTCCCCATCTGAGGACTGACCAGTTCTGGTCGTTTTCAGGGCTCGGTGTAGCAGAGCGTCCGTCTCTGTGAGCGAGCCAGCACCGTCTTGGGAGCAGCCCGCCGCAGAGAAATAGTCAGGAGGCTTTTTCATCTCCATCCTCTACTGGCGTCTCCTGGTCATGATCGACAACAGGTTTAGAAGTCGTAAGACGGCAAATGGAGTTCAGTGGAAGGCCAACTGTCACTGTGAGCCGCTATACTGCTACCTTGTAAGCGGGAGAGTGCTCACTACACCGCCATCTCAGTCAGCGGCAAGCTCCGCCCCTGTATCAATATGACTTATTATTCATAAATTAGTGGAGACCTGCCTGAGAACTGCATTCTGTTTCTGGGTAACTGGCAACTTTTGGTCCTATTCAGCTACCTTGGTTCTGTACAATACGGTGAAGCCACAGAAATGGGAAGCAATGAGTGAGCCGATTTTGGTTTCCACTCTACTGAGCAAAAACAAGCAATGCCACTGGCCACATGTCAGACAACATTAAGGATGTCAGGAGACTGGTGTTTGTTGCCTTACTGTCATATTCTATTTTGTACAGAATAATTCTTCACTTATATCGAGGTCACTGGGGTCTTAATCCCAGACTCTTCTTCGGCGACACTACTATTTATGTTCTCTATGCCGTTCTCCACATATAAACGCTCCCTAATTAGGTATCTCCTTCAGGCTGCCAAAACAGTTATCCCATGTAAATAGAAATCAACAGATCCTACGACTCTTGACGAGTGGTTCCAAGAAATTGCTTTAATTCAGAGAATGAAAAACTTTCCTTTAGGGGTAGCCGACGTGATGATAGGGAGATTCACCCACTTTCATATATTAATGCCATGTGAATTGCTGCTCTCGATTTTTTTTCTCTTTCTTCATTATATTATTCCAGTTCTGGAGTCCAGGCTCACCGCGAAGAACGCATACCAGGTACCCTTTCCGCCCTTGTTTTGTCTCCCTCGTGTTTTCCTCCTTTTTAGTTGGTGTTTTATGCCCTGTAACTCATTGCAATTTAATATTGTTATTTGTAAAAGAATGTAATTCTCACCTTCCTGTTGGGGTTATGCCCCTATTGTTGTTTCCTTCTTCTACGGAAGAATGTACTTCCTCTGTGTTTTGCTTTTTGTCTGTTTTGAAAACCAATAAAAACTTTGAATAAGAAAAAAAAAAGAATAATTGTTCACAAACGTTACGTAGTGGTCAGCCTGGGGTTCCGGCCCTACAAGAGGAAATTATTCTGAGGACTTACCCTCTCTCCATGTAGAACATGTGGACAGTCAATTTTAATTGCTAGGTAAACGTATTACTGTTATAATACGCACGACATATCATTAAAAAGGTAAAATAGGTTATTTGTGAATCCATCTGTAACAAATGGAGTTGCTTTCTGCTGGACCTTTGTGGCTTATTATTGTGTCACAACCTTGGACCACTGACCCTTGTAGTAGTTTGTGACTAGACCTGCACGTTACTAGTGTAATGTCCGTGGTCGCTGACCACAAACTCCTCCCATCCAGTCGACGCCCTTCTCTCCGAAGATGTCTGCACATACGGGCGTGATCACCAGGGTGCGCTCGCGAGCTTAGTCCAGACTTAAGAAGCCAAAGTGCACGCAGATGGGAGATTGAGCTGATTGCTCCCAGAGCACTCTGGGCTATAAGAAGGGGTGTGCCCCTTCCTCCCATGCCTGAGCATTGTTATCACACCCAAAGTTTGTCTATGCAAATGGTCTCCTAGTGTTTTCCAGTTCCCAGTGTTCCCCGTACTATCGTTCCCCGTGGTATCCTGGTCAAGTGCCGTGCTGAGCTGTAGTCATGCTGTGCTGTATTCCACACCTGTCCTGCTACTCCATGCCTGACGTCTACCTGCTGCCTAGTCCCAGCCGAGCCTGTCTTGCTACCGTCCGAGCTGCCATAGGTACACTATACGAACTATAGACTGTGACCTGCGCCCTGTTGGCCAGCTGCCATACCGTCAAGGCGGTAAGGCCCAGTGGTTCAATGTAGCTAGTAAGTTGCAACATATAATGTACTCCTCCACTCATGGGATTATCTTACCATCTACCTAAAAAATAGACACATGACTGGGTGGAAAATATGGGTGACGCCCTTCTTTATTAAAATAGATTTTAAATATATCATCAATTTTTACTTCAACGTAATTCATCAAATTTGTCCCATCAAACTTACATGAGTTCAGCCATAAGCTTGAACCCAACTCAAAACCAGTGAAAGAGTCCACCCACCTAGTAGAATGCTTTACCCAAACTTTTAACAAAGAAGCAGTGACAAGCAAATATAACATCTAAAATTCGGGAGGGCAAAATTCGGGATGGCGGGGCAAATTTCGGGGGGGTAAAATTCGGGAGGGCGGGCTGGTGCGTCGTATTCTTTTTTTTTCAAAGGCTGGAAAGCTGACAAGCACGCAGCCCTTGAACTCGAATACATACTGTAAATAGAATACAGAGATCACATAGGTTCAACTAGGACCCAATGACGTGCTGTTACCAGGCAAAGGGAAGAATCCTTCCCTATTGACTTTCTACAATTGGCCCGCAGGCCAACCAATAACTCTCAGCTGTTTCCAAATGCAGAAACTGCCTGGAAACAACTGGCAATATTGGTGGGAAACTTCCCGCCAAAACCCACAAAGGTTTCCCTATGGTATGTTCATAATCCTATGTGGACCCCTCCTGATTGTTCGGGATCCCTTCATACGGCTGAGACAGGGTTCAGGATTCATTATGCTGTTAATAACTTCTCTCTGTAGATTTGTAACTGTGCTGACATAACAGTTGTCAGTGGGAAATTGACATTAAGACTACCTAGAAGCTGGATTAACAAACAAAAGAAGAGGACCCCCTAATCTAATATAATCCTCAATATATAATAACATTGCATTTGTAAAATAAGGTCCTATAAACACAAAATCAAACATAATCTTGTTGAGTATTTCTTTCCATTGCACATGACATTACTCAGGGGCAATGACTGATACTGAGAATGTGAGGTATGCCGGACCTGATACATATTTACAGGAACATTAATAGATAACTTTTGCTGGGACATTATTTATGAAGCAGCTCACAATTCATGGAGACCATCCAACCACGAGTAGCAGAGCTTGACGTGTTCTTGTTACCAGGCAATCTGCACCCATTGTACAACAATCAACGGCAAGAAATTCTCAACGAGCCAGGTTTCTGGGAATAGGAAAATAATTATATTTTATGTTGACATAAGCTTTATTGCACCAAAATATTGGGGGGGGGGGGTGTTAACCCCTTCCCATCGCAGTCACTTTTCGTGTTTCTCTATTTCGTTTTTTCCTCCTTGAAATGTCAAAATCCATAAATCCATTTTTATTTTTCTGTCAACATAGCCGTATCAACAGGTTGCTTTTTGTGGGACAAGTTGTGGTTTTTAACGGCACCATTTATTGTACCATACAATGTACTGAAATGCTGAAGTAAAATTCTTTGTGTGGTGGAAAAGAAAAAAAAAACAATCAGCATTTCTTCCATTGTTTTTTGGGTTTAGTTTTTACGGCGTTCACAGTGATATGCTAACTTTATTCTGTGGGTAATATGATTACGGCAATGCCAAATTTATATCGTTTTTATAGATTTTATCCTTTACTACTTTTACAAAGTAAAGACTGTCGCCATATAACTTTTTTATTTTTCCGTCAATGGAGCGGTGTGAGGGCTTGTTTTTTGCAGGCAAGGTGTCGTTGTTATTGGTACTTTTGGTATTTTTGGGTTCATGCGACCTTTTGATCACTTTTTATTCCATATTTCGTGGATTGCGAGGTGACCAAAAAAACAGCAATGCTTGCATTGTGAATTTTTTTTTCCTACGCCTTTCACCCGGCTTTCATAACGGTATATTTTAAGAGTTCGGACTTTTACGGATTACAATTATGTTTCCTTTTTTATTGCTTACGTGATTTTTTTTACTTTTAGTTATTTTTATAATTTTAAAAATGCTATTTTTAACTTTTTTTATTAGTCTTCCTAGGGGACTTTACCATGCGATGTAGCGTATTGTCTTTATCTGTGATCTACTATTAAGTCTTGCATCTGGCAAAGCTTACTAATGGGACACTGATTGTAGACAGTGAGGCCTTCAATAGGTACCCAGAGGAAGACCCCTCCGCCTGTCTAATCGTTCAGATGCCGTGGTTGCAATTGACCGCTGCATCTGAGGGGTTAAACGTGCAGAATCAGAGTTATCTGAGTTTGCCTTGGTGACGCGTCCTTGGTGACGCGCCCTTGGTGACGCGCCTCTCTTGACATCTGGCCCCACCTCCCTGGATGACGCGGCAGTCCATGTGACCGCTGCAGCCTGTGCTTGGCCTGTGATTGGCTGCAGCGGTCACTTGGACTGAATTGTCATCCCGGGAGGTCAGACTGGAGGAAGAAGCCGGGAGTTATCGGTAAGTTAGAACTTTTTTTTTTTTTAACACGTTCATGTATATTGTGATCGTACTTTCCCTTTCAACTTCCGCCGTATATACCGGGGGAGGGTTAAAATTACAGTCACATAGATGCAGGTTAAGCTCCTTGATCTCCAGCTACAACATCTGTATAGCGTTCCCTGCAGGGGGGGCGCTGTATGGCCATACAGCGCCCCCCCTGTAGATAACGCCATACAGCCCCCCTGTAGATAGCGTCATACAGCCCCCCCTGTAAGGAACGCCATACAGCCCCCCCTGTAGGGAACGCCATACAGCGCCCCCCCTGTAGATAACGCCATACAGCCCCCCTGTAGATAGCGCCATACAGTCCCCCTGTAGATAACAGCATACAGTCCCCCCTGTAGATAACGCCACACAGCCCCCCCTGTAGATAACGCCACACAGCCCCCCTGTAGATAACGCCACACAGCCCCCCCTGTAGATAACGCCACACAGTCCCCCCTGTAGATAACGCCACACAGCCCCCCCTGTAGGGAATGCCATACAGCCCCCCTCTGTAGATAACGCCATACAGTCCCCCCTGTAGATAATGCCATACAGTCCCCCTCTGTAGATAACGCCATACAGTCCCCCCCTGCAGGGAACGCCATACATCCCCCCTCTGTAGATAACGCCATACAGTCCCCCCTGTAGATAACGCCATACAGTCTACAGGGGGGGCTGTATGGCGTTCCCTACAGGGGGGGCTGTATGGCGTTCCCTACAGGGGGGGCTGTATGGCGTTCTCTACATTGGGGGCTGTATGGCGTTAGCGCCATACAGCCCCCTCTGTAGATAACGCCATACAGGCCCCTGTAGATAACGCCACACAGCCCCCCCTGTAGATAACGCCACACAGCCCCCCCTGTAGATAACGCCACACAGTCCCCCCTGTAGATAACGCCACACAGCCCCTCCTGTAGGGAACGCCATACAGCCCCCCTCTGTAGACAACGCCATACAGTCCCCCCTGTAGATAACGCCATACATCCCCCCTCTGTAGATAACGCCATACAGTCCCCCCTGTAGATAACGCCATACAGTCTACAGGGGGGGCTGTATGGCGTTATCTACAGGGGGGGCTATATGGCGTTATCTACAGGGGGGACTGTATGGCGTTATCTACAGAGGGGGGCTGTATGGCGTTCCCTGCAGGAGGGGACTGTATGGCGTTATCTACAGAGGGGGACTGTATGGCGTTATCTACAGGGGGGACTGTATGGCGTTATCTACAGAGGGGGGCTGTATGGCGTTCCCTGCAGGGGGGGACTGTATGGCGTTATCTACAGAGGGGGACTGTATGGCGTTATCTACAGGGGGGGCTGTAAAAAACGCACTATCTACAAGGGGGGGAGGTTGTGTGGCACCCAGGGGAGGGGGGGCCCCAGTCAAAAGTTTGCTATGGGGCCCAGTCTTTCCTAGTTACGCCCCTGGCCCTATATATTAGAAACCCCCATAAAACACCCCATTTTGAAAACTTCACCCCTCAAAGTATTCAAAACAGCATTCAGAAAGTGTTTCAACCCTTTAGGCGTTTACAGGAATTGAAGGAAAATAGAGCTGAAATGTTCAAATTTCATTTTTTTTTACAAAATTAATTTGTAATACATTTTTTTCTGTACCACAGAAGGTTTTACCTAAGAAACGCATCTCAATATTTATTGCCCAGATTCTGCAGTTTTTAGAAATATTCCACATGTGGCCCTAGTGTGCTAATGGACTGAAAACCAGCCTCCGAAGCAAAGGCGCACCTAGAGGATTTTGGGGCCTCCTTTTTTTAGAATATATTTTAGGCACCATGTCAGGTTTGAAGAGGTCTTGTGGTGCCAAAACAGTGGAAACCCTCAAAAGTGACCCCATTATTTAAACTACACCCCTCAGGGAATTTATCTAGGGGTACAGTTAGCATTTTGACCCCACAGGTATTTTGCTATATTTATTGGAGTTAGTCAGTGAAAATGAAAATCTACTTTTTTTCTAGAAAAACATAGAAATTTCGAATTTTTGCAAGGAATAAAGGAGAAAAAGCACCCCAACATTTGTAAAGCAATTTCTCCCGATTACGGAAATACCCCATATGTGGTAATAAACTGCTGTTTGGACCCACAGCAGGGCTCAGAAGGGAAGGAGCGCCATTTGGATTTTGGAGCGCTGATTTTACTGGAATGGTTTTCGGTGCGTGTCACGTTTGCAACGCCCTGGAGGGACCTAAACAGTGGAAACCCCCCAAAAGTGACCCCATTTTGGAAACTATACCCCTCAAGGAATTTTTCTAGTGGTATAGTTAGCATTTTGACCCCACAGGTTTTTTGCTGAATTTATTGGAATTAGTCTGTGAAGATGAAAAGAGACTTTTTTTCGGAAAAAAAGCAGAATTTTCTAATTTTTATAAGGAATAAAGGAGAAAAAGCACCTCAACATTTGTAAAGCAATTTCTCCTGATTAAGGCAATACCCCATATGTGGTAATAAACTGCTGTTTGGGCCCACGGCAGGGCTCAGAAGGGATGGAGCACCATTTGGATTTTGCAGCGCAGATTTTGCTGAATTGGTTTCTGGGGGCCATGTTGCATTTGCAGAGTCCCTGAAGTACCAGTACAGTAGAAATTCCCCAGGTGTGATTCCAATTTGGAGACTATACCCCTGAAATAATTAAATTGGAGGTGTAGTGAGCATTTTGAGCCCTCAGGTGTTTTATATATTTTATTAGAATTGGGCCGTGAAAATGAAAAAATATTTTTTTTCCAATAACCTGTAGATTTAGCTCATCATTTTTCATTTCCACAAGGAATACAGGAGAAAAGACACCCCAAAATGTGTTACACAATTTCTCCTGAGTAGGGAAATACCCCATATGTGGTTGTAAACGGCTATTTGGACATACGGCAAGGGTCTAAATGGAAAAAACGCAATTTCGTTTTTGGAGTGGAGATTTTACAAAATTTGTTTTTGACGCCATGTTGCATTGCGCTGAGGTACCAGTACAGTGAAAACTCTCGAGAAGTGACCCCATTTAGGAAACTACACCCCTCAAGGAATTCATCTAGAAGTGTAGTGAGCATTTTGACCCCAAAAGGTTTTGCAAAAATTAGTGCACAGTGGATGTTGCAGATTGAAAATTGCCATTTTCCACAGATATGCTATTTCAGTGCCCAATGTGTTGTGCCCAGCTTGTACCACTGGAGACACACACCCCATAAATTGTTAAGCAGTTCTCCAAAGTACAGTAATACCCCATATGTGGTTATAAACTGCTGTTTGGACACACTGCCAGGCCCAGAAGGACCTCTATTTGTCTTTTGGAGCACAGATTTTGCTTGGTAGTAGTTTTGTTTAGTGTTTTACTGGTGTTTCAGTTTATAATGTAAGCTGGGCGGAGTGCATCAGGGTATATGTTAGCTGGGTGCAGTGTATCAGGGTATATGTAAGCTGTGCGGAGTACATCAGAGTATATGTAAGCTGTGCGGATTGTATCAAGGTATATGTAAACTGTGCGGGGTACATCAGGGTATATGTAATCTGGGCGGAGTACATCAGGGTATATGTAATATGTGAGGAGTACATTAGGGTATATGTAAGCTGGGCGGAGTACATTAGGGTATATGTAAGCTGGGCGGAGTACATCAGGGTATATGCAATATGTGAGGAGTACATCAGGGTATATGTAAACTGTGCGGGGTACATCAGGGTATATGTAAGCTGGGCGGAGTACATCAGGGTATATGTAAACTGCGCGGAGTACATCAGGGTATATGTAAGCTGGGCGGAGTACATCAGGGTATATGTAAGCTGGGCGGAGTTCATCAGGGTATATGTAAGCTGTGCGGAGTGTATCAGGGTATATGTAAGCTGTGCGGAGTACATCAGGGTGTATGTAAGCTGTGCGGAGTACATCAGGATATATGTAAGCTTCGCGGAGTACATCAGGGTATATGTAAGCTGCGCGGAGTACATCAGGGTATATGTAAGCTGCGCGGAGTACATCAGGGTATATGTAAGCTGGGCGGAGTACATCATGGTATATGTAAGCTGCGCGGAGTACATCAGGGTATATGTAAGCTGGGCGGAGTTCATCAGGGTATATGTAAGCTGTGCGGAGTGTATCAGGGTATATGTAAGCCGTGCGGAGTACATCAGGGTATATGTAAGCCGTGCGGAGTACATCAGGGTATATGTAAGCTGCGCGGAGTACATCAGGATATATGTAAGCTGCGCGGAGTACATCTGGGTATATGTAAACTGGGCGGAGTGCATCAGGGTATATGTAAGTTGTGCAGAGTACATCAGGGTATATGTAAGCTGGGCGGAGTTCATCAGGGTATATGTAAGCTGTGCGGAGTGTATCGGTATATGTAAGCTGTGCGGAGTACATCAGGGTATATGTAAGCTGTGCAGAGTACATCAGGATATATGTAAGCTGTGCGGAATACATCAGGGTATATGTAATCTGGGGGGAGTACATCAGGGTATATGTAAGCTGCACGGAGTACATCAGGGTATACATAATTTATTGGAATTAGTCTGTGAAGATGAAAAGAGACTTTTTTTCGGAAAAAAAGCAGAATTTTCTAATTTTTATAAGGAATAAAGGAGAAAAAGCACCTCAACATTTGTAAAGCAATTTCTCCTGATTAAGGCAATACCCCATATATGGTAATAAACTGCTGTTTGGGCCCACGGCAGGGCTCAGAAGGGATGGAGCACCATTTGGATTTTGCAGCGCAGATTTTGCTGAATTGGTTTCTGGGGGCCATGTTGCATTTGCAGAGTCCCTGAAGTACCAGTACAGTAGAAATTCCCCAGGTGTGATTCCAATTTGGAGACTATACCCCTGAAAGAATTAAATTGGAGGTGTAGTGAGCATTTTGAGCCCTCAGGTGTTTTATATATTTTATTAGAATTGGGCCGTGAAAATGAAAAAATATTTTTTTTCCAATAACCTGTAGATTTAGCTCATCATTTTTCATTTCCACAAGGAATACAGGAGAAAAGACACCCCAAAATGTGTTACACAATTTCTCCTGAGTAGGGAAATACCCCATATGTGGTTGTAAACGGCTATTTGGACATACGGCAAGGGTCTAAATGGAAAAAACGCAATTTCGTTTTTGGAGTGGAGATTTTACAAAATTTGTTTTTGACGCCATGTTGCATTGCGCTGAGGTACCAGTACAGTGAAAACTCTCGAGAAGTGACCCCATTTAGGAAACTACACCCCTCAAGGAATTCATCTAGAAGTGTAGTGAGCATTTTGACCCCAAAAGGTTTTGCAAAAATTAGTGCACAGTGGATGTTGCAGATTGAAAATTGCCATTTTCCACAGATATGCTATTTCAGTGCCCAATGTGTTGTGCCCAGCTTGTACCACTGGAGACACACACCCCATAAATTGTTAAGCAGTTCTCCAAAGTACAGTAATACCCCATATGTGGTTATAAACTGCTGTTTGGACACACTGCCAGGCCCAGAAGGACCTCTATTTGTCTTTTGGAGCACAGATTTTGCTTGGTAGTAGTTTTGTTTAGTGTTTTACTGGTGTTTCAGTTTATAATGTAAGCTGGGCGGAGTGCATCAGGGTATATGTTAGCTGGGTGCAGTGTATCAGGGTATATGTAAGCTGTGCGGAGTACATCAGAGTATATGTAAGCTGTGCGGATTGTATCAGGGTATATGTAAACTGTGCGGGGTACATCAGGGTATATGTAATCTGGGCGGAGTACATCAGGGTATATGTAATATGTGAGGAGTACATTAGGGTATATGTAAGCTGGGCGGAGTACATTAGGGTATATGTAAGCTGGGCGGAGTACATCAGGGTATATGCAATATGTGAGGAGTACATCAGGGTATATGTAAACTGTGCGGGGTACATCAGGGTATATGTAAGCTGCGCGGAGTACATCAGGGTATATGTAAGCTGCACGGAGTACATCAGGGTATATGTAAGCTGGGCGGAGTACATCAGGGTATATGTAAACTGCGCGGAGTACATCAGGGTATATGTAAGCTGGGCGGAGTACATCAGGGTATATGTAAGCTGGGCGGAGTTCATCAGGGTATATGTAAGCTGTGCGGAGTGTATCAGGGTATATGTAAGCTGTGCGGAGTACATCAGGGTGTATGTAAGCTGTGCGGAGTACATCAGGATATATGTAAGCTTCGCGGAGTACATCAGGGTATATGTAAGCTGCGCGGAGTACATCAGGGTATATGTAAGCTGCGCGGAGTACATCAGGGTATATGTAAGCTGGGCGGAGTACATCATGGTATATGTAAGCTGCGCGGAGTACATCAGGGTATATGTAAGCTGGGCGGAGTTCATCAGGGTATATGTAAGCTGTGCGGAGTGTATCAGGGTATATGTAAGCCGTGCGGAGTACATCAGGGTATATGTAAGCTGCGCGGAGTACATCAGGATATATGTAAGCTGCGCGGAGTACATCTGGGTATATGTAAACTGGGCGGAGTACATCAGGGTATATGTAAGTTGTGCAGAGTACATCAGGGTATATGTAAGCTGGGCGGAGTTCATCAGGGTATATGTAAGCTGTGCGGAGTGTATCGGTATATGTAAGCTGTGCGGAGTACATCAGGGTATATGTAAGCTGTGCAGAGTACATCAGGATATATGTAAGCTGTGCGGAATACATCAGGGTATATGTAATCTGGGGGGAGTACATCAGGGTATATGTAAGCTGCACGGAGTACATCAGGGTATATGTAAACTGCGCAGAGTACATCAGGGTATACGTAAGCTGGGCGGGGTACATCAGGGTATATGTAAGCTGTGCGGAGTACATCAGGGTATATGTAAGCTGGGCGGAGTTCATGAGGGTATATGTAAGCTGTGCAGAATGTATCAGAGTATATGTAAGCTGTGCGGAGTACATCAGGGTATATATAAACTGTGCGGAGTACATCAGGGTATATGTAAGCTGTGCGGAGTACATCAGGGTATATGTAAGCTGGGCGGAGTACATCAGGGTATATGTAAGCTGTGCGGAGTACATCAGGGTATATATAAACTGCGGAGTACATCAGGGTATATGTAAGCTGTATAAACCTACAGAATGTGGGGTGCAATTAACACACAGTAGTTTGGATAAGAAAAACAAACAATCTTTATTGAACATATATGAACAATATAAAAAATGAGTCATGCGGAGCATGAACAGGACGTCTCTCTGTGCAGAGAGCAGAGTGTAGAGATTCAGTAACAAACATGGGTATCTGAGAAAATATACAATCCATCACTCACAATCAAGAGTATCGGGTAATTCAGCTGATCAGCATGTAAGCAAACAGTATAGCAGCCATATGTGTCGATATGGCTCTTAATCACTAATAATGTATAATAACAGAGCATAAGTACACATGAACAAGATCAGAAGACATGCATAAAGGTAACATACCCATACGGCTCACTGAAGCACACAGAGAGATGTCATACCCGACGCGCGTTTCGGCGAAACGGACGAAGGCATTTCGCCGAAACGCTCGTCGGGTATGACATCTCTCTGTGTGCTTCAGTGAGCCTTATGGGTATGTTACCTTTATGCATGTCTTCTGATCTTGTTCATGTGTACTTATGCTCTGTTATTATACATTATTAGTGATTAAGAGCCATATCGACACATATGGCTGCTATACTGTTTGCTTACATGCTGATCAGCTGAATTACCCGACACTCTTGATTGTGAGTGATGGATTGTATATTTTCTCAGATACCCATGTTTGTTACTGAATCTCTACACTCTGCTCTCTGCACAGAGAGACGTCCTGTTCATGCTCCGCATGACTCATTTTTTATATTGTTCATATATGTTCAATAAAGATTGTTTATTTTTCTTATCCAAACTACTGTGTGTTAATTGCACCCCACATTCTGTAGGTTTATATCGTTCAATACTGGGGTCAATACACCAAGATTTACTTGGTTTGAATATGTTTTTTGTCCCTATATGGTTTACGACTTTAATCAGTACATATAGGTTGACATAAAACTTTCCTGAATGTACCAATAGGTGTGTGTAAGCAGTGCGGAGTACATCAGGGTATATGTAAGCTGCGCGGAGTACATCAGGGTATATGTAAGCTATGTGGAGTACATCAGGGTATATGTAAGCTGGGGGGAGTACATCAGGGTATATGTAAGCTGTGCAGAGTACATCAGGGTATATGTAAGCTGTGCGGAGTACATCAGAGCATATGTAATATGTGCGGAGTACATCAGAGCATATGTAATATGTGCGGAGTACATCAGGGTATATGTAAGCTGTGCGGAGTGTATCAGGGTATATGTAAGCTGTGCGGAGTACATCAGGGTATATGTAAGCTGGGCGGAGTACATCAGGGTATATGTAAGCTGCGCGGAGTACATCAGGGTATATGTAAGCTGCGTGGAGTACATCAGGGTATATGTAAGCTGCGCGGAGTACATCAGGGTATATGTAAGCTGGGCGGGGTACATCAGGGTATATGTAAGCTGGGCGGGGTACATCAGGGTATATGTAAGCTGGGCTAAGTTCATGAGGGTATATGTAAGCTGTGCGGAGTGTATCAGGGTATATGTAAGCTGTGCGGAGTACATCAGGGTATATATAAACTGTGCGGAGTACATCAGGGTATATATAAACTGTGCGGAGTACATCAGGGTATATGTAAGCTGTACGGAGTACATCAGGGTATATGTAAGCTGGGCGGAGTACATCAGGGTATATGTAAGCTGTGCGGAGTACATCAGGGTATATATAAACTGCGGAGTACATCAGGGTATATGTAAGCTGTGCGGAGTACATCAGGGTATATGTAAGCTGCGCGGAGTACATCAGGGTATATGTAAGCTGCGCGGAGTACATGAGGGTATATGTAAGCTATGTGGAGTACATCAGGGTATATGTAAGCTGGGGGGAGTACATCAGGGTATATGTAAGCTGTGCGGAGTACATCAGGGTATATGTAAGCTGTGCGGAGTACATCAGGGCATATGTAATATGTGCGGAGTACATCAGGGTATATGTAAGCTGTGCGGAGTGTATCTGTATATGTAAGCTGTGCGGAGTACATCAGGGTATATGCAAGCTGGGCGGAGTACATCAGGGTATATGTAAGCTGTGCGGAGTACATCAGGGTATATGTAAGCTGCGCTGAGTACATCAGGGTATATGTAAGCTGTGCAGAGTACATCAGGGTATATGTAAGCTGTGCGGAGTACATAAGGGTATATGTAAGCTATATGGAGTACATCATGGTAAATGTAAGCTGGGCGGAGTGCAAGAGGGTATATGTAAGCTGCGCTGAGTACATCAGGGTATATGTAAGCTGTGCAGAGTACATCAGGGTATATGTAAGCTGTGCGGAGTACATCAGGGTATATGTAAGCTATATGGAGTACATCATGGTAAATGTAAGCTGGGCGGAGTGCAACAGGTAATAATAGGATGATGTAATAATGGGGTGAATGGATAATAAAATGAATTATCCATGGATAGTGACGTACGCTTTGAACCAATTCTTTATGCACAGGCCGGATTTTTGGGTGTAGGAGTCGCACTTCTAAAGGGTGTCTGTGGTGTTGTACAAAACATCCGCACTCCAGTATTGCCTAATCTTTGACTTCTTCACTAGCCCCACATGTAGCACAGACCCCAAAATGTCATCGTTTTCGCTGCATTTACAGGGTCTACCAGTGGGGGCTGCAAATGATGACGTGGGGTTTTAGGTGAAGAACTGCTGCACATATAAATTAGTCTGGGCCGTCGTTTTGCATTATTGCGTTCCAAGAGTCATAACTTTTTATTTTTCCGTTGACGAGTGCTTGATTGTCATGGAACGAGCTTTGTGAGTGCTTGATTTTCATGGGATGAGCTGTCGTTTTTATTAGTATCATTTTGAGGTACATGTGATAATTTGATCAGTTTTTATTCCATTTTTTGTGAGTTGAGGAGACCAAAAAACAGAAATTTTTTTTAATACATTTTTAATGGTGTTCTCTGTGCAGTATAAACAACATGTTTGCTTTTTTCTGTGGTTCGATACGATTACGGCAATACCAAATTTATATAGTTTTTATATGTTTTACTACTGTTACAAAATAAAAACACTTTTTCCTAAATAAAATAATGTTTTAGTGTCACCATATCCTGAGAGCCATAACTTTTTTTATTTTTTTGTCGACGGAGCCGTGTGAGGGCTTGTTTTTTGCGGGACACACTGTAGTTTTTATTGGCACCATGTTTGGGTACGTGCGACTTTTTGATCACTTTTTATTAAAAATTTTTGGAAACAACGTGACCAAAAAAGGAAATTCTGGCATTGTTTTTTATTGTATTTTTTTACGTTGTTCACCGTGCGGGATAAACAATATGATATTTTTTTTAGGTCAGGCCGATACGAACGCGGCGATACCTATTATGTCTAGTTTTTGGTTTTTTTCTAATTATAAAGGGCTTGATCAGGGAATCAGGGCGATTATTGTTTTTATTACGTAAAACGTATTTATTTATCTAAAACTTTTTTTTTTTTCACTCTTTTTTTTACACATACTAGGAGACTGGAAGATCTGATCTTCTGATCCCCTGTACAATACACTGCACTACTTGTGTATTGTAAGGCTGGGTTCACACAACCTATTTTCAGGCGTAAACAAGGCGTATTATGCCTCGATTTACGCCTGAAAATACGGCTACAATACGTCGGCAAACATCTGCCCATTCATTTGAATGGGTTTGCCGACGTACTGTGCCGACGACTAGTAATTTACGCATCGTCGTTTGACAGCTGTCAAACGACGACGCGTAAAATGACTGCCTCGTCAAAGAAGTGCAGGACACTTCTTTGAAACGTAATTTGAGCCGTTTTTCATTGAAGTCAATGAAGAGCAGCTCAAGATTACGGGCGTCAAAGACGCCTCGCAAAATGCGAGGAGGAGCTTTTACGTCTGAAACGAAGCAGCTGTTTTCTCCTGAAAACAGTCTGTCTTTTCAGACGTAAAAGCCAGTTCTCGTGTGCACATACCCTAACTGTCATTTTACAACTGACAGTTGAGCCTATTACATCCTGCCTTGGGCAGGACCTAATAGGCTCCCGTACCTGGCAACCAGGAAGCCGTTGCTAAGCTTCCTGGTTACCATTGCAACCATCAGAACCCCGCAATTTTTTGCGACGGGGGCAACGGGGTGCAGAGGGAGCCCCCTCCCTCTGTATCAATCACTTAAATGCCGCTGTCGCTATTGACAGCAGCTTTTAAGGGGTTAAATGATGGCGATCGGAGATAACAGTGAGATGTCGGCTGTATATTACAGCCGACACCCAAAGAAGATGGAGCTCGCACAGCTCCTGTGCCCGCTTCATCCTCAGGGCGTTACTATACGCCCATTTGCGGGAAGGGGTTAATAAAAATTGTGTTTTTTTTGTTGTTTTTTTACATGTCTTTCTCTGATCTCCTCACGGATCTCACAGAAATGAGGAGATCAGAGAAAGTGACAGGAGCTTTCTCCTGTAGACGATGTCACAGACGGCTGTGATTGGTCAGTCTCTGAAGACTGACCAATCACAGCAATCGCCGGCATGGGGGCCTGCTGATTGGTCCCCAGGCCGGTAATAGAGACGGTTAGCTGTCAATGACAGTTGCCGTCGCTGTGTTATCACTATGTGATTTCACATAGTGACAGTTTATTCCTGCTCCACAATAGTACAGCGCAGGTCCGCTTCAATGAGCGGCGTGTGCCGTACTATTGCGGAGCAGGTATGCAACGGGTTAAGGGCACTATATTTTAGAAACCCCCATAAGTCACCCAATTTTAAAAACTGCACCCCTCAAAGTATTCAAAACAGCATTTAGAACGTTTCCTAAGCCTTTAGGTGTTTCACAGGAATTAAAGCAAATTGGAGGTGAAATGTATAAATTTCATTTTTTTCTATGGAAAATCCATTTTAATCCATTTTTTTTCTGTAATACCAAAGGATTTATCAGAGAAAATGTTTATTGCCCAGATTCTGCCGTTTTTAGAAATATCCCACATGTGGCCCTAGTGTGCTTATGGACTGAAGCACAGGCCTCGGAAACAAAGCAGCACCTAGAGGATTTTGGGCCCTCCTTTTTATTAAAATATATTTTAGGCATCATGTGAGGTTTGAAGAGGTCTTGTGGGGCCAAAACAGTGGAAACACCCCCAAAAAGACAACATTTGGCAAGCTGCACCCCTCAAGCACTTTATTGAGGGGTATAGCAAGCATTTTGACCTTCACAGGTTTTTTGCTGAACTTAGTGGAATTAGACCGTGAAAATGAAATCGAAATTGTTTCCAATATACCTATTATACTTTTGTCTTTTTTGACACAAAAGTATTTAACATTCAATAAAATGTAGAAATGATACATTTCTACAAGGCCTAGGAAATAAAAAGCACCACAGAATTTGAAAAGCAATTTCTCCTGATTACGGCAATAACCACATGTGGTAATAAACAATTGTTTGGACACACGGCAGGGCTCAGAAGGGAAGGAGCGTCATTTGGCTTATGGAGCTCAAGTTTGCTAGATTGGTTTTCGGGCACCATGTCGCATTTGCAAAGCTCCTGAGGGACCAAAACAGTTGAAACCCCCCAAAGGTGACCCCATTTAGGAAACTGCAGCCCTAAAAGTACTATATGTATATAGTTTTTTTTATCTTTTACGTTGTTTGCACGATAAAATCAGTTTTAAAAAAATTTCTTTGTTTTTGTGTTGCCATATCATAACTTTTTTATTTTTCCATCAAGAAAGCTGTGTGAGGGCTTGTTTTTTTGCGGAACAAACTGTAGGTTTATTGGTACCATTTTTAGGTACATGTGACTATTTGATCCCAATTTATAAAACATTTTATGAGCTGAAGTGACTAAAAATAGCGATACTGGCATAGTTATTTCATTATTTTTTTTATGGAGTTCACCATGAGTTCACCATGTGCGATAAATATCACCATATTTTTATAGTTCAGGCCGATATGGATGCGGCGATACCAATTATGCAGTGTTTATTTTTTTCTAATAATAAAGGACTTTATAAGGGCAAAAGGGCGATTTTTAATTTTATTACTTGAAACTTTTACTTTTTTATATTTGTACATTTTTATTTCTTTATTTTAGTCCCACTAGGATATTGAAGATCTAACTGTTGGATTGTTGTTATAATACCCTGCAATACTTATAATACCTGTCAGTTTGACACTGACAGGCAGAGTATTAGGTCCTGCCTCTGGCAGGACCTAATAGCCTTCCGTAGATGGTAGACCCGGAAGCCTTTGTTATGCTTTATTTGCTATTGACTGCCGCATTTAAGGGGTTATCCGGCGGTGATCACGGCTGTGATCCCACCAGATGTCTTCCTTCAGTACTAAGGCTGCTAGTAGCAGCCTGTACTGGGAGATGCCGGGCTGTGGGGAGCGCCTGTGTGCTCCGTTAGAAGCACGTAGATTAATGGGCTGCAGGCACAAGGACCAGTGCTGCAGCCCGTTCATCTACGTGGGCTGGTTGGGAATGGGTTAATGCCCTCCTTGCCCAGTCTGTGAGATTTGGTGGGCGGTTTGTAGTTGTGTCATATTCTTTCCATTTTGTTATAATAGATTAATGGTACTCTGTGGAATGTTCAACGTTTGGGATATTTTTTTTATTATTACCCAGCCCTGATCTATACTTCTCCACAATTTTGTCTCTGACCTGTTAGGAGAGCTACTTGATCTCCATGTTACTTGCTTAGTGTTGTTGTAGACTCAGGGACCTTTCAGAACAGGTGTATTTCTACTGACATCATGTGACAGATAATGTGACACTTTGATTGCACACAGGGACCTTATTCAACTAATTATGTGACTCCTGGAGTTAATTGATTTGACCAGATGTAATTTTGAGGTTTTCTAGCAAAGGGGGTGAATTCATGTGCACTCACAACTTCTCAGTTTTTGGGGGGATTCACACGAGCGTGTATTCGGTCCGTGCGGGCCGCGTGGTTTTCACGCGGCACGCATGGACCAATACAAGTCTATGGGGCAGTACAGACAGTCCGTGCTTTTTGCGCAGCGTTTGTCTGCTGCGCAAAATGCGCGACAGGTTCAATAACTCTGCGTATTTCGCGCATCACGCACCCATTGAAGTCAATGGGTGCGTGAAAATCACGCGCACCACACGGAAGCACTTCCGTGGGACGAGCGTGATTCGCGCAACAGCAGTGAAAAGGATGAATGAAAACCGAAAAGCACCACGTGCTTTTCTGTTTCCGAACATCCAAACGGAGTGTCTTTGCGTACCGAACTTCACCGGGTTCGGCCAAACTCGTTTTGGCCGATCCCGGCAAAAAAATTATCGGTACGCGACGTCAGGAGATAGTCACTGTCCATGGTGCTGAAAGAGTTAAACTGTTTCAGCACCATGGACAGTGACTTGCGATCCCAAAATACATTAACCTGTAAAAAAAACCCGAAGTTCTAACTTACCGATTACTCCTGTCTCCTTCCTGCAGTCCGACCTCCCGGGATGACACTTCAGTTCAAGTGACAGCTCCAGCCAATCACAGGCCAAGCACAGGCTGCAGCCAATCACAGGCTGCAGCGGTCACTTGGACTGCTGCGTCATCCAGGGAGGTGGGGCCCGATGTCAAGAGAGGCGCGTCACCAAGGACGCGTCACCAAGGACGCGTCACCAAGGCAACGGCCGGGAAGTTCTCGGTAAGTAGGAACTTTATCTTTTTTTTGTACAGGTTTTTCGCTGTTGTGTTCGGCATTCACTGTCGAGGGTGCTGAAAGATTTAGCTCTTTCAGCACCTTGGACAGTGACGGGCGTTGACAAGCCTCATCTCTATGATGCCGGCTGCGCGAAAATCACGCAGCCGCGCATCAGACACGCATGACACACGCAGCTGTCAAATGGTTTTTGCGCTCGCAAAACGCTGCGTTGTTTGCGCGCGCAAAAACGCAACGTTCGTGTGAATCTCCCCTTTATTTTTGCTGTTTTTTTTAACAAGGTATTTTTTTCTTAATTCACTGTAACAATTTGCACTATTTTGTCAGGTCATTACATAAAATCTAATTTAAAATCCATTTTAATTCCACGTTGTAATGCAACCAAACAGGGGGGAGTGTGAAAATCTTTGCGAGACACTGTTTATCTGGTGTATGCGTCTGGAAGGTATATATGTAAAAAGAGTGTCCTCTTAGCATACCTTTTTTAATTGTACTGAAAAGCAGACGCCTATTCAATACAACAGCATACCGGAAAAAAAAACAAAAAACGTTGTCAGGATTACCCGTCCCTATGCCCGATTAAGACATATGGATGTCATAGATGAGAGTCCCTCTCCTCTTCTATGTGCCAGACCAAAGAACTGCTGTGTAAGAGCAGCTCCCAGTCTGGCGTACCTGCGTATCCATGCATTACATTCATTTGAATGGCCAGCATGTAAAGTCAGACCCGCGGCGATCATCTGATCACTGTGCCGGCTTCTTTTTGAATAGGGGCTGGCTTCATTAGACAGTGATCCGGCTTCTTTTTTGAAAAGGAGTAGAGAAGTTGTCTTAATGAGACAACCCCTTTGAGGTATACTTTTTTTTTTTATAATGGATGTTTTTTTAAGCCTATAAAGTGAATGTGGTGTGAACAGAGCCTTAGAGAACTTGATGCTACATACTAGTTTACAACCAAGTATCCTAGATTATTATGTGACACGGGAGCCTGGAGTAGTATATGAGGCCTCATGCACACGAACTTATTTTTTCCCTCCCGTAAATACGGGTCCTTGGTCACACGTATTCGACCCGTATTGCACCAGTATTTACGGACCCGTGCCCGTAAATACAGGTCCGGTGTCACCAGTATTCCGCTCCCGTATTTACGGGCACGTTTTCGTTGCAAAATTGCACTGCTTAGGATAGAGTGCAGGATAGAGAGAAGGGGCAGCCCTTTCCGAGGTAAAAGTAAAAGAAATTCATACTTACCCGGCCGTTGTCTTGGTGACCCGTCCCTCTTTCGACATCCAGCCTGACCTCCCTGGATGACGCGGCAGTCTATGTGACCGCTGCAGCCTTTGATTGGCCTGTGATTGGCTGCAGCGGACACATGGGCTGAAACGTCATCCCGGGAGGCCGGACTGGAGGAAGAAGCAGGGAGTTCTGGGCAAGTACGAACTTCTATTTTTTTTACACGTTGATTTATATTGTTATCGGTAGTCACTGTCCCTGGTGCTGAAAGAGTTACTGCCGATCAGTTAACTCTTGACGTCGCCCAGCAACGCTCCCGTAATTACGGGTGCACACACGTAGTCACCCGTAATCACGGGAGCCCTATAGACTTCTATGGGCATGCCCGTGCCGTAATTATGGCCTAAAATAGGACATGTTCTATATTTTTCAACGGCCCAGGCACCTTCCCGTAAGCATACGGGGAGGTACCCGTGGCCAATAGAAGTCTATAGGCCCGTAATTATGGGCGTTTTTACGTTCGTGTGCATGGGGCCTTAGACTGTGGTGACATGGAAGACTCATTGACAGAAGAATGGGATATCCTGTAATTGTTTCAGTTGGTCTAGATAAGACTGTAAGGGTATGTTCACACGCTGAGTCAAAAACGTCTGAAAATACGGAGCTGCTTTCAACGGAAAACAGCTCCTGATTTTCAGACGTTTTTTATGCCACTCGCGATTTTCGCTGCATTTTTTACGGCCGTTTTTGGAGCTGTTTTCAATAGAGTTGTAGCGTCCCTGGCCGCGGGCCGTCGGGTTTACTCACCTCCCGACGCCCGCAGTCATGGATCTGTGAGCGCTGGTCTCCGTCTCCCTCCTAGGAGATGCCAGCGCTCAGTTCCGCTCCGTTCGGCTTGGTCCCGTAGGGTGCGCGCGCATGCTCGCGCCCGGCCTTAAAGGGCCAGCGCGCGCAATTAGGAAATCGTCATCATTATCAACTGCCACGATTTCCTGGTCTATAAGAAGGCCCCTGGCCTTCTAATCCTTGCCTGAGCGTTGTTAGTCTTTCCCAGTCTGTCTCGCAATGGTCCCTTAGTGTCTCCCGTTCCAGCTGTTACCCGTGCCCTGTTACCGTTCCTGTATTCCGTATTGTTCTAGTTCCTGTGCCTACCTGCGTTGGAGTGTCATCTGCCACGCCAAGTGTCATCTGCCACGCCAAGTGTCATCTGCCACGTCTAGAGTCTTCTGCCACGTCAATTGTCTTCCGCTTCATCTGATACTGCCCGCCACGTCTGGCGCCACCTGCCTCCATCCGTGCTGAAGCCACAGCCACCGCCCGGACTATTTCAGGTACCCAAGCATTACTGTCTGCCATTGTCTTCCGCATAGACTGTGACCTGGTCAGCTGCCTCCCCGCTACGGCGGAGCGGCCTAGTGGGTCCACATACCCTGTGTCCGTGACAGTACGCTCAGGCTATGGAACCCGTTGGCCAGCCCAAGACTCGAGTACAGAAGATTCAGACAGAGATGCATGACCTGCGCACACGTCAGGATCAACTCCTTGAGGCGGTGAATTCTATCCTGGTCCGCCTGGATCTACTCGCTGTTCCACAACCGGTTCTTCCTCCTGAAGCTGTTGCCGTGCCACTGCCTGTCACTCCCCCTGTTTGTTCCGGATCCTCAGTTCCTCTGCCCCTTCCTCCTCGCTACGACGGTGACCCCAGAGCATGTAGAGGGTTTCTCAATCAATGCACGGTGCGTTTTAGGCTACGGCCTCATCTCTTCCCCTCCGAGGAGGCCAAAGTGGCATTTATTATCTCCCTCCTCGCGGGCAAGGCCCTCGCATGGGCGAACCCAATCTTGGAGCAACAAGGACCTGTATCCGCTGACCTAGCCTTGTTCCTGCAGTCCTTTCGTGCCGTGTTCGAGGAGCCGGGTCGAACATCCTCTGCCGCAGCTACTCTGTTGACCCTCAAGCAAGGGGGCTCCACAGTAGGGGCGTATGCTATCTCCTTCCGTACCCTAGCAGCCGAGCTGGCATGGAACAATGAGGCACTGGTGGCGACCTTCTGGCAGGGACTGTCCTCTCACATCAAGGACGAACTGGCAGCCCGCGACCTTCCTTCTACCTTGGATGCCCTCATCCTGTTAGCCACACGGGTTGATATGAGAATCCAGGAGCGCTCTCAAAAGGTTCGTCAGGAGAGCCGGGCCCACAGACCAGTACCCTCTGCCCAGAGACCACTATTGTCCACTCCTAGTGCGCTACCTGAAGAACCCATGCAGGTAGACAGAGTCCGGTTATCTGAACAGGAGAAGCAGCGCAGATGCTCCTATGGACTTTGTATGTATTGCGGCCTCAAGGGTCATTTTGTGCGCCAATGCCCACAGAAACCGGGAAACTCCAGTACCTAGGGTTGGTTGGAGAGGAAACTCTAGGTGGAACGTCTCCAAACGTTAAAACCTCTTCCAAATTATCGATACCTGTGGCCACCGTCACCGGACAGACATCACATCCTTCCTCCGCCTATCTTGTCTCTGGAGCGGCTGCTAATTTTATCCACCAGGATCTAGTGGATCGGTTTCAACTACCCACAGTCCGTCTGGAGAGACCCCTGGCTGTTGCCTCTGTGAATGGTCTACCGTTGCCTGATCCGATCATGCTCATCACTGATCCGTTGACACTACGGGTCGGAGCTCTTCACTCAGAACAGATCACCTTCCTGGTATTACCTAAGGCTATCAATCCTATCCTGCTGGGTCTGCCATGGCTCCGTCTACACGCCCCGACACTCGACTGGAATTCTGGAGAGGTTCTTCAATGGGGTTCTAGATGCCATAGCCATTGCCTGTCACAAGTCCGTCCTGTTGTGCTCCCTCTGCCTCAGTCACTCTCCAATCTACCTTCTCAGTATGCCAGTTTTGCGGATGTCTTTTGCAAACGAGAGGCTGAGACGTTGCCTCCACATCGGAATTATGACTGTCCCATTGAACTGGTTCCCAATGCTTCTCTTCCCCGTGGACGAGTATATCCTCTCTTCTTGCCAGAGACTTTATCAATGTCAGCCTATATCAAGGAGAACTTGGAGAGGGGTTTTATTCGAAAATCTTCCTCCCCGGCCGGGGCAGGCTTCTTCTTCGTTAAAAAGAGAGATGGATCTCTCCGACCCTGCATTGACTACCGTGGTCTCAATCAGATCACGGTCAAGAACAAATACCCGTTGCCACTAATTTCCGAGCTATTTGATCGCATACGAGGAGCCAAAATTTTTTCCAAGCTAGATCTGCGTTGGGCCTATAATCTAATCCGGATTCGCCGGGGTGACGAATGGAAGACGGCATTTAACACTCGCGATGGGCACTACGAATACCTAGTGATGCCCTTCGGACTGTGTAACGCTCCCGCAGTATTTCAGGAGTTCGTTAATGATATCTTCCGAGATCTCCTCTATATGTGTGTTGTAGTTTATCTCGATGATATTCTAATTTTCTCCCCAGATCTGATGACCCATCGGAGGCATGTTCGTCAAGTTCTTCTGCGACTAAGAGAGAATCGCTTGTATGCCAAGTTAGAGAAATGCACCTTTCAAAAGAGGTCTTTGCCCTTTCTGGGCTATGTCATCTCGGATCAAGGCCTTAAGATGGACCCTGAGAAATGAAAGTCTGTCCTGGAATGGCCACGTCCTCAAGGCCTAAGGGCCATACAGCGGTTCCTGGGTATCGCCAATTTCTACCGGCAGTTTATTCCGAACTTTTCTTCTCTGACGGCCCCCATCTCTACCCTTACCAAGAAGGGTGTGAACGCCAAGGTATGGACTCCAGAGGCAGAGTCCGCATTCATTAGCCTCAAGAAAGCCTTCACTTCAGCTTCAATCCTCCATCACCCTGACGTATCTCGACAGTTCTCACTAGAAGTGGACGCTTCCTCTGTTGGTGCAGGCGCACTTCTGTTCCAGAGGAGCTCCAAAGGAAAGGCAGTTGTATGTGGCTACTATTCAAGACTGTTTTCTTCTGCTGAGCGCAATTACTCCATTGGAGATCGAGAGCTACTGGCTATCAAATTGGCCCTGGAGGAGTGGAGACATCTTCTGGAGGGCGCTGCTCACTCCATCCTGATCTTCACCGACCACAAGAACCTCACCTACCTTCAGTCCGCTCAAAGACTGAATCCTCGTCAAGCCAGGTGGTCACTGTTCTTCACCCGTTTCCAATTTCAGCTCAACTACCGCCCCGCTGACAAGAATGTGAGGGCCAATGCCCTGTCGGAAGACGGAAGACGGAATGAGACGGAAGACACGGTGGAGTCCCTTCAGACGATCATAGACCCATCCTGCGTTGTCACCGCCAATCCTCTGCAGCTTAGAAATATCCCTCCGGGGAGAACTTTTGTTCGGTTGGCAGACAGAAAGAGAATTCTCCGCTGGGGACACAGTTCTAAACTAGCTGGGCACGCCGGTGTCCGTAAAACCCAAGACCTGATTGCTCGTCACTTTTGGTGGCCCACGCTACCTAAGGATGTTTTGGACTTTGTCACTGCTTGCACGGTCTGTGCCTCTAATGAAGTGACTCACTCCAAGCCTGCCAGCCTGCTTCAACCTCTGCCTGCACCCAGTGCCCCCTGGCAGCACATCGCTATGGACTTCGTCACAGACCTTCCTCTCTCAGCAAGATGCAACACCATCTGGGTGGTGGTGGACCGGTTCTCTAAGATGGCACATTTTATCCCGCTGACAGGCCTACCTTCTGCTCCCCGACTGGCGAGTCTTTTCATTCAGCACATCTTCCGCTTGCATGGCTTGCCTCTTCACATTGTGTCCGACCGGGGGGTTCAGTTTACCTCTAAGTTCTGGAGAGCCCTCTGTAAACTCCTGGAGGTGAGTTTGGACTTTTCCTCTGCCTATCACCCCCAGTCCAATGGGCAAGTTGAGAGGATCAACCAGATCATGGAAAATTATCTCCGCCACTTCATCTCTTCGCAGCACGATAACTGGGTACAGCTTCTTCCATGGGCCGAGTTTTCTTACAACAACCACACAAGTGAGTCCACCACTTCCACTCCGTTTCACATTGTGTACAGTCAACATCCCAGAGTTCCTCTTCCTGTATCAACTTCATCTCAGGTACCCGCTGCTGACTCTGCATATGGGGACTTCCTGCAAATCTGGCAACAGACCCGGTCCTCTATTTTGCTGGCGGTGGATCGCATGAAGCGAAAGGCAGATACCAAGAGAAGAGAGCCGCCTCAGTATCTTCCTGGGACTAAAGTCTGGCTGTCCTCTCGGAACATTCGCTTGAGGGTGCCTTCATACAAGTTTGCTCCCAGGTTCCTTGGTCCTTTCGAGATCCTGCAACAAATTAACCCTGTCTCCTATAAGCTGCGGCTGCCTCCTACCCTCAGAATCCCTAACTCCTTCCATGTGTCCCTCCTGAAACCAGTGGTCCTGAACCGCTACAGCAAGACTTCTAGTTCCACAGTTGCTCCCAGCGGTCCTTCTGATGTATTCGAGGTAAAGGAGATCCTGGACTGCAAAAGGGTAGGAGGAAGGACTTTCTATTTGGTGGACTGGAGAGGGTTTGGTCCTGAGGAGAGGTCCTGGGAGCCAGAAGAGCACCTCAGCGCCCCTGTTCTTATTAAAAAGTTCCTCTCTCACTCTGGCCCCAAGAAGAGGGGGCGTAAAAGGGGGGATATTGTAGCGTCCATGGCCGCGGGCCGTCGGGTTTACTCACCTCCCGACGCCCGCAGCCATGGATCTGTGAGCGCTGGTCTCCGTCTCCCTCCTAGGAGATGCCAGCGCTCACTTCCGCTCCGTTCGGCTGGCTGCCACGATTTCCTGGTCTATAAGAAGGCCCCTGGCCTTCTAATCCTTGCCTGAGCGTTGTTAGTCTTTCCCAGTCTGTCTCGCAATGGTCCCTTAGTGTCTCCCGTTCCAGCTGTTACCCGTGCCCTGTTACCGTTCCTGTATTCCGTATTGTTCTAGTTCCTCTGCCTACCTGCGTTGGAGTGTCATCTGCCACGTCAAGTGTCATCTGCCACGCCAAGTGTCATCTGCCACGCCAAGTGTCTTCTGCCACGTCAAGTGTCATCTGCCACGTCAAGTGTCATCTGCCACGCCAAGTGTCATCTGCCACGCCAAGTGTCATCTGCCACGCCAAGTGTCTTCTGCCACGTCAAGTGTCATCTGCCACGTCAAGTGTCATCTGCCACGCCAAGTGTCATCTGCCATGTTTAGAGTCTTCTGTCACATCAAGTGTCTTCCGCTTCATCTGATACTGCCCGCCACGTCTGGCGCCACCTGCCTCCATCCGTGCTGAAGCCACAGCCACCGCCCGGACTATTTCAGGTACCCAAGCATTACTGTCTGCCATTGTCTTCCGCATAGACTGTGACCTGGTCAGCTGCCTCCCCGCTACGGCGGAGCGGCCTAGTGGGTCCACATACCCTGTGTCCGTGACAAGAGTCAATGACAAACGGCTCCAAAAACGTCCCAAGAAGTGACCTGCACTTGCTTTTCGCGGCCATTTTTCGGGTGTTTTTCGGGTGTTTGCGGCCCGAAAATAGGCCGAAAATAGTCAGTGTGAACATACCCTTAGATGAAAATGGAGTAAGGTGTGTTCTCTATAGTTATGTTATAGAAAGTTTTTTCATGTAACCTGCCTGATACCTTAAGGGTATGTTCACACACAAACTCGAAAACTTCTCAAAATATCTTCTCAAGGGAAAACAGCTCCTGATTTTCAGACGTTTTTGAAGCCACTCGCAATTTTTGCGGCGTTTTTCGCTGCGTTTTTTACGGCCGTTTTTGGAGCTTTTTTCGATAGTCAATGAAAAACGGCTCCAAAAACATACCAAGAAGTGCCGTAAAAACGGCCGTAAAAAAACGCTACGAAAAATGCTCCGTCGGAACAGAATGCCATTTTCCCATTGAAATCAATGGGCAGATGTTTGGAGGTGTTATGCTTCCGATTTTTCAAATGTTTTTCTAGCGTTTACTGCCCGAAAAACTGCCGAAAATGGGCCGTGTGAACATACCCTTATATGTGAACTGACTTAAAATGGCAGTGTCACTCCAACACTGTCACAAATGTAGCTCTGGCTTTATTTAGGTGGAGGCTACATGAAAACTAAAGTTGGGGTGTATGTATTACCCTAGCCACACCGAAACAGCATGACATAAAGAATGTTCCTTCAATAGTCTCCATCGTCTTGCCTAGCATCATAGCCATTGAGGCTAATGAATAAGGCCTAATTCACATCTGTGTTGGAGGCTCAGTCAGGGGCCTCTGTCGCATATTCTGCCAAAAATACCGGAAACAGTAGCTCAGAATGATGCGCTATTGCTTCCAGTAAATCCACGGGCACACCGACGGAAACCCGAGGGAACCCATTAAAGTCAATGGGTTCTATCGAACGCAGGTTCTCTCCGTTGTAGAACAGAACCTGTGCTTCTGGCATTTTCGTTGTTCTGCTCCTCTGACGGAGCAGAAAAACAGAAGACCAAAAGTAGATGTGAACAAGGCCTTAGACAGTTGGGAAGATTTATCAAGACGAGTTTAAAAGAAAAGTTATGGAATTGGCCAAGGTAACTCATCAAGGTCCCTTGAAAAATGTGATCTGGAATATGATTGCTTGCTCTACTTTTCTTTGCTCTACTTTTCTTTGCTCTAGTTTTGGTGAAAATGTTGCTGCTACTGTTTTCATTGTTGAATGAAGGAAAAACACATCCACCTCATTATTTAGGTTATGTCTACATTTAGCTGACTTTTTCCCCCAGATTTTGCCACAAATCGGCTGCAAAATATACATGTGTTACATGTGGATTCTGGAGCTATGTATTGCAGAGAGTGAAATCCACTGTAAAAGAATGAGCATGCTCTGATTTCTGGCCGATTTTTTTCCACTATGCGTGAATGGGGATTTTAGAACCCCATCCACATGTCTTGCACTGTAAATTCCTGCAGATTTCAGTGGGGAATCTGCACCGAAAATCCACAGCAATTTTGCAAGGTCTAAAAATGGCCTTATTGTAGTTTTCTGTTTGCCAAAATTGGCAGGTACCTGCCCTGTGGATTTATTTTTATATTTTGGTTGTTGCAGATGTTCAAGTGATACAGATGGCACGTGTATGTTCTACCATTAACTACGTCACAAAACTAGCTGAAGTTCTCGGCTGAAAAATCTGTATAGCTAAAGGTACTCCCAAATTAGGTAGATTAGATAAGCCCATTAAACATAGTGGCAGGTACATAAACAGATGTATAAATATAAAGCCATAATATGTATAATGTATCCAAAGCTGTATTAACAAAAGAGAAAATAAAGGGTACATCTCATTCCCCATTAAACTAAACGATGGAGCGTATGTTTGATATTGTGGTGCAAGCATATTCCGACTTGTTATTCCCAGTTATGCCTGAGGCAGCGCCAAATCTGAATACAGGCCCGTCTACAATTGCTGACAATATTTTTACGTGCTTTGTGGAAACCAAGTTTTATTAATGCGTGCGGCCATATAAACAGTTTAATAATTTTACAACTTTACTCCACCCACAGCCATGTAATTCATCTTGTTTCCTTTATATTATATTAGCTATTATGAAACACCCTTGCTCTCGCCGCCTTAGATAATTACTATGCAATGCACAAGTGCACCCAGGAGTGTCATTTTACTAGAGTAAATGAAAAATATAAATTTATTTATTTTTTTACAGCCACATAATACAACCAATACCTCCTTAAAATGATGACACCAAACACAGACTTGTCTCTTCATGGGGTTTGCCACGTACAGTGAAGGAAATAAGTATTTGATCCCTTGCTGATTTTGTAAGTTTGCCCACTGCCTAAGACATGAGCAGTCTAGAATTTTTAGGCTAGGTTAATTTTACCAGTGAGAGATAGATTATATATATATTAAAAAAAAAGAAAATTACATTGTCAAAATTATATATATTTATTTGCATTTTGCACAGAGAAATAAGTATTTGATCCCCTACCTACCATTAAGAGTTCAGCCTCCTCCAGGCCAGTTACACGCTCCAAATCAACTTAGTGCCTGCATTAAAGACAGCTGTCTTAAATGGTCACCTGTATAAAAGACTCCTGTCCACAGACTCAATTAATCAGTCTGACTCTAACCTCTACAACATGGGCAAGACCAAAGAGCTTTCTAAGGATGTCAGAGACAAGATCATAGACCTGCACAAGGCTGGAATGGGCTACAAAACCATAAGTAAGACGCTGGGTGAGAAGGAGACAACTGTTGGTGCAATAGTAAGAAAATGGAAGACATACAAAATGACTGTCAATCGACATCGATCTGGGGCTCCATGCAAAATCTCACCTCGTGGGGTATCCTTGGTCCTGAGGAAGGTGAGAGCTCAGCTGAAAACTACACGGGGTAACTTGTTAATGATCTTAAGGCAGCTGGGACCACAGTCACCAAGAAAACCATTGGTAACACATTACGCCGTAATGGATTAAAATCCTGCAGTGCCCGCAAGGTCCCCCTGCTCAAGAAGGCACATGTACAGGCCCGTCTGAAGTTTGCAAATGAACATCTGGATGATTCTGAGAGTGATTGGGAGAAGGTGCTGTGGTCAGATGAGACTAAAATTCAGCTCTTTGGCATTAACTCAACTCGGCGTGTTTGGAGGAAGAGAAATGCTGCCTATGACCCAAAGAACACCATCCCTACTGTCAAGCATGGAAGTGGAAACATTATGTTTTGGGGGTGTTTCTCTGCTAAGGGCACAGGACTACTTCACCGCATCAATGGGAGAATGGATGGAGCCATGTATCGTCAAATCCTGAGTGACCACCTCCTTCCCTCCACCAGGACATTAAAAATGGCTCGTGGCTGGGTCTTCCAGCACAACAATGACCCGAAACATACAGCCAAGGCAACAAAGGAGTGGCTCAAAAAGAAGCACATTAAGGTCATGGAGTGGCCTAGCCAGTCTCCAGACCTTAATCCCATCGAAAACTTATGGAGGGAGCTGAAGATCCGAGTTGCCAAGCGACAGCCTCGAAATCTTAATGATTTACAGATGATCTGCAAAGAGGAGTGGGCCAAAATTCCATCTAACATGTGTGCAAACCTCATCATCAACTACAAAAAACATCTGAATGCTGTGCTTGCCAACAAGGGTTTTGCCACCAAGTATTAAGTCTTGTTTGCCAAAGGGATCAAATACTTATTTCTCTGTGCACAATGCAAATAAATATATATAATTTTGACTATGTGATTTTCAGTTTTTTTTTTTAGATAATCTATCTCTCACTGGTAAAATTAACCTAGCCTAAAAATTCTAGACTGCTCATGTCTTTGACAGTGGGCAAACTTACAAAATCAGCAAGGGATCAAATACTTATTTCCTTCACTGTAAGTAAATATCTTGTTAGATCACGTAAAATGTAACAGTTTTTCAATAGGCATCATTTTAAAAAAATAAAAAATGCTCATGTGTCTAGATATTGATGTTATATGCAGTAGTGTTAAAAAAAAATAGCAAATAAAGCGCAAAATCATTATAATAACTTTTATTTGCCTAAATACAAATGCACTGGAAATAACTACATATTCAATTCCAAATCAAAACAATAACAAAATATTTCGTTTGTGTTAACCCCTTCAGGACTGAGCCTGTTTTGGCCTTCAGGACGAAGCCGATTTTTGACAATCTGACGTGTTACTTTATGTGGTAATAACTTTGGAATGCTTTTACCTATCCAAGCAATTCTCAGATTGTTTTCTCGTGACACGTTGTACTTTATGTTAGTGAGGAAAATTTAGTCGATAAATTCAATATTTATTTGTAAAAAAAAAAACAAGATTTAGAGAAAATTTGCAAAAATTAGCATTTTTCTAAATTTAAATGTATCTTCTTGTTTGGCAAGATTCACACGGGCGTTGCGCATCTCGTACGTGAAAAATGATAGTTTTTCACGTTCCGAGGTTCATCCGTGCTCTGCGCTGCGAGACACGATATCATGCATCCCACATAGACTAGAGTATATGGAGGGATGCGTCCTATTTTCTCACGGACCCTTCACACGGTCTGTTGAAACAACGGCCGTGTGAACGGCCACATTGAATTATATAGGTCTGTGTGATGACCGTTGTTTCAACGGCCGTCACACGGACGTTTAACACATTCGTGTGAATAAGGCCTAAAACAGATAGTAATACCACACAAAATAGTTACTAGTTTACTTTTCCCATATGTCTACTTTATGTTTGCATCGTTTTTTGAACATTCTTTTATTTTTCTAGGAAGGTACAAAGCTTAGAACTTTAGCAGCAATTTCTCATATTTTCAAGAAAATTTCAGTGGCTTTGAGGGCCTTATACAGTACATTAGAAAGTCCCCATAAATCACCCCATTTTGAAAACTGCACCCCTCAAAGTATTCAAAACAGCATTCAGAAAAATTCATTTGTAATACATTTTTTTCTGTACCACAGAAGGTTTTACCCAAGAAATGCAACTCAATATTTATTGCCCAGATTCTGCAGTTTTTAGAAATATCCCACATTTGGCCCTAGTGTGCTAACGGACTGAAACACAGGCCTCAGAAGGAAAGGAGCACCTAATGGATTTTGGGGCCACATGTCAGGTTTGAAGAGGTCTTGTGGTGCCCAAACAGTAAAGACCCCCCAAAGGTGACCCCATTTTGGAAACTACACCCCTCAAGGAATTTATCTAGAGGTATGGTTAGCATTTTGAACCCACAGTTTTTTTGCTACATTTATTTGAATTAGCATGTGAAGATGAAAATCTACTTTTTTTCTGAAAACATTTAGACATTTTTACAAGGAATAAAGGAGAAAAAACACCCCAACATATGTAATGCAATTTCTCCCGATTATAGCAATACCCCATATGTGGTAATAAACTGCTGTTTGGACATACAGCAGGGCTCAGAAGAGAAGGCGCACCATTTTCATTTTGAATTTTTGATTTTGCTGGAATAGTTTTCAACACCGAGTCGCTTTTGCAATGAACTGGTGGGACCAAAACAGTGGAAACCCCCCAAAAGTGACCCCATTTTGGAAACCACACCTCTCAAGTAATTTTTCTAGGGGTAAAGTTAGCATTTTGACCCCACAGTTGTTTTGCTGAATTCATTTGAATTAGTCTGTAAAGGTGAAAATCTCCTTTTTTTCTGAAAAAATGTAGACATTTTAAATTTTTACAAGGAATAAAGGAGAAAAAGCACCCCAACATTTGTAAAATAATTTCTCCCAATTACAGAAATACGCCATATGTGGTAATAAACTGCTGTTTGGACCCACAGCGGGGCTTAGAAGGGAAGGAGCGCTATTTCGCTTTTGGAGCTCAAATTTAGCTGAAATGGTTGTCGGGTGCCATGTCGAATTTACAAAGCCCCTGAGAGGCCAAAACAGTGGAAACCACACAAAAGTGACCCCATTTGGAAAACGACTTCGCTTAAGGAATCTATCTAGGGGTATAGTGAGCATTTAGACCCCACAGGTCTATTGCAGAATTTATTAGAATTAGGTCGTGAAAATGAATATCAACATTATTGCCACAAAAATGTAGAATTTTTTCAATTTCACAAAGGATAAAGGAGGAAAAGTCACCCCAACATTTGTAAAGACATTTCTCCCAAGTACGGCAATACCCCACATGTGGTCATAAATGTTTTTTCATTAAAAATTAATTAACCATTTCCGGACTGATAGATTTTTTCGTTTTTACCCTCCCTGCTTTCCAAGAGCCATGACTTTTTTGCGGGACGAGCTGTAGTTTTTATTGGTACCATTTTTTGGTACATACAACTTTTTGAGCACTTTTTAATAAATTTTTTTGGTAGAGCCAAGGTGACCAAAAAAACTGCGATTTTGCCGTTTTCAATTCTTTATTTTTCATGAACCATGCGAGTTAAATAATGGTATATTGTAATAGTTTGGACTTTTACAGACACAGCGATACCAATATTAATTTTTTTACATTATTTTAGAGAAAAAAAATGGGAAATGGTGTTTGTTTTTTTTTACTTTAAATATTTATTTAATTTTTTTCACTAACAATAACTATTTTTTTTTGTTTTTACACATTTTATTAGTCCCCCTAGGGAACTTGAACCAGCAATCAGTAGATAGCTGGTACAATGCACTGCAATACTAATGTATTGCAGTATATTGACATTTTTACAGGCTCCTGCAACAGCGCGATCACTGTTCCTGTCTGTTAGTTCCGGGTGTCAGCTGTAATACACAGTCGTGTTGCACGAAGGGGTTAACGCGCAGCGGATGGTGCAGAGTGAAAATTACAATTTTCCACTGATATGCCATTTTAGTGCACTATATATTATGCCCAGTTTGTGCCACTGAAGACAAATACCTCATAAAATATTAACCAGGTTCTCCCAGATATGGCGATGCTATATCTGTGGACGTAAACTGCTGTTCGGGCACGCTGTAGGGCTCAGAAGGAAGGGAGCGCCATTTGGAGCGCAGATTTAGCTTGGTAGTTGTTCTGTTTGGGGTTTTGCTGGTATTTCAGTTTATAATGTGGGGGCATATGTAATCTGTGCGGAGTATATCAGGGCATAATAAGAGGGTATAATAATGGGGTAAATAAATAATAATCCGCACATATGTGGCCAGTGTCGCACTGATAAATGGTGCCGGATCTTTTGGAACACTGCACATTTTGCATCGCCATATTCTGAGAGCCAGAACATCTTTATTTTTTCTTCACCGGAGCGGTGTGAGGGCTTATTTGTTGTGGGACAATCTGTAGTTTTCATTGGTACCATTTTGAGGTACATGCGATTTTTTTGATCACTTTTTATTCAATTTTTTGGCAAGCAATGTGACCAAAAACAATCAATTCTGACAATGTTTGTTTTGTTTTTTTTACGGCGTTCACCCTGGGCTATAAATATAAATTTTACTTTATTCTGCAGGTCGAGAAGTTTACGGCGATACCATATGTATATTGTTTTTTTACGTTTTGCAGCGATTGCGCAATAAAATCACTTATTGTAACCTTATTCTGAAAGCCATAATTTTTTTATTTTTCAGTCAAAAAAGCTGTGTAAGGGCTTGTTTTTTTGCGAGATGGGCTGTCGTTTTTATTGGTACTTTTCTGGCATAAATGGGACTTTTTGATCACGTTTTTTTACGTATTTTTTTTGCGGTGTTCACCTTGTGGGTAAAATCATATTATAGTTTGGGTCATTACGAACGCGGTGATACCGAATAGGTGTACTTTTTTTTTAACGTGTTCATCTTTTTCCTATAATGAAAGACTTATTATAGGAAAAAAAGCAGTGTTTGTTCATGCAACTTATAACTTTTATTTTTATACTTTTTTAAAACAATTTTTATTATCTTTTTTTACTTTATTTACTTGTCCCACTAGGGGACATTTAGACTTGCAGCGCTGATTGCTGCTAGAGTACATTACACTACCTACATAGTGTAATGTGTTCTAACTGTCATTGTGACGTGACAGTCACTCTGACAGGAAGCCTGAGGACCAGCCTTAGGCTGGTCCTCATAACCTTCCGTACATGGCAGCCCGGAGGCCATTGTCTGGCCTCCGGTTGCCATGACAAGGATCGCCAGCCCCCGCAAATGCACGTGGCATCTAAGGGGTTAATTGCCTAAATCAGCCGCGATGGGCCGCTGATCGGCAACACGGAGAGCAGGGCATACACCCTGCACAGTTAACAACCACTGCGGTGTAGCGCCGCGCCACGGTTACCTTTTAAAGCGTGGACATACCTGCACACCCAGGTGCGCGAAGTTACTGCTCACCTTGACATGCATTTATGCCAAGGTGCGGGAAGGGGTTAATCCCTTATAGAAAGTAAGTAAAGTGTAAGTAAGTAAAGTGTAAGTAAGTAAAGTGTGCCTTTACGTTACAGAAAGTAAATAAAAATTAGGCTGTTCAAAAAAATAGCCATACCAGCATTTTTCTTTAAAAACTCAAAAATATTATGTATAAACTGAAAAAATGTTTTAGATTTCCCTTTACTGAACTAATATTTAGTGCCATAACCATTGTTTCTGAGAATTGCTTGACATCTGTGTTGCAACCAGCTTCTTGTGCCTCTGAACAGGTTCCAGTCCAGGAAGACGACATTCCACAGTTCTTCATTTTTGGGGTTTACCTCATAAACCGCATTTTTTATGTCACCCCATAGGATCTCTATGGGATTGAGTTCAGGGGATTGGGCTGGCCACTGCATTACCTCAATCCTGTTTGTCTGTAACCAAGATGCTGTTCGCTTACTGGTGTGTTTTGAGTCATTGTCATGTTGAAACACCCATTTCAAGGGCATTTCTTCTTCGGCATAGGGCGACATTATCTCATGTATTTTGATATACTCAAACGTATCCAGGATCCTATGTATGCGATAAATAGGTCCAACACTAGAGATGAGCGAACTTATGATAAGTTCGGTTCGGCTGGTTCGCCGAATTTCTTGAAAAAGTTCGGTTCGGACCGAACCTGTAATTCAAGAAAGCCCATAAAAATCATGTATGGAGCTCCCATAATGACGGGTGGCTACATGTGTGCACCCGGCATTACGGCAGCGTTGCTAGGCGACGTCAGTAAATAGTCACTGTCCAGGGTGCTGAAAGAGTTAACTGATCGGCAGTAACTCTTTCAGCACCCTGGACAGTGAATTCCAATCACAATATAGAGCAAACTGTAAAAAAAAAAAGAAAAAGACGTTCGTACTTACCGAGAACTTACTGCTTCTTCCTCCAGTCATGTCTCCCGGCCGTTGCCTTGGTGACGCGTCCCTCTCGACATCCCTGGATGACGTTTCAGCCAATGTGACTGCTGCAGCCAATCACAGGCCAATCACATGCTGCAGCGGTCACATGGACTGTCGCGTCATCCAGGGATGTCGGGCTAGATGTCAAGAGAGAGACGCGTCACCGTTGCCTTGGTGACGCGTCCCTCTTTCGGCATCCAGCCCGACCTCCCTGGATGACGCGGCAGTCCATGTGACCGCTGCAGCCTGGGATTGGCCTTTGATTGGCTGCAGCGGTCACTTGGACTGAATCGTCATCCCGGGAGGTCGGACTGGAGGAAGAAGCACGGAGTTATCGGTAAGTAGGAAAAATTTTTTTACACGTTGATGTATCTTGTGATCGGAAGTCACTGTCCAGGGTGCTGAAACAGTTACTGCCGATCGATTAACTCTTTCAGCACCCTGGACAGTGACTATGTCCTGATGTCGCGTACCGGAAAATCAGTGACTAATAAGCCGGGTTCGGTCAAAACGTGTTCGGCCGAACCCGGTGAAGTTGGAATTCGCTGCGAACCGAACTTTTCACAATGTTCGGACCGAAACCGGGTTTGGTTGTCCCGTTTCGCTCATCTCTATCCAACACCATGGTATGAGAAACTTCCCTATCTCAGGATTTTTGCAGCACCATGCTTTACTGTCTTCACAGTGTACTGTGGCTTGAATTCAGTGCTCGGGGGTCGTCTGACATACGGTCTGCGGCCACTAGACCCAAAAAAGAACAATTTTGCTTTCATTAGTTCACAAAATGTGGCGCCATTTCTCTTTGGGCCTTTGCGGGGGAGTTCTTGCTGGTAACTTGGTTTCACTTCATCGTCTTCTGATTGTAGCAGTGCTCACTGGTAACTTCAGATCTTGTTTGATCTTTCTGGAGGTGATTATTGGCTGAGCCTTTGCCATTTTGGCTACTCTTCGATCTATTCGAACACTGGTTCCCCGCTTTCTTCCTAGTCTTTCATGTTTTGGTTGCCACTTCAAGGCATTCGATCGTTTTAGCTGAGCAGCCTATAATTTGCTGCACTTTTCTACATGTTTTTCCTTCTCCAATCAACTTTTTAATCAAAGTAGGTTTTTCATCAGATCATTGTCTGGAACCAGGGCCGCCATCAGGGGGGTATTAGGGGTAGTGGTGTGAGGGGCCCGGCCAAACCTAATTGAAAGGGGGGCCCGGCAACTGCCTCGACATTCTTTTGGTAGGAAAAAACGGGCCCCTGCAATGGGGCCCGTTTTTTTCACCAAAAGAATGTCGTGAGCTGCTGCTGCTGCTGCGGGCCCCCTCCCCTCGTCATGGGGGGCCGTCAAACCGTCCGCCCGCGCGCGCGCGCGCACCCGATCGCGCGCACAAGGAAACTCCCGCGCGTGCGCACTCGCGAGCGCGCATCCACGAACGCCCGCACTGGAGACCGCCCGCGCGCGCACCCGCGATCGACCGCGCGCGCACCCGCGAACGAAGCGCGCGCACCCGCGAACGAAGCGCGCGCAGCCGCGGACACACATGGACAAAACTTACCTGGAGCCTGGCTGGAGGTGAAGGACTGGACGTCTGGACCGAAGACCTCCCCTGGAAGACATCGCCGGAAGAGGACTGGAGTGGGAGCAGCTCTTCTGACACAGTGAGTAAATTATCTCAATTATCTCAAATTATCACAGTATTTTGCAGGCAAAAAAAAATCTGCCTCAAAATTCCTTAAAGAATTTTGAGGCAGATTTTGCCCTGCCCACACTATCTTGCCGCGTTTTTTTGCTGCGTTTTTTGCTCGCGGCGATTGAGGACAGCAGACAAAAAACGCAGCGGAAAATGCATTTTCTGCCTCCCATTGATTTCGATGGGAGGTCAGAGGCGGAACCGCGGCAAGAAAGGACGTGCTGCTTTTTCTTTTTTCCGCAACTGGCTCCCATTGATTTCAGATTAAATCAATGGGAGGCGGTTTTGGAAGTTTTTTGGTGCTGATTCTGACGCAGTGTCCGAGTCAATATCAAGGCCCAAAAACTCTATGAACTGGGCCTTATTGTTAGGGCTTATTCAGACGAACGTGTAATACGTCCGTGCAACGTGCGTGATTTTCACGCGCCTCGCACGGACCTATGTTACTCTATGGGGCCGTGCGGACTGTCAGTGATTTTCACGCAGCGTGTGTCCGCTGCGTAAAACTCACGACATGTCCTATATTTGTGCATTGTTCGCGCATCACGCACCCATTGAAGTCAATGGGTGCGTGAAAATCACGCCCAGCGCTTCCGCAGCCGTATAAACTGTGAATGAAAAAAGAAAAGCACCACGTGCTACAAACATACAAACAGAGTGTCATAATGATGGCGGCTGCGTGAAAATCACGCAACCGCGCATCATACGCTGCTGACACACGGAGCGGTTATGGACCTTTTGCATGCGCAAAACGCCACGTTTTTTGCGCGTGCAAAAAGCACACGCTTGTGTAAATCCGGCCTTAGGGTAGGAGCACACTAGGCATGAACGCTGCGGATTTTATGCAACACATTTTATTGTGGACAATCCGCAGCGTATTACAGTCGCAGCCGAGTGGGTGAGATTTGAACAAATCTCATTCACACGCTGCAAAAATAATGGACCTGCAGTGTGGCTTTTGGCTTTTTAAGCCGCAGCGTGTCAATGTATTCTGTGGAATCGCCGCTCCTCTGTTGCGGAAATGCTGCGGTTCTGCCGCAAAAATCACACATGAGAAAAAAAAAAAGGTACTTTTTTAAATTGATAAAGTTTAGACTTGCCCCGGCCGTAGTCCTGGTGACGCGATCCTCTATTCTTAGCGCAGCCCGGCCTCCTGTCATGACGTTTCATCCCATGTGACTGCTGCAGGTCACATGGTCTACAGCGTCATCCCAGGAGGCGGGGCTACGTTCAGAAGAGAGAGATGCGTCGCCTAGACTACGGCCGGGGCAAGTCTAAACTTTTTTTTCCCTGCAGGATTCCCGCAGCGGACACGCCTCACGAAACCTGCGCCACTATTTGGTGCGGTTTTGCTGGCAGAATTCCCTGCGGCTCCCGGGATAAGCGGTGTAGTTTTACTCAGCATATCCGCCTAGTGTGTCCTTATGATGTCGCTCCTGGAGCTGCTGCCGCTCTCTAAATAGGCAGTTGGTTCAGTAGAATTTGGAATTATTTTTTTTTGTGAACCAGCTTAAAAAAATACAAAACTTTTGTGTTAGGGCCTGTTCACATCACCGTTCGCTTCCACTCCGGGGTTCCGTCTGAGGTTTCTGTCGGGTGAACCCCGCAACGGAAAGTGAAAGTGACAGCACAGCTTCCGTTTCAGTCACCATTGATCTCAATGGTGACGGAAACATCGCTAATGGTTTCCGTTCGTCACCATTCCGGCTGGTTTTCGGACGGAATTAATAGCGCAGTCGACTGCGCTAATGGTGATGGAAACGGAAGCTGTGCTGTCACTTTCACTTTCCGTTGCGGGGTTCACCCGACAGAAACCTCAGAAGGAACCCCGGAGCGGAAGCGAACGGTGATGTGAACAGGCCCTAACACAAAAGTTTTGTATTTTTTTAAGCTGGTTCACAAAAAAAAATAATTCCAAATTCTACTGAACCAACTGCCTATTTAGAGACCGGCAGCAGCTCCAGGAGCGACATCATAAGGGACACACTAGGCGGATATGCTGAGTAAAACTACACAGCTTATCCCGGGAGCCGCAGGGAATTCCGCCAGCAAAACCGCACCAAATAGTGGCGCAGGTTTTGTGAGGCGTGTCCGCTGCGGGAATCCTGCAGGGAAAAAAAAGTTTAGACTTCCCCCGGCCGTAGTTTAAGTGACGCATCTCTCTCTTCTGAACGTAGCCCCGCCTCCTGGGATGACGCTGTAGACCATGTGACCGCTGCAGCAGTCACATGGGATGAAACGTCATGACAGGAGGCGGGGCTGCGCTAAGAATAGAGGATCGCGTCACCAGGACTACGGCCGGGGGAAGTCTAAACTTTTTTATAAATTTAAAAAAGTGCCTTTTTTTTTTTTTCTCATTTGTGATTTTTGCGGCAGAACCGCAGCATTTCCGCAACAGAGGAGCAGCGATCCCACAGAATACATTGACATGCGACTTAAAAAGCCAAAAAGCCGCACTGCAGGTCCATTATTTTTGCAGCGTGTGGATGAGATTTGTTCATATCTCACCCACTCTGCTGCGACTGTAATACGCTGCAGATTTTCCACAATAAAATGTGTTGCATAAAATCCGCAGTGTTCATGCCTAGTGTGTTCCTACCCTAAGGCCGGATTTACACGAGCGTGTGCTTTTTGCGCGTGCAAAAACGTGGCGTTTTGCGCTTGCAAAAGGTCCATAACAGCTCCGTGTGGCAGCAGCGTATGATGCGTGATTTTCGCGCAGCCGCCATCATTATGACACTCTGTTTGTATGTTTGTAGCTCGTGGTGCTTTTCTGTTTTCATTCATAGTTTATACGGCTGCGGAAGTGCTGGGCGTGATTTTCATGCAACCATTGACTTCAATGGGTGCGTGATGCGCGAACAATGCACAAATATCGGACATGTCGTGAGTTTTACGCAGCGGACACACGGACACGCGCTGCGTGAAAATCACTGACAGTCCGCACGGCCCCATAGAGTAACATAGGTCCGTGCAAGGCGCGTGAAAATCATACACGTTTCACGGACGTATTACACGTTCGTCTGAATAAGCCCTAACAATAAGGCCCAGTTCCCAGAGTTTTTGGGCCTTGATATTGACTCGGACACTGCGTCAGAATCAGCACCAAACAACTTCCAAAACTGCCCCCCATTGATTTAATCTGAAATCAATGGGAGCCAGTCGCGGAAAAAAGAAAAAGCAGCACGTCCTTTCTTGCCGCGGTTCTGCCTCTGACCTCCCATCGAAATCAATGGGAGGCAGAAAATGCATTTTTCGCTGCGTTTTCTGTCTGCTGTCCTCAATCGCCGCGGGCAAAAAACGCAGCAAAAAACGCGGCAAGATAGTGTGGGCAGGTCAAAATCTGCCTCAAAATTCGGTGCGCGTTCCAGGCGGTCGCCGGTGCGCATGCGCGGGAGTTTGCGGGTTCGCGTGATCGGTCGCACGGGCGGCGGTGTTTGACGGCCCCCATGCTACCCAGGGCCGCCATCAGGGGGGGTATTAGGGGTACTGATGTGAGAGGCCCGGCCAAACCTAATTGAAAGGGGGGCCCGCAGCTCATGACATTCTTTTGGTGAAAAAAACGGGCCCCATTGCAGGGGCCTGTTTTTTTTCTACCAAAGGCAAGTCGCGGCAGTTGCCGGGCCCCCCTTTCAATTAGGTTTGGCCGGGCCTCTCACATCAGTACCCCTAATACCCCCCCTGATGGCGGCCCTGGGTACCATGATATAGTACTGGACGGAGTACCGTTAACAGGCGGTGCCACGGTAGGGGGGCCCAGAAAATGTAGCTGTAGGGGGCCCTGAAATTCCTGATGGCGGCCCTGTCTGGAACGACCCATTTCCCCCAGTATTTCAGAAGGAATTGCATTACAACCAACACGTGCAACATTGCCACCCTCCTGCCTTAAATATGGGCTAAAATTGACACCTATTATTCCACAGAATGAATGACTTCACTACTGCTATTGTTTTGAAGAAGCCCCTATAATTAATGTTTCAATTACTCAGAATGAGCGGCATGCATGTCCTAATTGTTGGCTCTGCTTTTTTTTTACATTTACAAGTAAATTAATTGCTATTTAGAAATATCACTCCTACCAAAAACATTGATTTATCAGGTTAATTATGCTGGACTGCTATTTTTTAACACTTCTGTACATATTACACCACCTGGTGTTCTTTTAAATCCATTCTCAGCCATGACTAAGGACGAGGCTATCGTCTGAAACGCGTAGGCTACACATCTATCTTCTTCCACCTACATCCACCTTACCCGCTGTGGGAACAAGACTCCCTGTTTTATGCACATTTATCCAATAAAATTGGAACAAGATTCCATTTTAACTTATCTCTGAACAATTCTCCATTTTTTGCGCTGGATCTCAACTACTTCTTTGCTACAATTTTACCAACGTGTGTCGACACGAGGATCCGTGCGCAGCAGGCATTTGGAATTCTTCTGCCTCAAGGTGAGCTGGAGGTCCCCTCCCATTTACTTTCTTTTAAATCCCTCACAGAACATTCGCCTAATATGTCCAGTTTCAGTGGTCACACATGCTCTATAGTTCAGTCCCACTGTCCAAATCCACTTGTACATGGGCTGTGGAGTGATTCCTGCTATTTTACAGGAAGCTAATAATTATTGTCCCTCTAATAGTTGCTTATTTTCACCAGCACAGGACACATTAGGTGGATGTTCTGAGAGGACATCAAAAGACAACAGGGGCACCATAATAAGTATATAACAGAAAGCGCTAAGCACAACATTTTTATTTTATTTTAAAAAAAATGTAAAACATTGTTATATGCTCTAACAAAGAAATGTAATATTTAATAATGGGACAAGTACTTTAAAATGACATAGGAGAAACCTGGACCAGGGTACCTATATGACAAGTTTTTTTTAGTGCCCAATGGAGTCTCACTTTCTTGCTTTTGTGCCTTATTTACAATACTTGTAAAGCCAAATATTGGAGGCATTTGCCATTTTCTTCTATTGTAGATTTATTGTCTGGAGCTGTCAAAATTCTGTTATTGCCAAGACATGATGAAATGACATTGGGTTCTGTATTCAGGAGATATTTCTACAGGTGAAGCCGACCGGTTTTTGGTTTAACACATCATTCTCAATTCACTCATGCCAACTTAATCCCAGGGACCACACGATGCGTGAGGGACACGCATGTTTAACCCTGTTCAATTGTCCCATGGATGCACCTCACAGGATAGACCTATGGGCTTTGACCGTGTAGAGCAGGTGTCCACAACTACTTTCAGCAAAGGTCCACTTACTGGTCTCTGTCTTGAGATGAAGGTCCCAGCTGAACATCAGTAAAGTAGTAAAGTGCCCTTTGTGGATAGTTCCACACATCCCCCTTTAGATAGCACCACACACTCCCCTGCAAATAGTGCGACAAACAGTGCCTCCTGTAGATAGTGCCACACACCCCTATAGATAGTGCCTCACACACCCCTGTAGAGTGACACAAAGGCCTCCTCTTTTAGATAGTGTCACAAAGCCCCCTTGTAGATAGTGCCACATATTCCCCCCTGTAGATAGTGCCACACAGCCACCCTCCTTGTAGATAGTGCCACACAGTCCCCTCCTTGTAGATCCTGCCACACAGCCCCCCCCTTGTAGATAGTGCCACATATTCCCCCCCGTAGATAGTGCCACACAGTCCCCTCCTTGTAGATAGTGTGCAACATGTAGTGGTAGTAATGATTGGCACTACCTGTAGCTTGCAGCGTCACAGATTCCTGTGCTTGTGCTTACTGGGACTTGTGGTTCGATAGCCTTTATGTAGTGGTGCTCAGTGCGTATGAAAGTAAGACTTTAGACTCTATTGTCTTCTGATCCTGTGTTGCCTGCCTCAACATAGAATAAAAATAAACCTTTTTTTGCAAGTGGTGAGTGCCGTGCTGTCTATTATTCTACATATTGACATTTCCTTGTAGATAGTGCTACACAGTCCCACCTTGTAAATAGTGCCACAGAGACCCCCACATTGTAAATAGTGCCACAGACCCCCCACCGTGTAGACAGTTCCACACACCCCCTGTAGATGGTTCCCCACAAACAAATAAAGACTTATACTCACCTGGCCCTGTTCCCACAACGAACTGAGCTACTCTACAGGCCTCTTCAGCCTCGTTAGGCCTGCAGCCTATAAGACACCGAGATGGGACCCTTGTATAAGACAGGTGCAATGCACCGTCATCGCACCAGCCTGCGCAGGGACCCTGTCCCAGCATCTTATGGGCTGCAGGCCTTACGTGTAGGCTCGTGATTGGCAAATCACAGCACCCCGCTCTGCCATAGCATTCAATTGTATCGGCATCCTAAGGACGCCAAAACAATTGAATGTGGCAGTTGCCCGGGGTTCGTATTGCAGTCCGCCAGTTGAGGACACCTGGTGTAGAAGTTTGCGTTTACTGCACTGGTATAACTAAGGTATGTGAGCAGTTATTTAAATATATATTAATGTTAAACATATATTTAGCCCCTTTGTGCACCTCAATGTCCCATTACGTCCTGGTGCATGGGGTGTTGTATGGATCGAGATCACGCACTCCATACGCTGCGGTTGTCAGCTGTGTTTTACAGCTGACACCCGGGACTAACGGCTGGGAACAGCAATAGCGATGTTCCTGGCCTTTTAACCCCTCAAATGCTACAGTCAATCGGACTGCCTTCACTCTACCTCTGTTAAGCCCTGCCTGTGGCAGACAGCTCCCCCCTTCTGTTAAGCCCTGAGGCAGGGCTTAACAGAAGTCTGTAAAAATGACTATACACTACAATACATTAGTATTGCAGTGTATTGTACCACTGGTTCAAGTCCCCTAGGGGGGGGGGCTAATAAAATGTGTAAAAAGTTTTAAGTAGCAAAAAAATAACAAATTCATAAAATAAAGTTGAAAAAATTCACATTTTCCTCTAAAGTAATGTAAAAAAAATTCAACAAAATTGGTATCACTGCATCTTTAAAAGTCTGAACTATTACAATATAGCGTTATTTATTGAGCACGGTGAACGCCGTAAAAATTAATGTAAACTGCAAAAATCACTGTTTTTTGGTCAACTTAGCTCTCCAAAAATTTTTTATAAAAAGTTATCAAAAAGTTGTATGTACCAATAAGAACTACAGCTAGTCCCACAAAAAATAAGCCCTCACACCGCTCAATCCACAGAACAATAAAAAAGTTATGGCTCTCAGAATGTGGTGAAGAGTTGCTTTTTTAAAAGTAGTAAAATATCAAAAAAAACCTATATAAATTTGTATCACCGTAATTGTATTGAGCTACAGAATAAAGTTAAGTTGTTGTTTTTTACCGCAAGGTGAAAGCTGTAAAAACGAGACAAACAAAACAATGGAGGAAATGCCATTTTTCCCAAAAAATATTTCAGTTTCCCAGAACATTATATGGTAAAGGAAATGTGTTGCCAGCAAAACATGTTTTGTTTTTTTTTAATTAAACATTTAGTGTGTAGGTGATTAAACATTGTTCAAATTTTTTTTATTTTTTTCACGAGTCAGGAAATATTATAAATTAGATTCTAATTTATAATATTTCCCATTGCTGGTCACTAGATGGAGCTATTCCCAAAATTGCAGCATTGCATGTGGTAAAGCAACCACATTGCTTTTTGCTGCAAAATTGGGAAAAAAGCACTCGCTCTAGTGAGCTCTGAGAATCCCCCCCTCCTTTATCCTGGCTAGTGCCGGGATAAACGAGGGGATTGAACGGTCTAACCTCCTACACTGTGTGTCACCATTTTTTGAGCTAACACACAGTGTAGTAGGTTTACATACAGTAGTAAACACACACAAACACGAAAATACATAGAAATCTCTTACCTGCTCCTGCCGCCGCGGCTCCCTCCGGCCCGTCCGCTCCGTCTGCTGCCGCTGGTCCAAGTGCACAAGTCCGGAAGCCGCGACCGGAAGTAGTAATCTTACTGTCCGGCCGCGACTTCCGGTCCACAGGAAAATGGCGCCGGACGGCGCGCATTTCAAATTGGACTGTGTGGGAGCGGCGCATGCGCAGTTCCCACACAGACGGCGTACACAGAAGTGGATGGGACGGGACCCGTTCGCAGTCCCTATGGGACTGTGGCTGCCGTATTCCATGTCTGTATGTGTCGTTAATCGACACATACAGAAATGGAAAAAAAAATGGCAGCCCCCATAGGGAAGAAAAAGTGAAAAAATAGAAAAAAGTAACACAAACACACAAATAAATAAAAACGTTTTTAATAAAACACTAACATTAAACTGACATGAAAAAAAAATTTGTGGTGACACTGTTCCTTTAAATGCTACCAATAGAAATTACAACTCCTCCCACAAAAATAAGCCTTCACACCGATCTATTGGTGGAAAAATAAAAAAGTTATGGCCCTTGGAAGGTGGAGAGTGAAAAACGAAAATTTAAAAATGGCTCAGTCCGGAAGGGGTTAATATAAAAATTGTGTAATTCCCTATTTCATAAAAAACGAATCTAATGGAAAACAAAATACCCCTTTAACCCTTTAATGACCAGCCTTTTTTAAACCTTAATGACCAAGCTATTTTTTACGATTTTCCATCGTCGCATTCCAAGAGATATAACTTTTTTATTTTTGCGTCGACACAGCTGTATAAGATCTTGTTTTTTGCGGGACAAGTTGTGTTTTTTAATAGCACCATTTTGAGGTACATATCATTTATTGATTAACTGTTAACTTTTTTTGGGGGGGGGAATAGAAAAAAACCAGAAATGTATTTTTTGCTTCCTAAATCTACGCCGTTTACAGTGTGGCATACATAACACAATAACTTTATTCAGCTGGTTGTTACGATTGCAACGATACCAAACTTGTAGACATTTTGCATGTTTTACTACTTTTACACAGTAAAAACACTTTTTTTTCAAAATTATTTGTTTTTGTGTCCCCATATTTGAAGAGCCATAACTTTTTTATTGTTCCACTGATGCAGCTGTATGAGGGCTTTTTTTTGCGGGATGACTTGTAATGTTTATGAGTAGATGCGACTTTTTGATCACTTATCACATTCACAGAAAACAGCATTTATTCCATTGTTTTTTATTTTATTTTTTATGGCGTTCATCGTGCGGGTTAAATAATGTAATAGCTTTATAGTTGGGGTTGTTACAGACGCGGCGATACCAAATATGTGTAACTTTTTTACTTTATTTAATTTTTTTAATAGTAAAGCATTTTGTAAGGGGAAAAAATTGGGTTTTTCCTAATTTTTTTTTTTCACTTTTTTTAAATGAACTTTATTAAACATTTTTTTTTAAACTTTTTTACTAGTCCCACTAGGGGACTTTAATATGCGATCATTCGATCGCTTTTATAATACACTGCAATATTTTTGTATTGCAGCGTATTACTGCCTGTCCGTTTAAAGTGGACAGGCATCTGCTAGGCCATGCCTCTGGCATGACCTAGCACACATTCACTACCGGCAGACCTGGGGCCTTCATTAGGCCCCCGGATGCCATCGGAGACACAGACACTCGGCGATCTTATCACCGGGTGTCGGTTGGAGAGAGATGGAGCTCCCTCCCTCTTTCCAAAACAACTCAGATGCGGCGCTCGCTATTGAGCGCCGCATCTGAGGGGTTAAACGGGTGACATCGATACTTATATCGATCCCACCTGTTCGAGCAGGGACGCCCCCAGCCTTCAGCTACCTCTGGTAGCTGAGAGCAGGGAGTTGTAACGGCTCCCTGCTCTGTTTATTTATTCTGATGCAGCGCCGTGAAAAGGCTTATGCATCAGAATAAAGCCCATTAGTGGCCGCCGTGAAAAGGCGTATTGGCGATCACTAACGGGTTAAGTAAAAAAACAAAACATCTATATTGACCACAATGTCAAGTCTAGCACCACAGTGCTGCTGTGCCTACATCGCCATCTAGTGACATAGATCAATAAAGTATAGCACTCTTGAATGTATAACATGATTTTAGGTGGCTATCCAGAATACTAGTCCTTCTCAGTGAATTAGAATAGCATCAAAAAGTTAATTTAGTTTAGCAATTCAATTCAAAAAATTAAACTCATATATTATATAGATTCATTACACAGAGTGATCTATTTCCAGCATTTTTTTTCTTTTTATGTTGACGATTATGGTAACGGTTAATCAAAACGCCAATTTTTGTGTCTTTGAAAATTAGAATATTATATAAGCACAATTTAAAAAATGATTTTTTTAATACCGAAATGTTGGGCTACTGAAAAGTATGTACAGTATATGCCCTCAATACTTGGTCGGGGCTCCTTTTGCATGAATTACTGCATCAATGCGGCGTGGCATGGAGGCGATCAGCCTGTGGCATTGCTGAGGTGTTATGGAAGCCCAGGTTGCTTTGATGGCGGCCTTCAGCTCGTCTGCATTGTTGGGTCTGGTGTCTCATCTTCCTCTTGACAATACCCCATAGATTCTCTCCGCGGTTTAGATCAGGCGAGTTTGCTGGCCAATCAAGCACAGCGATACTGTGGTTATTAACCAGGTATTGGTACTTTTGGCAGTGTGGGCAGGTGCCAAGTCCTGCTGGAAAATGAAATCAGCACCCCCATTAAACTTGTCAGCAGAGGGAAGCATGAAGTGCTCGTAAATTTCCTGTTAGACGGCTATAGATGGATGTATACCTCAGACGAAAGCCACTGTATAGGCATACAGTGGTATATGTTGCTCAGAGGCTATTATAATAAAAATAAAGTATACTTTTCTTGTATAATCCATCTTTATGGGAAAGTGCATCAGTCTACGCTTTCTTATATAGTTTAAAATATATTCATATATAAATATATACCAACCCGGTGTATACAAAAATAACAATATTTTGGCCTCAGTAAATGAATACATCAGTATTCGTAGACCAAGACCTTTTTTCCGGGATCATTCTTGCCTTAGTCAGTGTAGTCTGCTAGCTGCTCACGTGTATCTTATGTGTCAGAGCGTAGAGAAACGTCAGTGGGACCAAAGTAAGTGCCATTTTTCTAGTGTAGAAAAGTCACAAATTTCAACTATTATTCTTTTCACAATGCCCTCGTCACTTTTATGAAAATGGTTTTCCAACAGGAGCGTGGCCAAAGCGGCACGACAAATTCATTATAATTTACACCAGAAGACTGCCGTAAATTAAAACTGGCCAAACCTGCGGAAATTTTAATCCAAAACAAATTGCAAATGTTGCAATTTTTGCTGTGAAAAATCCACAAATAGGTAAAAGTTTCTAATTCATGTTTAAAATAGAAAAAAGTACACCATATTGACCGTGGCGCTGCCATAGCGTCAGCTCCTTGTTTCCTCGGTGTCAATTGACACTGCGTCTCATGTGACTACTGCAGCGGTCACACGGGACACAGTGTCATCACAGGAGGCCCACAGCACGGAGAAGACGTGAGGAGCAGGTATACATCGCTATGGTAACACCACAGGACAGTATGGGCTTTTCCCCCCTCAATGGCATTCTGGCTGAAAATCTGCAGAGTAGGAATACACTAGGCTGATACGCTGCGTAAAACTACACGGCGTATCAGCCCTGCTAGCTGCAGGGAATTCCGCCCGAAAAACTGCACCAAATTGTGGTGCGGTTTTCGGGCATCACGTCCGCTGCGGAAATCCTGCAGCAATATTTTTTTTTTTAATTTATGCTCCTCCACCAGTACTCATGGCGACGCGTCTCTCTTTTCTGAGCGTAGCCCGGCCTCCTGGGATGAGGCTGCAGTCTTTGATGGTTGCAGCAGTCACATGGAATGAAACATCATCCCAGGAGGCCAAGCTGCGCTGAGAAGAGGATTGCGTAGCTCGGACTATGGTAGGGGTCATAATTATGAGCTTTCTTTATTTATTAATTTGAACTAAAAACAGTGGTTTTTTTTATTTGATTTTTGTGGCGGAATCACGTTTCCGATGCAAAAGGCACAACACATGCCTTTGTTGCGGGTTTTACCTCACCACTGAATTCAATAGGGAAAACCCGCAACATAAGAGCAGCGATTCCGCAGCATAAATTGACATGCTCCGGCCTCAAAAACCGCACCGCAGGTCAATTTATGAACGTTTTTGCTGCAGATTTTTTTCTGTAGTTTGAGATTTCTACTTTGCTACTACTGTAAATGCTGCGGAACTTTTATCTTGTTCAAATCTCACCCACACGAGCGTGTTCGGTCCGTGATATACGGTCCTTATGTCGGACACATTTCCCGGACCGAACACACTACAGGGAGCCGGGCTCCTAGCATCATAGTTATCTATGACGCTAGGTGTCATTGCCTTTCCGCATAACTACTGTCCCGTACTGAAAGTAGGAAATAGACCTACCGGTAATTGTATTTCCAGGAATCCATCATGACAGCACCACAGGAGGTTGCACTATTGACCTCTATAGGGACAGGAAGACAGAGAGGTTAAAAGGCCCCTCCCACCAGCCACTCGCCAGTGTTTTTCAATTACTACACCAGGATGGATGCAACCCTATTTTATTTCTAGGGATAATAACTGACATGTTACGTGCACAAATCAGAATTTCAATAAAGGGAGGGAATGTAAGGGTGCTGTCATGATGGATTCCTGGAAATACAATTACCGGTACGTCTAATTCCTACTTACCAGTACATCCCTCATGACAGCACCACAGGAGCAATACCAAATTATAATGCTCAGGGCGGGACTACGGATTGGAGGACTTTCCGTCCAAAACTAAAAGCGGCTCTGTTACCACATTATAAGTGACCTACATTGTACATGCTGTGATCGGCGCTGTAATGTAGATTACAGCAGTGTCTTTTATTTAGAAAAACGATCATTTTTGACGAAGTTATGACCTATTTTAGCTTTATGCTAATGACTTTCTTAATGAACAACTGGGCGTGTTTTACTTTTTGGCCAAGTTGGCGTTGTATAGAGGAGTGTATGACGCTGACCAATCAGTGACCAATCAGCATCATACACTTCTCTCCATTCATTTACACAGCACATAGCGATATAGCTATATCGATATGTGCAGCCACATAAACACACTATAACGTAACTGCAGTGTCCAGACAATGAATATACATTACCTCCAGCCAGGATTATTCCGATCAGTTATGCAGGCTCTTTGATATCCTTTTTCAATATCTCTTCACTGTAAAAAGCGATTTTTCAATTGATATGCCTCATTTTCAAAATTTGAATTAGAGTCACAGACCTGTCTTGCTCTCAAAAATTGGCCTGTGGGGATGGCACATATAGTATGTACAGGATGAAATGATGATGCATGCAACAGCGCATTAACCAATGTTTTTTTTTACGAAAAAGGGTGGTATTAAGCCTACCTGTAGTATTGGCTATAATTTTGATATCCAAGAATTCCATTACCTCTTGGCTGATAGTATAAGTAAGTTTAATGTTCTATTGGTTGCCATTTAGAATAGTCAAAAACCGATCCAATTCCAACCGCGTCCCCTGCCAAATGAAAAGGATGTCGTCAATAAAGCGCATCCACGTAGCAACATTTCCTGATACCATATCCATTGCCTCCTGTACACAGTCTTGCTCCCAAAAGCCAAGAAATAGATTCGCGTATGAAGGGGCACAAGGCTTGGGACTTGTAGGCTTCTTGCATGGTAGTTTTTACCCATCTCGCTAGAGAGCCTTTCTTTCCTCTGTTCTTTCCCCCATACAGGACAAATAGATTTTTATCTTGTCTCCAAGAGGAGATTCTATCCAGATACTGAAGAACTGTTCGTCTGACATCCAGGCAATGTAATTTTTCTTCTTGTTGGTCTTTAGGACCTGGACAAAAGGAAGGTAGAAGGATTTCCTGGTCTCTATGGTAGGCAGTAGATACTTTCGGAATAAAGGAAGGATCTAGTTTTAGAATGATCTTGTTTTCTTTTACTATTAGGTAGGGTTCTATGACCGAAAGAGATTGGATTTCTCCAATCCTTGCTGATGTTATAGCGACTAAAAATGCAGCTTTTAGAGTTATAAAATGCATATTTATTGCATAGAGAGGCTCAAAGGGGGGGAATCGCAAAGAGCTGTTAACACTATATTTAAATCCCAGGTAGGTACTGATTTCTTTAGAGAAGGTTTTTATTTACTAACTGCTAGAGTGAATCTTCTGATCCACCTATGTTCAGCTAAAGGAGTATTGAAATAATTACTTAAGACTGAAATCTGCACTTTTAACCTCTTCACGCGCTGCGCCGCAACTGTACGTCCTGCAGAGGGCATGCTTCCCGCACCAGGACGTACATTTGCGGAGAGGTTCCCGGCGCACACTGTCCTAACGGACAGTGTCCGGGAACTGGGAGGTCAGCTGTCCTCGACAACTGACACTCCAGTCTTGCCGGTCAGCGGACCATCGCCGCTGATTTCGGAAATTAACCCCATAAATGCTGCGACTAATTGCGGTCGCCGCATTTAAGGGGTTTGAAGCACATCGGCAGCCCCCACAAAGTGATTGTGGGGGCTGCCGATGCTTGTCGTGGCAATCGGAGGCCAGACAATGACCTCCGGGTTGCCATCTACGGAAGCCTCGGAGGAATAGCCCCCGGCCGGTCCTCCGAGGCTTCCTGTCAGTGTGACTGACATAGGTAGTGTAATGTACTCTAGCAGTGATCAGAGCTGCTAGGGGGTAGGACAAGTAAAAAAAATGGAATAAAAATGTTTTAAAAAAAGTGTAAAAATAAAAGTTGAACACGTTAAAAAATGTACACATATTTGGTATCGCCGCGTTCGTAACAACCCAAACTATAAAACTATAATGTTATTTTTCCCGCACGATGAACACCCCCCAAAAAAAATCAATAAAAACTACACCAGAATCGCTATATTTTGGTCACCACCCCTCCCAAAATAAAGATTAAAAAGTGATCAAAAAATTGCATGTACCCAAAAATAGTACCGATAAAAACTACAACCCGTCCCGTAAAAAACAAGACCTTACACAGCTTTTTTGACTAAAAAACAAAAAGTTAAGGCTCTCAGAATATGGTCCATTTGTAAGTATGGCCTTTTTTCGGTGGTTTTGTATATGTCCCTTTGTTTTTATCGGTTCTGTCTGTACATCAGGAACATCTGTTCCATTTAAGGAGTTAGGGACTCGCAAGTTTGGGGATCCTTGTCGTGGATTGCGAGCTTGCGTCCTTTTGGCCAAAATGATTACTAATACCCCAGGTATTTTTCATTACTACTTATATTCGCTTCTCTTGGACACAGCCGGGTCTTTGATGCTGGGAGAGCATGGTGTGTTGTTGTTTGGCATAGCAAGCAGGGTAGCCCGCTCTATGAACTATCAAGGCGTCAAAAATAGGCTTCTACCTGGCTATACACTTTGTGCCTCATGACGTACACACTATCCCTCCATGTTTCACACACTTGCACCCCATTATCCATTTATTTCTATTGAGGCACTTCATGCATTACTGCCCCCTATAGTTCACTTTTAGTATTACACTTGCACACACACTATTCATTTATTTCTTACTACACATCCCATGCACCACACACCACTCCCCTCAAGACCAGTGGGAGTGGCTATTATTATTTAAAGCACCTGCTCACACTCCATCAGCGTTTCTGACCTGGCTGTGTCCATTTGTAAGTATGGCCTTTTTTCGGTGGTTTTGTATATGTCCCTTTGTTTTTATCGGTTCTGTCTGTACATCAGGAACATCTGTTCCATTTAAGGAGTTAGGGACTCGCAAGTTAGGGGATCCTTGTCGTGGATTGCGAGCTTGCGTCCTTTTGGCCAAAATGATTACTAATACCCCAGGTATTTTTCATTACTACTTATATTCGCTTCTCTTGGACACAGCCGGGTCTTTGATGCTGGGAGAGCATGGTGTGTTGTTGTTTGGCATAGCAAGCAGGGTAGCCCGCTCTATGAACTATCAAGGCGTCACAAATAGGCTTCTACCTGGCTATACACTTTGTGCCTCATGACGTACACACTATCCCTCCATGTTTCACACACTTGCACCCCATTATCCATTTATTTCTATTGAGGCACTTCACGCATTACTGCCCCCTATAGTTCACTTTTAGTATTACACTTGCACACACACTATTCATTTATTTCTTACTACACATCCCATGCACCACACACCACTCCCCTCAAGACCAGTGGGAGTGGCTATTATTATTTAAAGCACCTGCTCACACTCCATCAGCGTTTCTGACCTGGCTGTGTCCATTTGTAAGTATGGCCTTTTTTCGGTGGTTTTGTATATGTCCCTTTGTTTTTATCGGTTCTGTCTCAGAATATGGTGACACAGAAAATAAATTATTTTATAAAAAAGTGATTTTATTGCGGAAACGCTGCAAAACATAAAAAAAACTATATACATTTGGTATCGACGTAATCGTATCGACCTGCAAATAAAGTAAAATTGTCATTTATAGCGCACGGTAAACGCCGCAAAAAAATAAAAATAAAAAACATTGTCAGAATTGCTTGTTTTTGGTCACCCGGCTTGCAAAAAAATTGAATAAAAAGTGATCAAAAAAAATCGCATGTACCCCAAAATGGTACCAATTAAAACTACAGATTGTCCCACAACAAATAAGCCCTCACACAGCTCCGGTGGTGAAAAAATATAAAAGTTCTGGCTCTCAGAATATGGCGATGCAAAATGTGCAGTGTCCAAAAAGCGGATAAGATCGGGCGCCATTTATCAGTGCGACTCCGGCCACATATCTATGAATTATTTATTTACCGCATTATTATACCCTCTTATTATGCCCTGATGTACTCCGTACAGTTTACATATACCCTGATGTAGTCCGCACAGATTACATATGCCCCCACATTATAAACTGAAATACCAGCAATACCCCAAACAGAACTATTACCAAGCAAAATCTGCGCTCCAAAAGCAAAATGGCGTCCCTCCCTTCTGAGCCCTGCAGCGTTCCCAAAAACGTGTTTGCGCTCACATACAGTGAAGGAAATAAGTATTTGATCCCTTGCTGATTTTGTAAGTTTGCCCACTGTCAAAGACATGAACAGTCTAGAATTTTTAGGCTAGGTTAATTTTACCAGTGAGAGATAGATTATATAAAAAAAAAAAAACAGAAAATCACATAGTCAAAATTATATATATTTATTTGCATTGTGCACAGAGAAATAAGTATTTGATCCCTTTGGCAAACAAGACTTAATACTTGGTGGCAAAACCCTTGTTGGCAAGCACAGCAGTCAGACGTTTTTTGTAGTTGATGAGGTTTGCCCACATGTTAGATGGAATTTTGGCCCACTCCTCTTTGCAGATCATCTGTAAATCATTAAGATTTCGAGGCCGCCGCTTGGCAACTCGGATCTTCAGCTCCCTCCATAAGTTTTCGAAGGGATTAAAGTCTGGAGACTGGCTAGGCCACTCCATGACCTTAATGTGCTTCTTTTTGAGCCACTCCTTTGTTGCCTTGGCCGTATGTTTTGGGTCATTGTGCTGGAAGACCCAGCCACGAGCCATTTTTAATGTCCTGGTGGAGGGAAGGAGGTTGTCACTTAGGATTTGATGGTACATGGCTCCATCCATTCTCCCATTGATGCGGTGAAGTAGTCCTGTGCCCTTAGCAGAGAAACACCCCCAAAACATAATGTTTCTACCTACATGCTTGACAGTGGGGATGGTGTTCTTTGGGTCATAGGCAGCATTTCTCTTCCTCCAAACACGGCGAGTTGAGTTAATGCCAAAGAGCTGAATTTTAGTCTCATCTGACCACAGCACCTTCTCCCAATCACTCTCAGAATCATCCAGATGTTCATTTGCAAACTTCAGACGGGCCTGTACATGTGCCTTCTTGAGCAGGGGGACCTTGCGGGCACTGCAGGATTTTAATCCATTACGGCGTAATGTGTTACCAATGGTTTTCTTGGTGACTGTGGTCCCAGCTGCCTTGAGATCATTAACAAGTTCCCCCAGTGTAGTTTTCGGCTGAGCTCTCACCTTCCTCAGGATCAAGGATACCCCACGAGGTGAGATTTTGCATGGAGCCCCAGATCGATGTCGATTGACAGTCATTTTGTATGTCTTCCATTTTCTTATTATTGCACCAACAGTTGTCTCCTCACCCAGCGTCTTACTTATGGTTTTGTAGCCCATTCCAGCCTTGTGCAGGTCTATGATCTTGTCCCTGACATCCTTAGAAAGCTCTTTGGTCTTGCCCATGTTGTAGAGGTTAGATTCAGACTGATTAATTGAGTCTGTGGACAGGAGTCTTTTATACAGGTGACCATTTAAGACAGCAGTCTTTAATGCAGGCACCAAGTTGATTTGGAGCGTGTAACTGGTCTGGAGGACGCTGAACTCTTAATGGTTGGTAGGGGATCAAATACTTATTTCTCTGTGCACAATGCAAATAAATATATATAATTTTGACTATGTGATTTTCTGTTTTTTTTTAAATATATTCTATCTCTCACTGGTAAAATTAACCTAGCCTAAAAATTCTAGACTGTTCATGTCTTTGACAGTGGACAAACTTACAAAATCAGCAAGGGATCAAATACTTATTTCCTTCACTGTATATGGCGTCGCCATACCCGAGAGAACCCGCTTAACGTTTTATGAGGTATTTGTCTTCAGTGGCACAAACTGGGCATAACATATTATGCACTAAAATAGCATACCAGTGGAAAATTGCAATATTCACTCCATCCGCTGTGCATAAACCCCTTTGCGCTCTATGACTTAATAGCACGTCATGGTGCGGGGGGTGATAGCACGTGAGCCCGCTCCATACACTGCGGATGTCAGCTGTGTATTACAGCTTGCAGCCAGGACTAACGGACAGGAACAGCGATCGTGCGGTTGCAGAAGCCTGTAAAAATAATAATATACTGCAATACATAAGTATTGCAGTATATTGTGCCAACGATCCAATGATCGCTGGTTCAAGTCCCCTAAGGGGACTAATAAAATGTGTAGAAGAATTAAAGTAATTAGTAATGAGAAAGAAAAAAGTTTAAAGTTTAAAGTTAAAAAAAAAACTTTGCCCATTTTTCTTCTAAAGTAATGTAAAAAAATTAATAAAATTGGCATCGCTACGTCCGTAAAAGGCCGTACTATTACGATATACCATTATTTAAATCGCTGTTTTTTTTGTCACCTTAGCTCTCAAAAAAAAATGTAATACAACTTTTTGATCACTTTTTATGTACCAAAAAATGGTACCAATAAAAACTACAGCTCGTCCCGCAAAAAATAAGACCTCCCGCCGCTCAATCAACCGAAAGCTAAAAAAGTTATGGCTCTCAGGGCTTATTCAGATGAACGGGATATACGGGATATACGTCCGTGCAACGCGCATGATTTTCACGTGCGTCGCACAGACCTATATTAGTCTATGGGGCTGTGCAGACAGTTGCGTAATTTTTACGGAGCGTGAGTCGGCTGCGAAAAACTCACAACATGTCCGTTCTTTGCGCGTATTTCGCGCATCACGCACCCATTGAAGTCAATGAATGCGTGAAAATCACGCGCACCACACGGAAGCACTTCCATGGGACGCGCGTGATTCGCGCAACAGCTGTAAAACTATGAATGAAAACAGAAAAGCACCATGTGCTTTTCTGTTTACAAACATCCAAACGGAGTGTCATAATGATGGCGGCTGCGTGAAAATCACGCAGCCGCGCATCATACGGGGCTGACACACGGAGCTGTTAAGTGCCTTTTGCGCACGCTCGTGTGAGTCCAGCCTCAGAATGTGGTGAAACAAAACAATTTTTATTTTAACAAATAGATTTTTCTTTTTAAAAGTAGTATAATATATAAAAAAAAACTATATAAATTTGGTATCACCGTAATTGTATTGAGCCACAGAATAAAGTAAAGTTTTCGTTTTTACCGCACAGAGAAAGCTGTAAAAACGAAAACCCCAAAAATGGAATCTGATTTTTTCATATATCAGCCCGCAAAGATTTTTTTTTCAGTTTCCCAGTACATTTTATGGCACTTTAAATGGTGTCAATAGATACTACAGCTCCTCCTGCAAGAAATAAGCCCTCACACCGCTCTACTGACGGAAAAAGAAAAATGTTATGGCTCTTGGAAGGCGGGGAGTGAAAAACAAAAATAAGAAAGCAAAAAATGGATCAGTTCTAAAAGGGGTAATTAATTTCTAATGAAAAAAATGTATGACCCCATGTGGGGTATTTCTGTACTCGGGAGAAATTGCTTTACAAAAATTGGTTGTTTTTTTCTCCTTTATCCCTTGTGAAAATTAGAAAATTCAACATTTTAGTGGAAAAAAATTGTGATATTCATTTTCGCGGCCTAATTCTAATAAATTCTGCAAAAGACTCGTGGGGTCCAAATGCTCACTATACCCCTAGAAAAATTCCTTGAGGGGTGTTTCAAAAATGGGGTAACTTGGGGGTTTTCCACTGTTTTGGGCCCTCCAGGACGTTGCAAACGCGACATGGCACCGAAAACCAATCCAGCAAAATTTGTGCTCCAAAATCCAAATGGTGCTCCTTCCCTTCTGAGCGCTGCCATGGGTCCAATCAGCAGTTTATTACCACATATGGGGTATTGCCGTAATCAGGAGAAAATGCTTTACGAATGTTGTGGTTCTTTTTTTTCCTTTATTCCTTGTAAATATTTAACATTTCTATGCTTTTTCAGAAAAAAAAATAGATTTTAATTTTCACGGCTGACTCCACTAAATTCTGCAAAAAAACCTGTGTGGTCAAAATGCTAACTAAACCCCTAGATAAATTCCTTGAGAGGTGTCGTTTCCAAAATGGGGTAACTTTTGGGGTGTTTCGACTGTTTTGGTCCCTCAATCAACCACAAATTTCCCTCTCCCATGTTCCTAGTGTGTGACCCCACACACCTCCCAGTGTATAAGGCAGATTTTCTTTTTTTTTTTTTTCATCAAATTTGTTAGCGTCAATCCATAGCGTTAGTTGTCAGTTGGTGCCAATCCGTAGCGTCAGTTGGTGTCAATCCATAGCGTCAGTTAGCGTCAATCCATAGCGTCAGTTAGCATCAATCCGTAGTGTCAGTTCGCGTCACTTGTCAGTTAGTGTCAATCAGTCACTGTTAGTCTCGTCACTTGTCAGTTAGTGTCAAACCGTCACTATCAGTCTTGTCACTTGTCAGTTAGCCCTTATTCACATGACAGGGTTTCCCAGCCGGGTAACGGCCGTTCATAAATCGGCCGTCACCCGGCTGCAGTAGGAACAATAGACCCCTAATGGGGCTATTGACACAACCGATTTTTTGACGGCCCGGGAAACCTGGCCGTCAAAAAATGGGACATGCCCTATTTTCGGCCGTTTACCCGGCCGCCCGGCTCCCATAGAAGTCTATGGGACCGGGTAATACACGGCCATCACCGGAATGTGTCCCGAGTGATGGCCGTGTATTCCGTCGCTCGCGCTCTCTCTCTCCTCCTCCTCCTCCTCCTCCTCCTCACAGTGCAGAGTGCATGTGAGGAGGAGGAGGGTCTTTTTTGCTCCCTGTAGGAGTTGGAATCCACAATCCCAGGAGGGGATTGGGGATTCCGCTACAGGAGAAGTGAGTGACTACACTGTCCATATATGGACATAGCGATGTCACTCACGTCTGAAGCGGAATCCCCGACTCTATGGCCGGGAATTCCGCAACAGGAGAAGTGAGTGACTACACTGTCCATATATGGACACAGTGACGTCACTCACTTCTGAAGCTGAATCACCGACCCTGTGGCCGGGGATTCCGCTACAGAAGAAGTGAGTGACCAAACTGTCCATATATGGACACAGTGACGTCACTCACTTCTGAAGCGAAATTCCCGACCTGTGGCAGGGAATTCCTCTCCAGGAAAAGTCAGTGACTACACTGTCCATATATGGACATTGAAGTCAGTGACTTCTCCTGGAAGGTGGGGGGATGGGTGCAACCTACAGGGGGCTGTGTAGCATTACCTACAGGGGACTTGGTGGTATTACATACAGGGAGCTGGGTGGCATTACATATAGGGGTCAGGGTGGCATTACATACAGGGGGCTGGGTGGCATTGCATACAGGGGGCTGGGTGGCATTACCTGCCGGGGGCTTGGTGGCATTACCTGCAGAGGGCTGGGTGGCATTACCTGCTGGGGGCTGGGTGGCATTACCTTCTGGGGGCTGGGTGGCATTACCTGCAAGGGGGCTGAGTGGCATTACCTGCAGGGGCTGGGTGGCATTACCTGCAGGGGGCTGGGTGGCATTACCTGCAGGGGGCTGGGTGGCATTACCTACAGAGGGCTGTGTGTGGCAACAAATTTAAATGAAATTCCTCCGATTTCAAAATGGAAAAACGGGGATTGGAGATTCCGACTTCTACAGGGAGCGTAAAAAGACCCGCCTCCTCCTCACATGCACTCTGCACTCTCCCATTTTTTGACGGCCAGGTTTCCCGGGCCGTCAAAAAATCGGTCGTGTGAATAGCCCCATTAGGGGACATGTCCTATTTTCAGCCGTTTACCCGGCCGCCCGCCTCCCATAGAAGTCTATGGGGCCGGGTAATACACGGCCATCACCGGAATGTGTCCCGAGTGATGGCCATGTATTCCGTCGCTCGCTCCCTCCTCACAGCGCAGAGTGCATGTGAGGAGGAGTTTATGCCATTCGGACGAATGGCTCTACGTTGGAGGTAAGTTTATACACTGTGTGGCAGGGCCGGGGTGTACAGCAGGTATTAGTGTCAATCCGTCACCGTCAGTCTCGTCACTTGTCAGTTAGTAAGTGGTACTAAGTGTTATAAAAAAAAATAAAAAAAATTATTCGTGTTTAGTGTTTTCTGTGAATTTTTAAAAAAAAAAAAACGTGTGTCAGTGTTAGCGTTAGTTAGTGTTTAGTGTTTTAGTGTGAAAAAACGAAAAAGAAAAATAAATCTTTGTTATACAACGTAACGTTGTTACAGCTACGAGTGTATAAACTACATATATATTTACACACAAATTAATAAAATGGCTGCGAAGCGTTACACCGCTGAAGAGGCGTATGCCATGATCACATCTGATACGGACTCAGCGAGTGGTGAGGAACCAGAGTTCTTTCTCTCATCCTCCTCCTCTAGTGACAGCGAGGAACCTCCTCGTAGTCGCAGGAGGGTTAGTGCCCAGGTTCTGCCTGACCCTGAAACTGTCGTTCTGCCCGACCGTGGTACTGCCAGCAGTGATTGGTCACCCCCAACCAATTACACCCCCCAAATCCCAGAATTTACTGCTGTGGCAGGAATTCATGTGCAGACGGAAGGACTGCCTGTAATTGGATATTTCAAATTGTTCTTTACCGACAATTTGATAGAGCTTATGGTGGAACAAACCAACATCTACGCCCACCAATTTATAGCCGAACACCCAAACTCATTTTATGCCCAGCCCAATCGTTGGCAACCAACTAATTGTGCAGATATTGGGGGTTAGTCCTCAACATGGGTCTCACTAAAAAGCCCAAAGTGAGATCCTACTGGTTCACGGACATTCTTTATCATTGTCCATTGTACCGCAATACAATGACCAGACCCCGCTTTGAGGCAATCCAAAAATTTCTGCACTTTAGTGACAACTCCCTATACCAACCCCAGGATGACCCCAATTCCGACAGACTTTTTTAAATTAGGCCCCTCAAACTTTTTTTCCCAAAAGTTTCCGTAAATCTACACCCCTAACAAAGAGATTTCAGTTGATGAATCCCTGGTGCACTTCAAGGGTAGGCTGAAGTTTTGCCAATATTTGCCCAATAAGCACACCTGGTACGGGATCAAGGTCTACAAGCTGTGTGAGTCTGAGACCGGATACACACATGCTTTCCGGATCTATGAGGGGAAGGACAGGACAATACAGCCCTCAAATTGTCCCCACGTACTGTCCACAACAGGGAAGATAGTGTGTGACCTCCTACACCCACTGTTCGATCAGGGGTACAACTTGTACTTGGACAACTGGTACACAAGTGTACCTCTGTTCAAATGTCTAACAGACAAAAAAAACTGTGGCATGTGGGACGGTCCGAAAAAACCAGCGGCACCTTCCCAAGACCCTCATCGGCCAATCCCTGCAAATTGGAGAAAGCAGGGCATTGCTGCAGGATGGGGTCCTGTGTTTGAAATACCGGGATAAAAAAGATGTATGCATGCGGACATCTATGCATGATGCCAGCTGCACCCCTGTCCCCACACGTGGATTCACATCATCCACGATGAAGCCTGTGTGCATTCAGGTATATAATAAATTCATGATGGGGGGTTGACCTGAACGACCAGATCTTAAAACCGTATAGTGCCATGCGGAAAAGCTAAATTTGGTACAAAAAATTGTCAGTGTACCTTGTACAGATGGCACTGTACAATTCATTTTTAATTTTCCGTAAAGCTGGCCACCCGGGTACCTACTTGGAGTACAAAAAAAATTATAACATTTCTATTGCTTGGAGACGAGGTGGGGGAAACATCTGCTGCTTCAAGTAGTTCTTGCCGTATTGTTCCTGGGCAGCTCTTTCCAAGTGAAGTGCCTGCAACACCAAAAAAACGGCGGGCAAAAAAAAGGTGCCGTGTCTGTGCAAAAAAGGGTATCTGTAAGGATACCATATATCAGTGCGACACCTGTCCATCAAAACCGGACTCTGCATGAAGAACTGCTTCCGCATCTTCCACACCTCCCTGGATTAAAAAAAATTATACTTTTGAAACCCCCACACCTCCCTTTATCATTCTGGTCTTTTACCCATTTTTAAAATTGGACACTCTAAAAAAAAATGTGTAACAAAACTGAAAACCATCATTATACCCCTAGATGAATACCTAATACTATAACATATGTGTATGATCTGCACAATTTTTTAGGCCTATGCTTGTGGCTAAAAATCATCCAAGTGAAAATAAGGCCTCAAAATCCTTGTGGTGCTCCTTCACTTCCAGGGACTGTCCAGACAACATATTTAGACCACTTTGGGGGTATTTCTAAAGTCAGAAGAAATACCGCAATAAATATTGAGGCGCTTTACTTCACTTATATGTTGTGTCTGGAAAATCGGCCCAAAAAAATGGCACATTTGTAAAAAATTTAACATTTTATTTTGCAAGCCAGAAAAACTATGGGGGTCATAAAAGTGATCACACCCCTACATAATTTCTTTGAGGGGTGTAGTTTCCAAAATGGGGTCACTTCACTGTACTGGAGCTCTGCAAATGCTACATGGCACCTGAAGACCATTCCAGCAAAATCTGTGCTACACATTGCCCTCCTTCGTTTCTGAGCCCTGCCGTGGGTCCAAACAGCAGTTTATAATCACATATGGGGCATTGCCATAATCGGAAGAAATTGCTTTGCAAATGTTGGGGTGCTTTTTCTCCGTCATTCCTGTCTATTTCCACTAAATTCTCCAAAAAACCTGTGAGGTCAAAATGCTAACTATAACACTAAAAAAATTCCTTGAGGGGTGTAGTTTCCAAAATGGGGTCACTTTTTGGAGGTTTCCACTGTTTTCATCCCTCAAGGGCGTTATAAACACTACATGGCACCGACAACCATTCCGGCAAAATCTGCGGCCAAAAATCCAAATATTGGTCCTTTGTTTCTGAGCCCTGCTGTGGGTCTAAACAGCGGTTTATTACCACATATGGGGTATTGCCGTAATCGGGAGAAATAGCTTTACAAATTTTGGGGTGTTTTTTCTCCGTCATTCCTTGTAAAAATTAAAAAATTCTATGTTTTTTCAGAAAAAAAGTAGGTTTTCATCCTGACTTTTGGGGGGTTTCCACTGTTTTGACACCACAAGATCTCTTCAAACCTGACATGGTGCCTAAAATATAATTTTTTTTAAAAAAAGGTGGCCCCAAAATCAACTAGGTGCTCATTTGCTTCGGAGGCCTGTGCTTCAGTCTATTAGCACACTAGGGCCACATGTGTGATATTTCTAAAAACTGCAGAATCTGGGCAATAAATATTGAGATGAGTTTCTCTGGTAAAAGCTTCTGTTTTACAGAAAAAAATGTATCACACATGAACTTCAGCCAAAAAAAATGAAATTCTAAAATGTCACCTCTACTTTGATTTAATTCCTGTGAAACGCCTAAAGGGTTAAGAGACTTTGAGAATGCGGTTTTGAATACTTTGAGGGGTGCAGTTTTTAAAATGGGGTGATTTATGGTGACTTTCTAATATATAAGGCCCTCAAAGTCACTTCAGAACTGAACTAGTCCCTGGAAAAATAGCCTTTTGTCATTTTCTTGAAAATGTGAGAAATTGCTGCTAAAGTTCTAATCGTTGTAACGTCCTAAAAAATTAAAAGTATGTTCAAAAAATGATGCAAACAAAGTAGACATATGGGAAATGTTAACTAGTAACTATTTTGTGTGGTATTACTGTCTATTTTACAAGCAGATACACTTACATTTTAAAAAATGCAATTTTTTGCAAATTTTCTCTAAATTTCGGTGTTTTTCACAAATAAATATTCAATTTGTCGACTAAATTTTTTCACTAACATAAAGTACAATATGTCACGAGAAAACAATCTCAGAATCTCTTGGATAGGTAAAAGCATTCTGGAGTTATTACCACATACACCGCGTTCCAAATTATTATGCAAATGTTATTTTTCACTGATTTTCCTAAATAGTCGATGCAGATGACAGTCAGTATAATCTTCAAGCCATCAACCGTTGGAGTATAATGCAAATTTTATTGAACAAATCTCCTAATGATAACAGATTTTTTTTTAGAAGTAAAAAACTCAAATTGCACTGTTTCAAATTATTATGCACAACAGAGATCAAAACATTTTAAAGGTTGTAAAGAGAACTAAAATGGTAATTTGTTGAATTTGCAGCATCAGGAGGTCATATTTACAGAAATCAAAATCTCTTTCAATCAAAAAAAAACTTAACAGGCCAAGTTACATGTTAACATAGGACCTCTTCTTTGATATCACCTTCACAATTCTTGCATCCATTGAATTTGTGAGTATTTGGACAGTTTCTGCTTAAATATCTTTGCAGGATGTCAGAATAGCCTCCCAGAGCTTCTGTTTTGATGTGAACTGCCTCCCACCCCCATAGATATTTTGCTTGAGGATGCTCCAAGGGTTCTCAATAGGGTTGACGTCAGGGGAACATGGGGACCACACCATGAGTTTCTCTCCTTTTATGCCCATAGCAGCCAATGACACAGAGGTATTCTTTGCAGCATGAGATGGTGCATGGTCATGCATGAAGATAATTTTGCTACGGAAGGCACGGTTCTTCTTTTTGTACCACGGAAGAAAGTGGTCAGTCATGAACTCTACGTACTTTGCAGGTCATTTTCACACCGTCAGGGACCCTACAGGGGCCTACCAGCTCTCTCCCCATGATTCCAGCCCAAAACATGACTCCACCACCTCCTTGCTGATGTCGCAGCCTTGTTGGGACATGGTGGCCATTCACCAACCATTCACTTCATCCATCTGGACCATCCAGGGTTGCATGGCACTCATCAGTAAACAACATGGTTTGAAAATTAGTTTTCATGTATTTCTGAGCCCACTGCAACCGTTTCTGCTTGTGAGCATTGTTTAAGGGTGGCCGAATAATAGCTTAATGCACACTTGCAAACCTCTGGAGGAGCCTACACCTTGAGGTTCGCGGGACTCCAGAGGCACCAGCGGCTTCAAATACCTGTTTGCTGCTTTGCAATGGCATTTTAGCAGCTGCTCTCCTAATCCTATTAATTTGTCTGGCAGAAACCTTCCTCATTATGCCTTTATCTGAACGAACCCGTCTGTGCTCTGAATCAGCCACAAATCTTTTCACAGTACGATGATCATGCTTACGTTTTCTTGAAATATCCAATGTTTTCATACCTTGTCCAAGGTATTGCACTATTTCACGCTTTTCAGCAGCAGAGAGATCCTTTTTCTTTCCCATATTGCTCGAAACCTGTGACCTGCTTAATAATGTGGAACGTCCTTCTTAAGTAGTTTTCCTTTGATTGGCCACACATGACAAACTAATTGAAAAACTAATAATTAAATGTTTATGACACTTAAATCCAATGTGCATAATAATTTGGAACACGGTGTAAAGTAACACGTCAGATTTGAAAAAATGGGCTGTGCCACAAGGCCAAAACAGGCTGCGTCCTAAAGGGGTTAATAATAATCTTTATTTATATAGCGCCAACATATTACGCAGCACTTTACAATTTAGAGGGAACATGAAACAAACAATATCAGACATTACATAGTGACAAAGTTAATTTACAATTCAAACCTGAGGACCCTGCTCACAAGAGCTTACAATCTATGAGGAAATAAAGGAGACACAAAGTGTAACAGTGTTTGTTCTGTACAATAGTCCAGCCATTTTTTATACACATGGGTGGTAACAAAGCTGCATGAACCGGTCACCAGCCAGTATCCGTGTATGACGGACATGAGAATGAGTGTGAGGGAATCTTATTCTGATGACTAATCTAAAAGGGGGCCATGGAAAGGAGTCAGATTAGGGAATGTTATAGGCCTGTCTAAATAGATGTGTTTTCAGGGCACGTTTAAAACTGAGGATATTGGGAATTAATCTGATTGTCTGGGGTAGCGCATTCCAGAGGACTGGTGCAGCACGAGAAAAATTTTGGAGACGGGAGTGGGAGGTTCGGATTATGGAGGACTTTAATCTAAGGCCGTTGGCAGAATGTAGAGCCCGAGTAAGCTGGTGGACAGAGATGAGGGAGGAGATGTAAGGAGGTGCAGCACTGTGGAGAGCTTTGTGGGTGAGAGTAATAAGTTTGAATTTTATTCTGAAGGGGATGGGCAACCATTGCAGTGACTGGCACAGATTAGAGGCGTTGGTGTAGCGGTTGGTCATAAATATGAGCCTGGCTGCTGCATTGAGGATAGATTGGAAAGGGGAGAGTTTGGTGAGGGGAAGACCGATTAGTAATGAGTTACAGTAGTCAAGACGAGAGTGAAATCAAAGCAACAATGAGAGTTTTGGCGGTTTCCTTCGTAAGAAAAGAGCAAATTCTGGAGATATTTTTGAGGTGAAAATGACAGGAGCGTGAAAGTGATTGAATGTGAGGAGTAAAGGAAAGATCTGAGTCAAAAATAACCCCGAGACAGCGGGCATGCTGCTTAGGAGTTATGATAGTGCCACACACAGAGATGGAGACATCGGGTTTAGGGAGGTTAGTAGATGGTGGGAACACAAGGAGCTCAGTTTTAGAAAGATTCCGTTTTAGATAGAGAGAGGACATGATGTTAGAGAAAGCGGACAGACAATCACTGGTGTTTTGTATTAGAGCAGGGGTGATGTCATGGGAAGAGGCATATAATTGGGTGTCATCAGCATAGAGATGGTACTAGAAGCCAAATCTGCTGATGGTTTGTCCAATAGGAGCTGTGTAGAGAGAAAAGAGAAGCGGACCTAGGACTGATCCCTGAGGAACCCCGACAGCAAGGGGAAGAGGAGAAGAAGTGGAACAACCAAAATGACACACTGAACGAGTGGTCAGAGAGATAGGAGGAAAACCAAGAGAGAACAGCGTCCTTGAGGCGAATAGAGTGGAGCATCTTAAGTAGGAGTTTGTGGTCTACAGTGTCAAAGGCAGCAGAGAGATCCAAAAGAATCAGTAGAGAGTAATTGCCGTTAGATTTAGCCACCAAGAGATCATTTGAGACTTTAGTAAGGGCAGTTTCTGTGGAGTGTAGAGTGCGGAAACCAGATTGTAAGGGGTCTAGAATGGAGTTAGCAGAGAGATAGCGGATAATGCGAGAGTAGACCAAGGGTTCCAGTAGTTTGGAGATGAAGGGCAGATTAGAGACTGGTCGGTAGTTAGCAGCGCTGGATGGGTCAAGAGTCGGTTTTTTCAGTAATGGGTTTATAAAGGCATGTTTAAAAGAGGAGGGAAAGAGAGAGGTTAAATATTTTAGTTAGGTGACCAGTGACAGCTGGGGAGAGGGACTGGAGGAGGTAGGATGGGATAGGATCACTTGGACAGGTAGTAGGACGAGAAGAAGAGAGGAGCCTAGAGACTTCTTCAGTTATTGGGTCAAATGCTGAGAGTGAAGAAGAGGGAGTGTGGGGGGGAAGGGAATCGATGTTACTAGGGGACTGGGAGATAATATCATGGCGGATGTTGTCAATTTTAACTTTAAAATAAGTGGCCAGGTCTTCAGCACTGAGATCTGTGATTGGCGTCTGCACTTTAGGACTAAGGAGGGAGTGAAAGTATCAAAGAGGCGTTTTGGATTATTAGATAGTTGGGAGATGAGAGAGGTGAAATAGACTTGTTTAGCTCGGTAAAGGGCAGAGTTGTAAGTTCTCAGCATAAATTTGTAATGGAGGAAATCTGCACCCAAATGCGATTTTCTCCACAGTCGTTCGGCACATCTCAAGCACCGCTGAAGAAAGCGGGATTGAGGCGTGTGCCAGGGTTGTCGTCGTCTTTGTCGAGTGGTTCGGAGTGTAGGGGGGCTGCGTCATCCAATGCATTCTTGAGAGTGTTATTGTAAAGTTTGGCAGCCAGATTTGGACAGGAGAGGGAAGAGATAAGGGACAATGAGGACTGTAGACTGTCTGAGTTTCTGAGTGTTAATGGCATGTAGATATCTGTATGTCTGATACGAAGGGATGACCTGAGAAGGCAGAGAATATTTGAAAGTAAAGGAGAGAAGGTTGTGGTCAGAAAGCGGGAGAGGAGACTTAATAAAGTCAGAAACTGAGCAGAGACGGATGAAGACCAGGTCAAGTGAATTCCCGTCCTCATGTGTAGGAGAGTTAGTAAGTTGTGACAGACCTAGGGACGAGGTTAAAGATAGAAACTGGGAGGCAGATGGGGAGATTGGGTTATCAATGGGGATGTTGAAGTCACCCATGAGGAGAGTGGGTGTTTCAGAGGATAGAAATTGTGTAAGCCAGGCAGCAAAATGATCCAGGAATTGGCGGGGTGAGCTCGGGGGGCGGTAGACAACTGCCACTCGGAGGGAAAAAGGGTGAAAGAGTCTGAGGGTGTGGACTTCAAAAGAGGGAAATGTGAGTGAGGGGATCGGGGGAATGACCTGGAAAGTGCAGTGTGGGGAAAGAAGTATACCTACTCCTCCACCCTGCCTGTTCTCAGGTCTGGGGGCATGAGAGCATGAGAGGTTAATAAGATAGTTGAAATTACCTCGTCTGACAAACCGTGGTTTCTCAAAATCTGCCTTTCAGGATCCAAGCTGACAACTTAAGAGTTTCTATTCCTTGAAAGAATAAGGGACCCTGTAAGAAAAGGTTCTTCTTGACTGGGAGCAGGATAGGGTCTTCCAATGCTAGGTACTGTAGGATTGGAAACCAGCTTGTTTTTGGCCAATAGGGAAGAATGATGATAATTTTTTGTAAAATCTTCCTGGATTTTTCTTATTACCACTGGTATTAGAGGAAACGGAGGAAAGGCATAGGCCAGATCCATGTCCCAGGGTTGGGATAATGCATTTACCCACAATGGGTTGTCTTTGATATTTAGGGAGAAGAATGTCTCTACCTGGGAGTTTTGCCTAATGGCGAATAGGTCTATTTTGGGATAACCCCACCTTCGGATTAAGGACTGAAACATTTCCTTGTTCAGGGACCATTCTCCGGGGACCCCCTTGCTTATGTTGTTTGGGCAGAGCCACCAGTGGAGAGATGACTTCACTGTTTCGGAAATCTGAATTCTTGAATTCAAGGAGTCCTGTTTTCGATCCGACTGGCACAGTATCAGATTCTGTAAGGGTCTGGAGTGAAATGGACTCCATGGAATGGATGCAAGACGTCATCAATCCCAATATCCGCATTCCTTCCCTTATGGAACAGGTGCTCTTTCCCCAAAATGTCCTCACTTCGGTCAGTAGAATTATTTGTTTCTCCCTTGGGAGGAAGGAATGTTGAAGGGACGAGTCTAATAGCACTCCTAGGAAGACCTTCTGTTTTTGGGGAGGAAAACTTGACTTCTCGAGGTTGATTATGCATCCCAATTCCTGTAGTTGGGAATGAACCTGTAACCGATGGCTGTTTAGGATAGACGAAGTATCTGCTGTCAGCAGGAAATCGTCTAGATATGGGATAATCACTATGCTTTGACTTCTTAAGAATGCGATAATCTTTGTAAAAATTCTGGGGGCGGAGGAAATGCCGAAGGGGAGACAGACAAATTGGAAGTGGAGAACGGACGGACCGTTCTGAATCGTGAATCTGAGGAATCTCTGGTAAGCGGGGTGGATAGGGAGGGGATAGTACGCATCCTTTAACCCCTTCCCGCACCTTGACGTAACTGTACGTCAATGTGTGCAGTAAGTTCGCGCACCTTGACGTGCAGTTACGTCTGTGCTTTGACAGTTAACCGCCGCGCGGCGCTACACCGCAGCGGCGGTTAACTGTGCAGGGCGTCTGCCCTGCATTCCCCGTTGCCGATCAGCGGCCTATCGCCGCTGATTTCGGCAGTTAACCCCTTAATTGCGCCGTTCGATTTGAACGCCACAATTAAGGTGTTTAGCGCCGATCGGCAGCCCCCATGTGAAATCACGGGGGCTGGCGATCGTACCCATGGCAACCGGACGCCAGACAATGGCTTCCGGGTTGCCATGTACAGAAGCCTATGAGGACCACCCCGAGGGTGGTCGTCGTAGGCTTCCTGTCAGTGTGACTGTTACGTCACAATGACAGTTGGAATGCATTACACTACGTGTGTAGTGTAATGTATTCCAACAGCGATCAGAGCTGCAAGTCTAAGTGTCCCCTAGTGGGACAAGTGAAAAAAGTAAAAAAAAGAATAAAAATGTTTTCAAAAAAGTGTAAAAATAAAAGTTATAAGTGACATAAACATGAACTGCTTTTTTTCCTATAATAAGTCTTTTATTATAGGAAAAAAAAATGAATACGTAAAAAAAGTACACATATTTGGTATCACCGCGTTCGTAACGACCCCAACTATAAAACTGTAATATTATTTTTCCTGCACGGTGAACACCGCAAAAAAAATAAATGAAAAACAAAGCGAGAATCACTATTTTTTGGTCACCACCCCTCACAAAATATACAATAAAAAGTGATCAAAAAGTTGCATGTACGCCAAAATTGTACCGATACAAACTACAACCCGTCCCGCAAAAAACAAGCCCTTACATAGCTTTTTTGACTGAAAAATACAAAAGTTACGGCTCTCAGAATATGGTGACACAGAAAATAAATAATTTTCTAAATAAGTGATTTTATTGCGCAAACGCTGCAAAACATAAAAAAAATATATACATATAGTATCGCCGTAATCGTACCGACCCGCAGAATAAAATATAACGGTCATTTATAGCCCAGGGTGAACGCTGTAAAAAATAAATAAAAATCATTGTCAGAATTGATGGTTTTTGGTCACCTTGCTTGCCGAAAAATGGAATAAAAAGTGATCAACAAAATCGCATGTACCCCAAAATGGTACCAATGAAAATTACAGATTGTCCCGCAACAAATAAGCCCTCACACGGCTCCGGTGGTGAAAAAAGAAAAAAAGTTCCAGCTCCCAGAATATGGCGATGCAAAATGTGCAGAGCGTTCCAAAAGCAGATAAGATCGGGCGCCATTTATAATATAAGTGCAACACTGGCCACATATCTGCGGATTATTATTTATTTACCCCATTATTATACCCTCTTATTATGCCCTGATATACTCTGCCCAACCTACATTTGCCCCCACATTATAAACTGAAATACCAGCAAAACGCCAGAGCTTCTACCAAGCAAAATCTGCGCTCCAAAAGCCAAATGGCGTCCCTCCCTTCTGAGCCCTACAGCGTGCCCAAACAGCCGTTCACGTCCACCGATATGGCATCGCCATACCCGGGAGAACCCTGTTAATATTTTATTTGTGGTATTTGTGGCACAAACTGAGCACAACATATAGTGCACTAAAATGGAACATCAGTGGAAAATTGTAATTTTCACTTTCCACCATCGGCTGCGCATTAAACCCTTCGCGCACCATGACTTAATAGCATGTCGTGGTGTGGGGGGTGATATATGGAGCGTCTCACGCGCTGAGCCCGCGCCATACGCTGCGGGTGTCAGCTGTGTATTACAGCTGATAACGGACAGAAACAGCGATCGCGCTGTTACAGGAGCCTGTAAAAATCACAATATACTGCAATACATTAGTATTGCAGTGTATTCTACCAGTGATCTAACGATTGCTAGTTCAAGTCTCCTATGGGGACTAATAAAATATGTAAAAACAAAAGTACATAGTTATTATTAGTGGAAAAAATTAAATAAATATTTAAAGTCCAAAAATAAACCCTTTTCATATTTTTTCTCTAAAGTAATGTAAAAAAATAAAAAAAACACACAAAATTGGTATAGCTGGGTCCGTAAAAGTCCAAGCTATTACAATATACCATTATTTAACTCACACGGTGAACGCCGTGAAAAAGAAAGAATTTTAAATGGCAAAATCGCAGTTTTTTGGTCACCTTGGCTCTACCAAAAAATGTAATAAAAAGTGCTTAAAAAGACTTCTGTACCAAAAAATGGTACCAATAAAAACTACAGCTCGTGCCGCAAAAAATAAGCCCCCACACCGCTCTATTGACGGAAAAATAAAGACGTTGTGGCTCTCGGAAAGCGGGGAGGAAAAACGAAAAAGAAAAAGCAAAACATGGATCAGTCCGGAAAGGGTTAATTTATTTTCTAATGAAAAAACATTTATGACCACATGTGGGGTATTGCCGTACTCGTGAGAAATTGCTTTACAAATGTTGGGGTGCATTTTCTCCTTTATGAAATTGAAAAAATGCAACATTTTAGTGGAAATAATGTTGATATTAATTTTCACGGCCTAATTCTAATAAATTCTGCAAAAGACGTGTGGGGCCTAAATGCTCACTATACCCCTAGATAGATTCCTTAAGTGGTGTAGTTTCCAAAATGGGGTTACTTTTGGGCGGTTTCCACGGTTTTAGTACCTCAGGGGCTTTGCAAATTCGACATGACACCCAAAAACTATTCCAGCTAAATTTGAGCTCCAAAAGCCAAATGGTGCCCCTTCCCTTCTAAGCCCCGGTGTGGGTCCAAACAGCAGTTTATTACCACATATGGGGTATTTATGGAGAAATTGTTTTACAAATGCTGGGGTGCTTTTTCTCCTTTATTCCTTGTAAAAATTAAAAATTTCTAAGTTCTTACAGAAAAAAAGTCGATTTTTACCTTTACAGACTAATTCCAATGACTTCAGCAAAACAACTGTGGGGTCAAAATGCTAACTTTACCCCTAGAAAAATTCCTTGAGGGGTGTAGTTTCCAAAATGGGGTCACTATTGGGGGGTTTCCACGGTTTTCATCCCTCCAGTGCATTGCAAACGTGACACAGCACTGAAAACTATTCCAGCAAAATCAGAAATCCAAATGGTGCTCCTTCCCTTCTGAGGCCTGCTGTGGGTCCAGACAGCAGTTTATTACCACATGTTGGGGTGTTTTTTCTACTTTAGTCCTTGTAAATATTTAACATTTTTACGTTTTTTCACAAAAAAAGTAGATTTTCATCTTCACATACTAATTCAAATAAATTTAGCAAAAAAACTGTGGGTTCAAAATGCTAACTATACCCATAGATAAATTCCTTGAGGGGTATAGTTTCCAAAATGGGGTCACTTTTGGGGGGTCTTTACTGTTTTGGTACCACAAGACCTATTCAAACCTGACATGGTGCCTAAAATAGATTCTAAAAAAAGGAGGCCCCAAAATCCACTAGTTGCTCCTTTGCTTCTGAGGCCGGTGTTTCAGTCCATTACCGCACTAGAACCACATGTGGGATATTTCTAAAAACTGCAGAATCTGGGCAATAAATATTGAGTTGCGTTTCTCTGGTAAAACCTTCTGTGGTACAGAAAAATTTTATTACAAATTAATTTTCGAAAAAAAAAATGAAATTTGTAAATTTCACCTCTACTTTGCTTTAAAGAGGCTCTGTCACCAGATTTTGCAACCCCTATCTGCTATTGCAGCAGATAGGCGCTGCAATGTAGATTACAGTAACGTTTTTATTTTAAAAAAACGAGCATTTTTGGCCAAGTTATGACCATTTTTGTAGTTATGCAAATGAGGCTTGCAAAAGTCCAAGTGGGTGTGTTTAAAAGTACAAGTCCAAGTGGGTGTGTATTATGTGCGTACATCGGGGCGTTTTTAATACTTTCACTAGCTGGGCGCTCTGATGAGAAGTAACATCCTCTTCTCTTCAGAACGCCCAGCTTGTGACAGTGCAGATCTGTGACGTCACTCACAGGTCCTGCATCGTGACGGCCACATCGGCAGCAGAGGCTACAGCTGATTCTGCAGCATCATCAGCGTTTGCAGGTAAGTCGATCTTACCTGCAAACGCTGATGCTGCTGCAGAATCAACTGTAGCCTCTGCTGCCGATGTGGCCGTCACGATGCAGGACCTGTGAGTGACGTCACAGATCTGCACTGTCACAAGCTGGGCGTTCTGAAGAGAAGAGGATGTTACTTCTCATCAGAGCGCCCAGCTAGTGAAAGTATTAAAAACGCCCCGATGTACGCACATAATACACGCCCACTTGGACTTTTACTTTTAAACACACCCACTTGGACTTTTGCAAGCCTCATTTGCATAATTACAAAAATGGTCATAACTTGGCCAAAAATGCTCGTTTTTTAAAAATAAAAACGTTACTGTAATCTACATTGCAGCGCCTATCTGCTGCAATAGCAGATAGGGGTTGCAAAATCTGGTGACAGAGCCTCTTTAATTCCTGTAAAACGCCTAAAGGGCTAAAACACTTTCTGAATGCTGTTTTGAATACTTTGAGGGGTGCAGTTTTCAAAATGGGGTGATTTATGGGGACTTTCTAATATATAAGGCCCTCAAAGCCACTTCAGAACTGAACTGATCCCTGAAAAAATAGGCTTTTGAAATTTTCTTGAAAATATGAGAAATTGCTACTAAAGTTCTAAGCCTTGTAACGTCCTAGAAAAATAAAAGAATGTTCAAAAAACGATGCAAACATGAAGTAGGCATATGGGAAATATAAACTAGTAACTTTTTTGTGTGGTATTACTATCTGTTTTACAAGTAGATGCATTTAAATTTAGAAAAATGCAAATTTTTGCTAATTTTCTCTAAATCTTGGTGTTTTTTACAAATAAATATTGAATTTATCGAACAAATTTTTTCCCTAACATAAAGTACAATATGTCACGAGAAAACAATCTCAGAATCACTTGGATAGGCAAAAACATTCCGGAGTTATTACCACATAAAGTAACACATCAGATTTGAAAAATCGGCTTCGTCCTGAAGGCCAAAACAGGCTCAGTCCTGAAGGGGTTAAATCTAACGTACACATTGACGCTTCTTCCCTTATTAGAGGACTAGTCGATCTGATAGACTCCATTTTGAACTTGCGATATTTCAACCATTTGTTCAGTAATTTCAGTTTGATTATCGTCTTTGGTTTCTTGACCAAGAAGATTTTAGAATAGTTGCCCTTGAATCTTTCGTTGTGGGGAACTGGAGTAATTGCTTTTAACTGTAGCAGTTTCTGGATGTCCAGAATGAGGATTTGATGAAGATCTCTTGATTGGTACTTGGTTAATAGAAATTTCTCTGGAGGAATGGAGGAGACTTCTATTTTGTACCCTTGTTCTATAATTTGTAGAACCCAAGGGTTCTGGGTTACTCTGGTCCAGTTGGAATAAAAATGTAGGAGTCTTCCTCCTGCACTCCTGGCGTCATTGATTTGAGGGCTGAAATGAGTTATTGGGGTTGAGGAGATATCCTCGACCCCTTCCCCCCTTGGGCTAACTCCAGCGACCGGACTTCTCTTTCCCTCTGTAGTTCTGTAATGTTGCTTCCCTCTGTTGGCGAAACTTATGAAACTGAGGGGGCTTTTTAGGTTTCTCTTCTGGAAACCCCTTTTTTCTATCCGTTGCGCTCTCCAGCATGTTATCCAGGAGAGGACCAAACATCAGAGATCCTATAAATGCGATAGAACATAGTTTGTTTTTAGACTTTGTGTCTCCTGACTACATCTTGAGCCATAATGCTCTTAGAGCAGCATTTGAGAGAGCCCCATTCCTGGCAGCAAATCTAAGGGTATGTTCACACGCTGAGAGGCATTTACGTGTGAAAAGACAGACTGTTTACAGCTGCCTCGTTTCACACGTAAATGCTCCTCCTCGTAATTTACGAGGCGTCTGAGACGCTCGTAAACCTTGAGCTGTGCTTCATTGAGTTCAATGAAGAACAGCTCAAATTACGTGGCAAAGTGCCCTGCACTTCTTTGCCGAGGCAGTTAATTTACGCGTCGTCGTTTGACAGCTGTCAAACGACGATGCGTAAATTACAGGTCGTCTGCACAGTACGTCGGCAACCCCATTCAAATGAATGGGCAGATGTTTGCCGACGTATTGCAGCCCTATTTTCAGACGTAAAACGAGGCATAATACGCCTCGTTTACGTCTGAAAATAGGTCGTGTGAACCCAGCCTAATGGATTAGGCTGATGTGTCTACTGAGAATCCAGTTGCCATTTTTAGTAAGGGTAGAGATTCTAATATATCTTCTCTTGATGTTTTCATCATTAAACGGGTCTCCAGTTGGTTTAACCAAATAAACATTGATCTTGCTACAGATGTGGCCGCGATATTTGTAGAGATTAAAGAGGATGAAGATTCCCAAGCTCTTTTCAGCAGCCGTCTGCCTTCCGGTCCATGGGGTCCTTTAACTGAGAGGAATATTTGATGGGATTGCGTTTTTTTTTTAGCAACCCTAGTCACTGGAACATCCACTTTTGGATTTCATCCCAAGGTTTCATGTATTCTGGATCAAAGAGAATTCTGTTTTTAAATTCTCTTGAAATTAGTCTTTTTTTCTGAATCCTCCCATTCCATCGTTACCACTTTCTTGAGATTCTCATTTACCGGAAAAATCTTTGTTTTCCTCTCAGTCAGGCCCCGAAACATTTCATCCTGGATGGTATGGGGTTGGTCTTCTTCGGGGATATCCATTGTCTCCCATATTGCCTGGATTAAGGTATCGGACATCTCAGAAGAAGAGAATTTCCCGCCTTCCAAGATTACCACGGACCGGAAGTAGCCCTGCATCATTTCCGGTCGCGGCTACTCCATGAGATGCATGAGGATATCTCCGGCGCTACCAACCTTATGGAGCTGACGGTCCTCGTATGGTAACACAGCCTCAGCCTGGCTTTGGAATCCCAAACCCTGCACACTACCGGAACCCTGCCTAGGATTCCTAAGGTAGGTGCTTTGGTCGGGAGCTAAGGGACCTCTCGTTAGAGAGGTAATTAGCCTAGACACATAGGGGGAATAGAAGGGAGAGTGCACGGACTCCCTGAACTCACCCCCTGCCCGATTTTATCCAGAAGCGGTCTCTCTGCTCTTGACCCTGTAGGGACAATAAGAACACTGGCAAGTGGATGGTGGGAGGGACCTTTTAACCTCTCTGTCTTCCTGTCCCTATAGAGGTCAATAGGGCAACCTCCTGTGGTGCTATCATGATTGATGTACTGAAAAGTACGGGACAGTTTTCCCGCAGCGAGGCAGTGACACCTAGCGTCATAGATAACTATGAGGCTAGGAGCCCAGCTCCCTGCAGTCTGTTCGGTCCGGGAAACGCGCCCAACATACGGACCGGATATCACAGACCAAACACGCTCGTGTGAATCCAGCCTTAGTGCGGATAGAACTCCCTGCTGGTTCTGGGTCGGAAAATGTGTAAATGTAGACTTAAGACCCCATGCATGCGCTGCAGATTTTGTTGCAGAAATTTCTGAAAATTCGTTCCATTCAGCTGAGTGGGGTTGTTTCTGCAGGAAGCGCACGATCTGCAGGGGGGTGGGGGCTTAGGTGGGGTTCCCACAGTGCAGATTTGTTGCAGATTTTGCCTGCATTTTGTAAGCCAAAGCCAGAATAGGGTTCAGGAGAACATACCTAGGCCTTTTGTTATATATTTCTTCTGTTTAGGTTCTGTTCCCGGTATTTGCTTAAAAAACGCATGCAAAATCTGCCTGGTCTTAGGCCGGGTTCCTAAGGATCAGATACGCTGTGTAAGGGTATGTGCACACACACTAATTACGTCCGTAATTGACGGACGTATTTCGGCCGCAAGTCCAGGACCGAACACAGTGCAGGGAGCCGGGCTCCTAGCATCATACTTATGTACGATGCTAGGAGTCCCTGCCTCGCTGCAGGACAACTGTCCCGTACTGAAAACATGATTACAGTACGGGACAGTTGTCCGGCAGCGAGGCAGGGACTCCTAGCATCGTACATAAGTATGATGTTAGGAGCCCGGCTCCCTGCACTGTGTTCGGTCCGGTACTTGTGGCCGAAATACGTCCGTCACTTACGGACGTAATTAGTGTGTGTGCACATACCCTAAGAGTCACATTGTGGTGCAGTCTTTCAAACTGAATTTCCGCTGTGGAAGCCGTAACCCCTCAGTCAGCTCTGCGCGCAGTCCGGCCTAATCGATGTGAATACGCTGCAAAAGACAACACTTGGCTTTCTGTTGCGGGATTTGCATCCCCATTGAATTCAATAGGGAAAACCCGCAACGTAAAATAAAGTAAAAAGCAGCATAAATTCACAGGCTGCAGAATTAAATTCCACACCGCAGGACAATTTGTTAACTCTAACACATCTTTTTTTTTCCCAGTGTGGGAATGAGATTTTCTAAATGTCATCCACTTTGCTGCTACTGTAAATGCAGCCGGAATTTCTGCACAGAATTCCATTGTGGAAATTCCACATAGTTTACGCTACATGGGAACCCGGCCTTAGGGTAGAATTACATTCAGCAAATTGTTGGGAGAAATTTCTGCAACTGAAAATGAACTATTCATCTAAAAGGAACTTGCAGAAATCCATGCACCTGCTGCAGAAACAACCCCATTCAAAAGAATGGAACGGACTATCATACGCAACAAAATCTGTCCCGCATGAATCCATCTAAGTGGCTTGGGTTCAACCTCAACGGTCCATCAGTAAAACTGGTGTTGCTGCCCATAGCAACCAAGCACAGCATTTTAAAGGGCACCTGTCACCAGCATTTCACCTACTAAATCAGCAACACCTGGTGGTTGTGGGTGAAAAATCATTTCTATATAACTTATAATTGTCTTCTTAGACGGCTCTGTAGATTTAGTATTCAGCTTTTTAGTTTTCCCACACCGTATGCTAATGAGCATAAGAGTCAAATCTTCATTTGAAAAGTCATATCTGCGTATGAAAGGTCAAATCTTCATTCCTCAAGTCTTTCCGAGTTTACCCCGCCTCCTTACTTTTGATTGACAGCTCCACGCCTTCCCCCAGCACACAAAATCCCCCACTTGTGCATTGATGTCCTCCTCTGGTGTGTGCGCACAAAAGGATTATTACGATAAAAGGCACAAAATGTTTGCAGAGCGTTATTTACAGTCGGAGGAGTTTAGGAGAGGGGATAACGGCAATGAACTTTTGATAGCAGCGGCCAGTGAGGGAGAAGTAAAGTTCAATAGGTGATATGTTGGTGACAGGTTCCCTTTAAGAAGTGAAAGTTGCATTGTGATTTGTTTCTATGGGCAGCAAGGCCCGTTTTATGGATACTATGTACAATGGGACTCATTTATTGACATTTTCCCATGGCAGTGCTTTGGATCCACTCCTGGTTTTGGCTAACAAATACTGAAGAGGTACAAATCCTTCCATTACACTATTTCTTTGCATTGGTCTGGACTTAAAAATACAGAGCAAAATACCATGTGTGAATATTGCCCAAGTTGGTATTATGCTGATGATTATATATGTATTCAAATTTGCCAATTAAAAAACCTCAAAGGTCACCTATTTTTTTTTCTTCTGGAGTCCTGCCTTTAAAGGGAATGTGTCGTGAATTAAACATAATTTTTTTTTTTTTTAAGCAAGTTACTTATTTCTATTATTTTTTTAAAGTTTTTTGCTGTTTTTTTTTTTCTTCCATATGGTGGAAAGTATCAAAAATTAAATCCTAATTTGACATGCTTTCCTATGTTGGCCACCAGAGGGAGCATTTCCCAGAATTACAGCAAGGTGAATAAGGCAAAGCAAACTGACTCAGTTGCCATAAATGTGGGAGGGAATCTCTATATAATATTGCTTTTAGTTTGATATTAAAAGAAATTTTATTTATGTGTTCTTGCTTTGTACGTTTTACTTTATTCTTACTTTTACTTGTCTATGGGGGTTGCCATTTTTTTTTTCATCTCTGTGTCGATTAACGACACATACAGAGATGGAATACGGCACATACATCCCCATAGAGAATGCGAACGGGAGCCGTTCCATTCACTACAGCGTACGCCGTCTCTGCATGTGCCGCTCCCACACAGCAAAAAGGAAGGTCTTTGGCAGAGCAAAATCCGGCGCCATTCTCAAGAAGACCGGAAGCCGCGGCCAGACAGTAAGATGACTACTTCCGGTCATATTTTCAAGGCAGCGAAGACGCAAGGAATAGGAGCGGAGGCGGCAGGAGCAGGTAAGTTATGTTTGTGTATGTGATGTGTGTGTATGTTTGTGTTATACTGTCTGATTACCACGTATCTAATCCTCCTACACTGTGCATTCACTCAGAAAATGGCGGCACACAGTGTAGGTTTGAAGATTCAATCCCCTCCTTCGCCTGGCACTAGAGGGGGGGATTGTGTGAAGACACTAGAGCGAGTGTGTCTACCCCAAATTTGCAGCATAAAGCAATGAGGTTGCTTTACCACAGTGACCATGCTGCAATTTTGGAGATTGCTCCCTCTAGTGACCAGCACATGGAAAGGTTATAAATAAGAATCTAATTTATATTTCCTGACTTGTGAAGAAATTTAAAACAATGTGTAATCACTTATATACCAACTGTTTAACTGGAAAAATATAATTTCTAGCGACACATCCCCTTTAAAGGAACAGTGTCACCCAAAAAAAAATTTTAATATCAGTTAGCGGTTAGTGTTTTATTAAAAACGTTTGTATTAATTTGTGTGTTACTTTTTTTTTATTTTTACACTTTTTCTTCCCTATGGGGGCTGCCATTTTTTTTTCCATTTCTGTATGTGTCAATTAACGACACATACAGACATGGAATACGGCAGCTCCAGTCCCATAGGGACTGCGAACGGGGCCCGTTCCATCCACTATGGTGTACGCCGTGTGTGTGGGAACGGCACATGCGCCGCTCCCACACAGTCCAATTTGAAATGCGCGCCATCCGGCGCCATTTTCCTGTGGACCGGAGGTCGCGGCCGGACAGTAAGATTACTACTTCCGGTCGCGGCTTCCGGACTTGTGCACATGGAGCAGCGTCAGCAGACGGAGCGGAGGGAGCGGCGGCGACTGGAGCAGGTAAGTTATTTCTATGTATGTTCGTGTTATACTGTGTGTTTACTACTGTATGTAAACCTACTACACTGTGTGTTAGCACAAAAAATGGTGACACAGTGTAGGAGGTTTGACCGTTCAATCCCCTCGTTTCTCCCGGCACTAGCCAGGATAAAGGAGGGGGGGATTCTGAGAGCTCACTAGAGTGAGGGATTTTTTTCCCAATTTTGCAGCATAAAGCAATGTGGTTGCTTTACCACATGCAATGCTGCAATTTTGGGAATTGCTCCATCTAGTGACCAGCAATGGGAAAAATTATAAATTGAATCCAATTTATAATATTTCCTGACTCGTGAAAAAAAAAAAAAAAAAAATTAGAACAATGTTTAATCACCTACACACTAATTGTTTAACTAAAAAAAAACAACACAATTTTTGCTAACACCACATTCCCTTTAAGGACATGGCCAATTTTAGACTTGGACAGATCAATTTTTTTATATTTCCCTCTTTGCATCCCACGCTCAACTTTATTTTTGTTCAACATACCTGTAAGACTTTTTTTGCGGGACGAGTTGTACTTGAGTAGGTGCCATTTTTTGGTACATTTACGTTATTGGTTAATTTATATACATTTTTATTTTGGCAAAAACGCAGAAAAAGCTATTCCACTGCAGCTTACATTTTTTTTTTTTTTTACACCATACCCGATCATAAAATGTTATACTAGATGTGTATTATTTCATGTTTGGGGACTTATATTTTGTAAAGCTTATTAAGTGGTATTTTTTTTTAATTTTACCTTTTTTTTAATCCCATAGGGGGATTTTTCATTTTGATTTTTTTACTTTCATGTACTGGCATATCTATATGCCAGTACATTAGCCTGTGTACTGATTGTACAGTCAGTTGTTAGGGAAAACCTCAGTATGCCCTATTAACAGGAAATATGGACCCTGGGCTGTCTGGCCATACAAGTTATGGGTCTTTATCACATCACAGGTGTTTCCTGTGATGCTATCAAAGGGGGGTCCCACCTTCCCATTTTCACTTTGAATGCCATGACCAAAGCTGACCGCGGCATTCAAAGGGTTAACAGCAGAGAGAAGCGGTAGAGCGGGGCTGCAGCTCTATTACAGATGGTGCTCCACTAGCGTGCGCACCCCATTACACTGGACGAGAACGCTCCTCCTAAATGCGGCAAGCACCCACCACTCAGGATGAGTATTCTCATCCTGTGTCAGCAACCAGTTAAACCAGATTAAATGAAAGTTTTGTTTTCCTTCAACCCTCATATCAGGGAGTTTATTACGCTAGTCCTTATGTCTCGAAAAATGCTTGAAAAAATTAAAGCAGAACGCCTACAAACATCTACCCATTGATTTAAATGGGTAATACGGCATTCTGTTCCGACGGGGAGTTTTGTTACGCCTCATTTTAAAAAAAATGGCGTGTAAAAAGACGCCCCTCGTGAAGAAGTGCATGTCACTTCTTGAGCCGTTTTTTAGTGACTATAGAAAAACAGTTCCAATAACGGCCGTAAAATGTGAGTAGCTTAAAAAACGTCTGGAAATCAGGAGCTGTTTTCCTATGAAAACAGCTCCGTATTTTCAGAAGTTTTTGATTTCGTGTGTGCACATACCCTTACTGGAAAGGCCAAATTCCACTCCATGGTTTATCATACAGCACCACCTCTATTCCAGGAAAGTTACATTTATAGGCTAAAGAACTTGACACAGGAGTCTAAAATCTTTTGGATAGTTTATTGGACAAGACACATCTTAGCCAGTCTTCCTACATCGGTTTTGGCGGAGCTCTTGGAGGTGCACCCTGAAAAAAAAGAAAAGCAAAAGTTGGAAGCAAAAATACATTAACCTACAACTTATGATCAATAGATAGGCCAACAAAAACGTATACACTCAAAAGTATTCTTTAATATAAACTCGTTTTACACAATTGTCATAGAGATATATACATCACACTTTCTATGTATAATCTGTTACCCTAATTCTGATCTAACAACGGATCAGCGTATGTTCACACGCTAAACAAAAAACGGCTGTAAAATACAGAGCTGTTTTCAAGGGGAAAACGCCTCTGATTTTCTGCCGTTTTTAAAGCATCGAGCAGGTTTGTTTTTTTACGCCCGTTTTTTGGAGCTGTTTTTCTATTGACCCAATGAAAAATGGCTCCAAAAACAGCTCAAGGAGTGACATGCACTTCTTTTTACGGGCAGCTTTTTCAAACGGTAAAGAAATGCCCCGTTGGAACGAAACGCAGTTTTTCCCATTGAAATCAATGGGCAGATGTTTGGAGGCATTCAGCCATCGTATTTTTAGCCATTTTTCGGGACGTTTACAGTCCGAAAAACGGCTGAAAATAGGCAGTGCGAACAGACCCATAGGATAAAAACGGCTTCATTAAAACTCCTATTGAACTCCATGGGATTCTTGATTGCATTCGTTAGGAGTCCGTTATGTGAGTTACCTTTTTTTGACGGAGATAAAAAAAAAAAAAAACGCGGAGCACAGGACTTAAAAACAACCCATACGTTAGACATGTGCTTTTTGATCATTGGTGTCAATGGTAAACCGATACAAATGGATTGTAATCCGTTTGCATGTTATTTTGATTTCAATGGGATTTGTAACGAATCCATTCTTATCCTTATTTTTATCTAAAAACGGATCAGAGTAACTGATACAACGCAAGAGTAAACTTCGCTCTAGAGAATAGACTACTGGCATGTAGTAGTTCTGTGCAAAGGTTAAAAGGGGTTGTTTCTGAAAATAAGCCCTTTTCAAAAAGATTCCAGTTGATCTCTGCTCTGGCAATCAACTGTTGGGGAAACGTAGCATTACGTACTGGCCATTTTGCAATCCATGTAAGGCAAGGACACGCCAGCTCTGCCAGAGAGGCTCCCCATCCCAATCAAGGAACCCCCCCTCTATGAGGTTGATATGCTCCTAATAGGGCATATACAGTGTTTGTCACCATGAAAAACTCTTTCTTTGAAACTTGCAACAAAAGAATGTTCCCAATTGTAAACATTAAGTCACCATTTCTGCAATACATGTTCCGGGTAACAAATGCTGCAGTCCTTTATTTTTAATGCATCAAGAACAGAACACCCTGCAAATATGCACATGAGCCAAGTCCTTGTGCAGTAAATGTATTTGTAGTACAGCTTTTTTTCACCTGATAGGGCAAGTGCACACAGTAGTATGGTGCCGTCTTCCGTGCTTTATAAGCCAAGGCCACAATTGGTTCATACAAGGGCTAGATGTGTACAGGATCATACACGAGTCGTGTGCAAGGAGCCTGTACAGCAGTGCCTGAAGGCATCACAGTATGTGCAGCTACACAGGCTACCATTAGTACAAGGATATGTAAGCAGAACTGTCAGCACATTTTGCCATCTGAACGGCAGCCAGCATTAAATACGAACAATTGATCGAATGGTTATCATTTCTGGAAATCAATGCTGAAGAATCCGTTTAGTACTCTTGTTCTGGGCTAATCGTCACAGCAAGTAAGGCTATGTTCACACGCTAAAGTAAACCAGGTGTAAAATACAGAGCTATTTTCAAGGTTAAACAGCCTCTGATTTTCAGCCGTTTTTAGTGAGTAATTCAAACAAATTAAAGGTATTCTGCATGAGTTTCCATGAATCAGTATAGCAATATGCCTAGTGTCTCCTGAATTGGATGCTGCCAACAGATCAGCTACCATAAATGAACTGACAGGTCTGCTTTCAGCATCTACAGAACATACATAATCAATAGACCCTGCAAAAATGAATAGTTTATACAATCTATACAAGTATGGGAAGGCCACAATGAGAAAACCATGCAAAAGCTTCATGGTCATAAAAATTTTTTAACTCATCGACCCAATACTGGCATCTTTACAAGTTAAATAAGGCTCTGTTCACACAAGCATCATGGCTGCCTTTATTATATTTTTTTTTAAAGGAGTTAGAATTGATATATGGACCCTTTATAACCTATCCTTTACAGCAAGTCAAAACAAATGCGCTAAAGACTAGTGCACCAAGCTGCACTATTCTGGCGTTCCAAATACAGAAACTACATATTAACCACTTCCGGACCGCCAATAGACTATAAACGTCCTGGCGCTCCGCAATTAACTCTGCAGGGCCGTTCCAGAACGTCCTGCAGAGTTCGCTTGTTTGCCGCTCCCAGGCGGCCTTTATCTCCGTGATACAGCTGTCTCTAGACAGCTGAACCATGGAACTTTAACCAGAGACCACTTAGCGTGGTCTCTGGTCATGTGATCGTTGTGACAACCTGTCACAGCGATCACATCGCTCCTCCCAGCAGCGCTTGTGCGCCAACGGTAAGGCGCTCAGCTATGTGAACGCTGTGATAGCCTGTCACATCCATGCCGACGGTAAGGAGCTCCATGATGCAGCTGTCTAGACCGCTGTATCACCGAGCTTCAGAGTGGTCTCTGTTCAGGTGATCGCTGTGACAGGCTGTCACAGCGATCACCAGTTGAATCTTCTCCCTCTCTGGCAGACTGCTACAATTATTACTTTAGCATAAAAACCATAAGTAATTAAAGGAACAATGTCATCACAAATAATTTTTTTATATGTTAAAGATGTTAGTGCCTTAATATAAACGTTTATTTTCATTTGTGTGTTTGTGTTTTACTGTTTCTTATTTTTACACTTTTTCTTCCCTATGGGGGCTGCCATTTTTTGTTCCATTTCTGTGTGTGTCGATTAACGACACACACAGACATGGAATACGGCAGCCACAGTCCCATAGGGACTGCGAACGGCTCCCGTCCCATTGACTGCCGTGTACGGCGTCTGTGTGGGAACTGCGCATGTGCCGCTCCCACACAGTCCTATTCGAAATTGGCGCCGTCCGGCGCCATTTTCCTGTGGACCGGAAGTCGCGGCCGGACAGTAATATTACTACTTCCGGTCGCGGCTTCCGGACTTGTGCACATGGAACAGCGGCAGCAAAGGGAGCGGACGGGCCGGAGGGAGCCGCGGCGGCAGGAGCAGGTAAGAGATTTCAATGTATGTTAGTGTTTGTGTGTGTTTACTACTGTATGTAAACCTACTACACTGTGGGTTACCTCAAAAAATGGCGACACACAGTGTAGGAGGTTAAACCTTTCAAACCCCTCGTTTATCCCGGCACTAGCCAGGATAAAGGAGGGGGGGATGCTGAGAGCTCGCTAGAGCGAGGGCTTTTAACCCAATGTTGCAATGCTGCAATTTTGGGAACTAGCTCCATCTAGTGACCAAAAATGGGTAGTATTATAAATTAGAAAAAATTTATAATATTACCTGGACTCGTGCAAAAAAATAAAAAAAATTTGAACCATGTTTAATCACCCACACACTAAATGTTTAATTTTTAAAAAAAAAACATGTTTTTCTGGCAACACATTCCCTTTAACTTATTTGAAAAGTCAAGTCTCATAATAAGGAAACTAAACCTACCCCCTAGCTTGCCTCAAGAATTGGGTGCTTAACGTGACCTAATGGCAAAAAAGCTTGACTGATACATACCGCGGGCCTGAACCTAGGAGGCGGTGTACGATCCTTGCGAGCTTCACGGGAGCGATTTCTGACCACCTTGCTGTGAATGGCACAGCTGACGCAGTAGTGCAGCTTCACATACAGTTTGGGCAGAGCATAGGCTAGAGGAGAAAAAAAAAAAATCAAGTTCATGTTAAATTCTCACATAAGCAAATACAAAGAAAAAAACAAAAAAAAAAAACTTAGCGTACGACTATTCTGGAAGATCTGCCAGTAACTTACAATCAAAGACACTGGCGTCTGAGATGTCCCTGACAGCCGCAGCCTCAACAATATTTCGGATCACAAATTTCTTGATGGCTTTGTCCTTGGGGACGCAACGGGCACAATTAGTGCAGCGGATAGGCTGGACATGTCCACGGCCCTTCTTGGCGCGTCCGTTATTCCTTCTTTTCTTGGTCTATTAAAAAAAATAACGTTACAGTGTATAGATAGGAAAACGTTCTAGTTTGCAGACAGTAACAGCACCTAGGACTACTACATCACACAGTAAATACTAGTTTACAGACAGACACTAGATGGAGGTTATTCGCAAAAACGAGTCTTGCCAAGATGGGCACGGTCATGGCGAAGACATCAGATACATATATAATGATCTACATGGCTAGTGGGAAAATCACTACTGCAGCTTAATACAAGCAAACCAGAAAAATGAAGTCTATAGGTACTAGCAGTAGAACCACAGCTGGCTTAAAGTATGATTAGGTCGGGAGGATGTGAACGTGGTCGCGGCCTCTTTGAGGTGTCTCCCAGGAGGCCATTATAAAGTGTGCAGCAACTCTGGGTGGATACGACACGGGAAGGGAGAACACAACAGAGAACGGATACGCTTCTAATATGAGCGACAACTAAAAGCAGAAACACGCGGGCTCCAGCGATGCCGGGCACCGCTGCGCTCCCTCACCATCTTGGACTCGAAGGCTGAAAAGAGGACCGGAAGACGCTGTGCATTGCTTATAAAGCCGATCCTTCCGCAGCGGACATGATGTAGATTGCGAAGATGCGTTGTGATTAGTCAGATGTCATTAACTCCGCCTACAACAATGCGAGAATCACGTTCTGGCATATGGGACTATATTGCATGCGTTGCGGATGTATCAATGTCTCTGGCGAGAGACTGTAGTAAGACCTCACGTGGTAGACGCACGCATGCGTGTTGTTAACCAGAGAGTGACTGAGGAAGTGACTGGGTATAAATAAGAAATGTACCTGTGTGATGGATGTTGTACAGATGCGTAGAAAGGGCAGTTATGATAAAAAAAATACTGTGGAATTTTAATAATGCAGTCAGTATCAGTGCTCGTGACTTTCAGACGTTTTTTAACAACTCACGTTTTTCGCGGCGTATTTTATGGACGTTATTGGAGCTAATGAAAAACGGCTCCAAAAACGTCCCAAGAAGTGACACGCACTTCTTTGACGGAGGCGTCTTTTTACGCGCCGTCTTTTGACAGCGGCGCGTAAAATTAGACCTTGTGGGAGCAGAACATCGTAAAACCCATTGAAAGCAATGGGCAGATGTTTGTAGGCGTAATGGAGCCGTTTTTTCAGGCGTAATTCGAGGCGTAAAACGCCCGAATTACGTCATAAAACAGCGCGTGTGAACATACCCTCAGACCTAATGAAAATATCACGCCTACATTCTTTTTTTCATATACAGCCATATGCAGGAGGCCTTCGGGTATGTTCACACGCAAACTCAAAAACGTCTGAAAATATGGAGCTGTTTTCAAGGGAAAACAGTTCCTGATTTTCAGCCGTTTTTTAAGCCACTCGCGATTTTTGCCAGCGTTTTACACGGCCGTTTTTGGAGCTGTTTTCTATAGAGTCTATGAAAAACGGCTCCAAAAACGTCCCAAGAAGTGACCTGCACTTCTTTTTTGCGGCAGTTTTTTTTACGCGGCCGTTTTTCAGAACAGCCGCATTAAAAAAAAACGCCCCATCGGAACAGAATGCCGTTTTTACCATTGAAATCAATGGGCAGATCGTTGGAGGCGTTCTGCTTCAGATTTTTCATCCGTTTACGCCCTGAAAAACGTCAGAAAATAGGCCGTGTGAACATACCCTAACAACAGCTCCGTTTTGTTAGGAGCCATAATTGGGAAGCCTCAGGATATGTCCAAACGTACAATTAAAAACAGCTGAAAGTCGTTTTTGAAGCAGAAAACTTTTTTTGAGACTTTTTTTTTTATTTTTCTAGACATTTTTGGAGGTGTTTTTCAATTGACCCTATGGCCCTGTTCACACAGTTTTTTGCAAGCAGTTAATTCTGCCTGTAAAACTCAACTATTTTTTTGAAGTGGTTTGCAACACAGGCGTTTTTTGCCGCATTTTTTTTACCTCTTTCAACAGGCAAAGGAAAAAAAACGCAAGGCGTTTTTGCCATAAACCGTGTCAACGCATGGAAAAAAACAATGTCTGCCGTATGCCACTTTTTTTGCGCTTCCCATTGATTTCAATGGGGTTTTTGAGGCGGAAACCTCCTCAAGATAGGGCATGTCGCTTCTTTTTCCTGCGAGCGCTTTTTTCCTCTCGCGGGAAAAAACTCGTCCATCTCCTATTGAAATCAATGGAAAGCAATTTTGGACGTTTTTTTCTGCGGTTTCCACGGTAAAAAAAAACGTGTCGACTCTGTGAACAGGACCTATGAAAAACAGCTCCAAAAACGGCTCAAGACGTGACCTGCTCCTTTTTACACGCCGAACAGCGGTTTAAAAAACCGTCTGAACTAAACACCGTTTTTCCCATTGATTACAATGGGAAGCCATTTGCCTGAGTTTCACGAATGTATTTTGTGGCATTTATTGCCGGAAATACACCTGAAAACACTGCGTGTGAACATACCCTCACAGTGGCTTGGGGTTCAGTCACACGCTGCAGATTGTTGCAGACATTTCTGACTGAAAATGAGTTTCTTTCATCTGAATGTTGTTTTTTCTGCAGCCGGTGGATGGATTTCTGCAAGTTACATTCAGATGAATGGCGCTGATTTTCAGTCGCAGAAATTTCTGCGACAGAATCCGCCACTTGTGAATCTACAAGTCTATATTCTTCCGATTCAATGTGGTGGTTTTTTTTGGTGTTGGATTTCGTACAAATCCGACAGATAAAAATTGTGGCATTCTCCATGCTGTATTACTGACGTTTTCTACCTTAAAGGAACAGTGTCATCACAATTTTTTTTTTAATATGTTAAAGATGTTAGTGCTTTATTAAAAACGTTTATATTTGTGTGTTTGTGTTTTACTTTTTCTTATTTTTACACTTTTTCTTCCCTATGGGGGCTGCCATTTTTTTTTCCATTTCTGTATGTGTCGATTAACGACACATACAGACATGGAATACGGCAGCCACAGTCCCATAGGGACTGCGAACGGGGCCCGTTCCATCCACTAACATGTACGCCGTCTGTGTGGGAACTGCGCATGCGCCGCTCCCACACAGTCCAATTTGAAATGCGCGCCCTCCGGCGCCATTTTCCTGTGGACCGGAAGTTGCGGCCGGACAGTAAGATTACTACTTCCGGTCGCGGCTTCCGGACTTGTGCACTTGGACCAGCGGCAGCAGACGGAGCGGACGGGCCGGAGGGAGCCGCGGCGGCAGGAGCAGGTAAGAGATTTCTATGTATGTTCGTGTTTGTGTACGTTTACTACTGTATGTAAACCTACTACACTGTGTGTTAGCTCAAAAAATGGCGACACACAGTGTAGGAGGTTAAACCGTTCAAACCCCTCGTTTATCCCGGCACTAGCCAGGATAAAGGAGGGGGGGGGATGCTGAGAGCTCACTAGAGCGAGGGCTTTTTACCCAATTTTGCAGCATAAAGCAATGTGGTTGCTTTACCACATGCAATGCTGCAATTTTGGGAATAGCTCCATCTAGTGACCAGCAATGGGAAATATTATAAATTAGAATTAATTTATAATATTTCCTGACTCGTGAAAAAAATTAAAAAAATTTGAACAATGTTTAATCACCTACACACTAAATGTTTAATTAAAAAAAACAAAACATGTTTTTCTGGCAACACATTCCCTTTAAGAACCCTTCAGAGCATCATGTGGCAGCCTACAGAGGCCCTGTAGCTCCATAGTATAGACTACTGCACCCGGCTCTGCTATGTGCATGACACCTTATGGGAAGGCAGGTATGCCACATGGCTATAAGCTGTCCCCCATTCGCTCCCGTCTGAGGTAAATGAAGTATCACCTGCTTTGGTCCTCACATGCCAGTGCCCTCGGTGGGTGTGCAGTTATATGGCTGTATAGTCAAGAACAGCGCAAACATTTATTTTTTGTCATGTTGAGGGTATTTATCATTTAAACAAATCACTTCAGCAGTGTGTTTATGGAAGGCTTTGTGTCATGCGGTATTGTACGTAAAACAGCTTTTTATGCATTTCAAAAAGCATATTTGGTACAGGATTTCCTGATTACAAATGACAGGATCCTCTACAGAGTTTTATAACGGAAGTGTCAATAAGCTTTTTGTTAAGTTTTTAATTAGTTAGTGACCACCAATACGCCTTTTCACGGCGGTCACTAATGTTCTTAGGATGGGCCACCACCTTTTTACGGCACCCTAGTCTAAGGCCTCCCAGACACGAGCGTGTTTGGTCTGTGATATACGCTCCGTACTTCGGCCACATTTCCCAGACCGAACATACTGCAGGGAGCCGGGCTCCTAGCATCATAGTGTCGCCAGGTGTCACTGCCTCGCTGCGGGACAACTGTCCCATAATGTAATCATGTTTTCAGTACAGGACAGTTGTCCCGCAGCAAGGTAGTGACACCTGGCGTCATAGATAACTATGATGCTCGGAGCCCGACTCCCTGCAGTGTGTTCGGTCCGGGAAATGCAGCCGAAGTACGGAGCGTATATCACGGACCAAACACGTGTGGGAGGCCTAAGTCCTTCATAGGTGTCCAGTGGGTGATTGGCTGTCTTATAACAGCCGGGCTCCTGCTCAAACAGTAGCAAAGTATCCTTCAATCCCGACTGTTTAACCCCTCAGATGCTGCGGTCAATAGCGACTGCGGCATGGGAGTGGTATACAGAGGGAGGTGGCACCTTCTGTCACCCATTGGTGATCTGCACATGCGATCGCGGGCCGCCGATGTGCTGCCATGGCCTGCCCTGGCTATATGCCTATTAGGCCTTATTCACACAAACGTTAAATACGTCCATGTGACGGAAGTTAAAACAGCCGTCACACGGACTTACGCAATTCAATGGGGCCATTCGGATATGGTGTTTTTCACGCAGTGCGTTTCCGTTGCGTGAAACTCACTGCGTGGCCTATTCTTGTGCGTTTTTTGCGCATCACGTACCCATTGAAGTCAATGGGTGCGTGAAAATCACAGACTGAACACGGACCCACATCTGTGTGCTGTCCGTTATTCACACACCAGTCCATAAGAAATAAAGAGGAAAAAATTAAAAGTAAAGAAATGCGTACATAAACCGACATCAACAACTGATGCCACACAGAACTGCAACACATAACAAATGTATCCGTTTTTTACGGACGCAAAATGGACACTTTCGTTTGAATCAGGTCTTTGGCTGTCTGTACCTAATAGATTGCCGGTCAGTTTTTCACTGAAAGGCAATAATGCTTTGGTATACTAAGTATGTCAAAGCATTGTATAAGTGATCAGATCTCATAGTAACGTTCCCTAGTGGGACTAAAAAAAGAATTCATGTGAAATAAAAAAAAAATAATTAAAAAACTGTTCAGTCAAAAAAAAAAAAATTGGTTTTATTTAGTAAAAGTGTAAAAATTAAAAATACACATATATTGTATCACCGTGTTCATAATGACCCCAAAAAATTAAATTGAGAGGTTATTTAAACCTCAAGGTGAAAGGCGTAAAAAAAACCTGCAAACCACAGCGGACTTGCAGTTTTTCATTGCCCCCCAAAGAAATAAAAAACAATCAATAAGCCCCATGTACCCTAAAATGGTACCGATGAAAACGACATCTCGTCCCTGCAAAAAAAACAAACCTGCATGTGGCTACATTGACGAAAAAATACAAAAGTTACGGCTCTTGGAAAGACACGATGCAAAAACAAATCATTTTAGTTCAAAAGGGTTATTGTTCAAAAGTAGTAAATATTTATATATTATATAATATATATAATGTATATATACACACATACACGCACATATATATACACACACTAGTATAGATGACCCACGGGTTTGCTAGCAAAAGTAATAATTTGTATTTATAATTGTGCTCTTTGAGAACGACGTTGTTCTTTGCAGGCTGGTGTTACTTCAGGGTTTTGCCTTAACACCTTGTTTTGGGAATTGGTTTCTCATTGTTCCTGGCGTTCCTCTGCACTCATAGTTGTTTTTCTTATTGTCTGAGCCAAATACACGCAGCAGCTAAGGGACAATCCGGATCTAAAACAATTGTGTCTTGATATTTTTTGGAGATGAGGGAATTGCATGCACAGTAATTCCTTAATTACTCCAAAAAATAAGAAAATCGTGAATTAAATCAAAAATCGTCCATAGGGTTGACAAAAATCTAGATTTTATTTATTTGCAAAATCTCTCTAAGTACAGATAATGTAGTAGATGCACAGATACAGGGGCGTAGCTAAAGGCTCATGGGCCCTGGTGCAAGAATTCAGCTTGGGCCCCCCTAGCCCTTCCCAACAGTACCAGACCCTGCATACGCCTAATCGCAGCCGCCTTGCCAGACAGACCCCATGAATGCCTCCATAGTATAATGCTCCCCAGAGCTGACCCCACAGTATAATGCCCCATAGCTGCCCCCACACAGTATAATGCCCTCCATAGCTGCCCACACAGTATAATGCACTCTATACAGTATAATGCCCCCATACAGCATAATGCCCCCATACAGCATAATGCCCCCATAGCTGCCACATACAGTATAATGCCCCCATACAGTATAATGCCCTCCATAGCTGCCCACACAGTATAAAGTCCCCCCCATAGCTGCCCCATACAGTATAATGCCCCCATACAGTATAATGCACTCCATACAGTATAATGCCCCCATACAGCATAATGCCCCCATAGCTGCCACATACAGTAGAACACCCCCCATACAGTATAATGCCCCCATAGCTGTCCGATACAGTATAATGCCCCATAGCTGTCCTATACAGTATAACGCGCCCATAGCTGTACCATACAGTATAATGCCCCCATAGCTGTCCTATACAGTATAATGCCCGCATATACTATAATGCCCCCTCAGCAGCTACCATATGAGCCCCCCTTCCCTACCCAGTATTAATGCACCCATATGTACGTACCTAATAGAAAAATAATAACATAATTACTTCTCTATCCTCGTTCCCACAACAGGTGGAGAATCCTCCTCCGGTCTATGCTGTGAGTGACTAGGCGCAGACAGGCGCGATGACATCACTACATCGCGCCTGCCTGCGCCGAGCTGCTCGCGACACAGTGAATGCTGGAGCAAGGCTCCAGCACTGCACTGTATTTGTGTCCTGAGGACGCAAATACAATTGGAAGCGCGGTCAGCGCTGTGTGGCATCTGCGACCCCTATAGCTACGCCACTGTAGATACATATATAGGCACTTAGACACACGAATACACACACACACACACAAAGACACACATACTGGAACCTATACACACACACACACACACACACACACACACAGACACAGACAAATAGAATAAGATACTGAAGAGACCCTAGTAGTTGGCAGGTATATGAATGAATCAAGGAACTAATGTGCCAGAGGTACAATGAAACCTAATTTCCCAACTACTAAAGTAGCTGGGAAATTAGGTTTCATTGTGCCTCTGGCACATTAGTTCCTTGACACAGACAAATAGAGGCACAAACAACAGACAGACTGAGCACTCACATCTCCTTCCTCACAGGCCGGGCTGTGGGCAGAGCTAACTGTGCCTCGGACACTAGGTCCTTGCCAAATATATGGATAAATGATGATGATTGATGGATGACAGAGAGAGAGAGATACAGATATATAGTATCGCCTTAATTGTACCGACCCATAGAATAAAAGGTATCATGTTATTTACTAAGCATGGTGAACGGCGGGATGCGGTTATTTTTTTCTATCCCCTTAACAAAAAGTTAATAAAATGTCATCAAAAAGTCTTGCGATGCTCTGGCCGGGGACTCAGCTTGTAGAGGGAGCCCCTGTAGTCACTGTCCATATACGGATAGAGTCGTCTGGAACTCCCTCTAGGAGCGGAATCCCCGGCCAGAGCGTCGATAAAACTCTGGCTGGGAATTCCGCTCCAAGAGGGAGCTACAGTGGCGCTATCTACATGGGCACTGTGTGAGGCACTATGTGGGCTCTGGCACTGACACTTTATATGTGGGCAGTGGCACTATGTGGACACTATCTACAGGGACATTGCGGCACTATCTACATGGGCACTGTGGTGTTTTCAGGGGGTTGGGACAAAAAAAAAACCAGACAAAATAAAAATATGGATGGATTTCATTTATTTTTAACAGCCATGAAAAACGGATGGCAAATAGATGACAAACGGCCATTAAAAATGGGCAGACTGACTGGAACTGGATGAAAATTTGGAGACACCAGATGCAAGTTGATCAGTTTTTAAGGGCAATTTTTTTTTCAGTGGCACGTGAATGTAGCCCAAATTACTATGATGCCAGGAGTTCCTTTCACATGTACCGTGGTGGGGACGGGAAATCTGGCGGATACACGGACCGTTTTCATGGTCCAATCACGGTCGTGTGAATCCGGCCTTAATGTCATTTACTTCAAACCCCATCGTGGGGCCGGTACTAACAGGGTCCTGCTCAGACTTCATACATTATAATGTAATCTCACCCCAGAGTGCCCGCTCGGCGCTATCTGCCTGGCACTGCTGCAACTTACACTGCTGTCATCTGCAATGTCGGAGACCACCTGAGGTGGTGATGGGCAGAGGGGGATGTTCGTGCACGCAGCGCATCATTGATTATAGATTCCGTTAACCTGTTCCCTGCCAGGGGAGCACAAAAGTTATAATCAATTAGATAGACATTTTTCAAATTGTGTTTCTGATAAAAAAGCAATTGCAGAGGTTAAAAGTTGTGAAGTTACGTACAATTATTATTATAATAATATGTTAAAGTTATTTATATAAAGAAAATAATCTCGTTTTCTTTTAGTTTATTTAATAGTAATAAGAAAATAGATTCATATAAAAAATGGCCCATAGGGTTACATTTTTTTTTTTAGATATTACCATCACCCAGCCCTAATCGACATTAAAGGGGTTGTGCTGCAGAATCGCAACTCTACTCCTATTCACTTGAATAGGAGCAGAACTGTGGTAACCCAGCACGGCCGCTGTACTGTGAATGGAGCCATCTGCATCAGACATCGGCCATGCAGAACATCCGGAGGCAGCTGATTGGTGCAGAGTCTGGGGGTCGGACCCCCACCGATCAGATACCAATGACCTATCCTTTAAATAGGTCATCAGTGTGAAAAACCGCCCCATGGCCAGACAATACCTTGTAAAATAAACGCAGCTCTCAATCAGTTCTTGGAGGTGAATTTTAACAGCGTTTGTATGCAGACACTACATTACTTTGCCTCATGTACACTGCGTTCCTGCGGCTTTGTACTACGGAGACACACAGGGCTGTATTACAGAGCTATTCTCTCATTGAAGCTTGTGTACATGAAACCTGGGAACTGGGAATGTTGTAGACAGAGAGACGGTAATAATTCTGTGTGTGGTAATAATTCCGCCAAGTAGAGGGTATACATTTTTTTTTAAATCTTTCCAATTTTATACAGATCACTTACTTTCTGCATTAAAATATTGGAGGAAGAAAAGAAATAGAACGTAATAATTTACTTATGTTTTATTTATAACAGATCTTTAGCCAGAACAATACAAAACATACAGTATCTCCATTACACAAATGTTTACTTACACTATGTTACAAATACAAAAATGCTTTGCAGCAACTTTTTTATTTTATTTTTTTTTAAAGTTCAACCTCACAAAACAAAAGGGAAGAAAATAAACAAAATCTAAGAGAATCCAGTGGTTGAAATAAGAATTCAAATTATAAATATTGCACTTACTGCTGAAATGGTTGGAACAAGAAACGTACAACTCGGGTTATTCTATTAGTATAACTATATGTAGTCAATGGAGATTTTGAGCTCAGCGGTGTAGATTCTGTCAGTTGCCCTTTAAAAAGCCCTTCTTTTTTTTTTTTTTTTTTACATTAAGCCACATTTTATTTGCCCCTAGTTTTGTTTAAAAGAGGAAAAGGTTGGTGAAGGCACCTGCCCTACTAAACAAAAAGGATAGTTTCATGCAAGGAAACTACTAAACCTAGGTTGATCAGAGCGGTTGCCACACAAATGGATTTTTTTAACCTAATTAGAATTGTCTTCAAAAGAAAGAAATTCAAAGACTTCCTTTATATTTCTCCTTGCTTTAGGATCTGATAGGAAAATGTATGTGGCGGTCATTTTGAAACACTGGAAACGTGACCTTTTAATGTTTTTTTTTAGTGTCTTGAGATGAATGCCATTGGCTTCTTACAAGCAAAGACTCACCCTGTATAGTTAAGCCTTAAAGAGGCTCTGTCACCAGATTTTGCAGCCCCTATCTGCTATTGCAGCAGATAGGCGCTGCAATGTAGATTACAGTAACGTTTTTATTTTTAAAAAACGAGCATTTTTGGCCAAGTTATGACCCATTTTCGTATTTATGCAAATGAGGCTTGCAAAAGTACAACTGGGCGTGTTGAAAAGTAAAAGTACAACTGGGCGTGTATTATGTGCGTACATCGGGGCGTGTTTACTACTATTACTAGCTGGGCGTTGTGTATAGAAGTGTCATCCACTTCTCTTCACAACGCCCAGCTTCTGGCAGTGCAGCACTGTGACGTCACTCACAGGTCCTGCATCGTGTCGGCACCAGAGGCTACAGTTGATTCTGCAGCAGCATCAGCATTTGCAGGTAAGTAGCTACATCGACTTACCTGCAAACGCCGATGCTGCTGCAGAATCATCTGTAGCCTCTGGTGCCGACACGATGCAGGACCTGTGGGTGACGTCACAGTGCTGCACTGCCAGAAGCTGGGCGTTGTGAAGAGAAGTGGATGACACTTCTATACACAACGCCCAGCTAGTAAAAGTAGTAAACACGCCCCGATGTACGCACATAATACACGCCCAGTTGTACTTTTACTTTTCAACACGCCCAGTTGTACTTTTGCAAGCCTCATTTGCATAAATACGAAAATGGTCATAACTTGGCCAAAAATGCTCGTTTTTTAAAAATAAAAACGTTACTGTAATCTACATTGCAGCGCCGATCTGCTGCAATAGCAGATAGGGGTTGCAAAATCTGGTGACAGAGCCTCTTTAAAAAGTGATTAGAAAGCAGCCCTCTATATTCCGTCATAGTGTAACACAAATTTGGAGAACAAAGATCTCCCAAAAACATGCAGAAATTTAAAATTTTTAGTTATTGACCATGACATTAGTCAACAAACTGCAACTAACAGCAGCCAATAGTCTTAAAATGGGAAGCAGATTACAGTCCTTTACCAGGAAGGTAAAACAACACTTTAAAGGGGATCTGTCACTAGGTCATATAAATTGAACTGGTTTACTGACCTGAATAGCGTTGTCTCTCTGATTCCAGTGCTGTATTTGTTTTTTTCCTAGACCCCCCCCCCCCCCGTTCCAGAGATATGGCCCACTGCTTTGTTGGCTCACAATATGCTAATTTTCTGTAGTTAGCCAACAGGACGTAAACTATCCTCAAGCTGCCATGTGTTGATTGGTCGGCATCAAAGACAGGGAGGCTAGCTCCACCCCATTGGCAAACTACGACAAATTAGTATATAAGGAGCCAACAAACCAGTGGGCCATTTCTCTGGAACGGGTGTGTGTGTGTGGGGGGGGGGGGGGGGGGGGCTGAATGTTATTGGAGATATGGTATTAGTCTTACAAATGGTGTTCGTTCCACTGAGAGACACTGCTAGTTGAAGTCCTGATTGCCCTCAGTTTTAGGATGGAAGACGGAAAATTAAAGGATTGTACGGCTACTGTAAAAAAAACAAACCAAAAAATTCAAATAAACTAGGCGTTTAATTCCATATAGAAGCCAATCTTCCAAAAGTGATAATGGCGGGGTACTGTGCTTGAGGTTATAGGTAGAGAGGTGGTCTTGCTTTTTCTCTTTATTATAAATGACAGCAGAAACAGAGAGCGGCATAGTCACGTTGACAATTCCGTTTCTGGTCACCACTAATAGGAGCTGAAACAAACACTTGGGGAATGGGCTCCCTTATCCTGTCACCTTGGACACTGCTGAAAATATTTGATAGAGTTTGACTTTTAAACCAGGACTAAAAACAATTCAAGAATGTAAGCGGCTCATGCATGAGAATACTTTATCTAGGAGTTCCCTATATATTAAAAAAACAGGATTTGAGAGGAAGATGTGTTTGTCTCGCTTTATTTTATTTATTAGAATTCCCAGCCAAATACAAGTGTCACTGAAAAATCTGTTATAGACTTTGGGTCTCTTAAAACTTCACATTACAATTACCAGGCTAGATAAACTTTAATCATAAAAACACAGAGCCTAAGGGCCCTTTTACACGGGCCAATTATTGGGCAAACAAGCATTCACAGAAAGCTCGTTGACGATAATTGCCCTGTGTAAACAGGGCAGCGATCAGCAGATGAACGAGCAAACTGCTCGTTCATCCGCTAAATGCATAGTTTTAAATGCCAAAAATATTATCGTTGTCGGCAGCACATCTCCCTGTGTGAACAGGGAGACGCGCTGCCAACATGATAAAAAGGTGTGGAGACGAGAGATCGGAGTAACGAGTGCTCATCCCCATACTGGCTCTTTGTGAAAGGAGCAAACAAGCGCCGATACCTTAACCAAACCCAAAAATGTAGGTGCTTTAACCCAAAATGACATATTACCCAGGTCCAGGAAGCCGATATGGGAAACTGTCCGTCATCAGGTAGTTCATTCTGACTTCCAAAATAAAGGCTCAACAGGTACAAAGGTATTTGCATTTCTAACTATAAAGGGGTTGGATCACTGTTCAAAATTACATGGGTCCGCTAGATCACACAAAACATAAATTCTCAATTGAAATCATTAAAAAAAGAAGGTCCTGTGTCTAGATATTGCGGTTATATACTTATGATACCCCCTGGTTCTCTTTTTGATTCTCTCTCAGAACTTCCACCAAATATGTCCAGTCCCGGTGGTAACACATGCTCAGTAGCTCAGTCCCACTGACCGGATTCTCTTATACACAGGTAGCAGGGTGATTCCTGTTATTGCGCAGACCAGGCAATAACAGTAGACGTTAGAAACAGCGTTTTCTTCTTACCAACCCTGGACACATTGGGTGGGCCTGCGGAGAGGGAATCTCAGGGAATGTCATAACACGTATCTAGCAGCAATATCTAAACACATTTTATTTCTAAATATTCCAATAAAGAAAAGAATATATATATTTTGTATGAGATAACCAAGAAATGTAATATTCAACCACATATACCATATGAGGACCCCACCACCAATTAATGCCAATATTTCAGCATCCTGGATCCCTTGTGTGTGTGATATGGTGAGATAAATAGTAATATATTGTGGTTAACTCACACCTGAAATTTCAGATTTTAAGTAGTGTAGGACACCAATAAATACAGAGGTAATGATGATGTAAACATAACAAATACCAAGCCATCAAGCGTCATTCATTTGGGAAAAATTCTGCAACTAATAATTATTGTAGCCAATGAGCCTGTGCTAATGGGTGCAACATACACGGCATCAACTTTAACTTTAGTTTTTATTAATAAAATCAAATATTACAACAAAAACATACAAAAAAAAATAATTACATTTTTTAAAAACAGGCTGTCTACTTCTTTGGCAGCTTATAAAAACCTGCCCTTTCTTAGCGCTTGTCTGTTGTTTAATATAACACTGTCCAAATACCTGTGTGAATGAGGACCTAAACTGGAAATGTCATTCACGCTGCGTGAAATCTGCAGGAAGAGACCTGACACATTGACCTACCCAAACTTCTGAACTTCTCACTCTCCTAGAATATATATCTGGCAGAACCCAACATCAAAGTTATCTATAAAAGACCTGAATAATACGCTAGCAATACAGTGAGAGTAGGTCGTGGAAAGCTCATTGAAGTATATACTGGCAAAATGTAAGGTGTGTGGTACTGCCAATCTAATGGCTTATAAGGCTGGGTTTACACGTTACGGTAGTGTGCCATGTAGTCAAAAACTGTGTGGCAAAACCACACACGCGTTTCACTGCAGTGGTGAAACAAAGGATTTTAACCTGTAAAAACCGTTGTTCAAAAGGATGGGAAAAACCGAACATATGCAGGTTGGAAACAAACTTTCTGGGTTCCATTGTTTTGTAACGTTCGATACTCTTCAGAAGTTGAAGTGCAACCAAATTACTTTTTGCCATTGAAAACCTTCCCTGTACAATTATTGTACATTTCATGCATTGTACTCGATTCCAAAAGCGAAAATGGAATGTCATTTTACATCATAACAGAAATACAGATCATATCACTTCCAATTACATGAGATAAAAAGGATTATTCCAGAGGTGTTTTGTGTTGCTTGGTTTATTAAAAATTTAAAAAACAGCCTTTGGTTTTAAGCCTGGGAATGAACACAACGAAAGGAATAGATTGATCCTTGGGAGGGATTGGTTGTTTGCACCATAGAGATCACTGCTGGAGATTAGGAAAGTTTTAGAGCATAAAGTATAAAATACAGATTACATTACTTAGGACACGTTAAAAGGCGATATGAAAGACAATAGTAGGACAAACCATACAATGCTTTATAGAAACCTTCCTCCTAGGCTGAGCCATGGTTTTATATTTCATTACATTTTCATTAAGACTCGGGGTCATCAAAATGTATACAATTTGTGTCGGGTATTAATCTCATGTCATCTGGGCATCTCATGTCATCTGGGCACACTTTAAAGCTATAGGGACACATATACCACATGGTGAGATAAACGCAAGCTCCTCCCACAAGTAAATGACACTGAACAGGGAAAATAAAAAGTAAGATGGCAGGAAATATGTAAAATAAGCAGAAATTTCACAAAACTGTTAGTGCAAATGTAATCTAAGGGCTTATTTCTTTTTCAGGCACCAGGCTTGAGACACTTGTATTACGTAAAAGGAAATCACATAATAAAAATACATGTCATGTAATATATGAGGCATAAACATGAATACAACTGGAACATAAACCAGTCATATTGAATAAACAATTACAATGATCACTGATTCTCAAATGATGGATGGCTTAAAAAGGGCAAAATTTAGATTTGTAACTGGATGAAAACTCCCCCACCCCACCACATACTAATCTGCCCCCGTTTATTCGTACTATAGAAAACCCGGCTTCTTAGACCTGGCCAGTGCTATCCGATTCTTTCACTAGTTTGCCAGAGTGCTGAAGGCACTTGTATGAGATGTCCATAAATGAAATTGACTGGTAACCGTAGGATATTTTCATAAAACTATATACAATTTGAAATGCTGAAATCTAGCCATTTGTGGAAATATACAACAAGCATTCAAGTATCTCACAATTACTTTGAACGCCTCGTCGTACAAGCACAGGACACTTGAAAGTGGCAGATACCTTGCCAATGGCACACCATATGCATAGCCCAATATATGAAATTGAAGAGGGTGCCCAGCACATGCTGGTTTCAGTGCTTTGCAGAGGTTGGTGTCTCATTGGCTAAAGAAAAAGTCCACCTTTGCGGCCATTTCAAAAGAGAGATATATATATATATGGGGTTAAGTGCATAAATAACACTTCTCTAACATAAAATTATTGGTATTTGGGGAATTTGAAACTCGGTACTTGCCCTTTAAATCAGTTAGCAGAATGCAGGCTCCTGCTAGTTGTAGAAGGGCCTGTCAGCTGATGATTCTGCAGAGAAAGCAGTGAGAAACACAAAAAACAGCCCTGTAGGATATTAGCAGACTGCTCCAGAGGATAAAGGGAGGAATTCTAATAAGATTTTATGAGGGAAGTTTTAACTTTGCAATACCGAACACATTCTTTAAGAGAACCCATCAACACTTGTTTTCCTTGACAAAACAAACATATGTAAGTGCACAGGCGCTTTACACAATATTAAGGGTTAAAAATCTTCATTTTATAAATTGCTCTTAGGTGACAGATCCTCTGTGAAGTGTTTGAGAAGGTAGAGCTTCACTTTATAGTGGATCTGCCAGGTTTTTATGCCTCCCTGTCTGAGAGCAGCATAAAGTAGTGACAGCCACGGTGACATCACCGGTCTGTCACTTTGTATTGTTCAGTAGTTTAGGGGAATTTACATGTTATAATCGCAGCCAATGATATGTACGCCCCCCCCCCCCAACCCCATTACTGAGCATAGGAAGAAGTGCGTTAATCAGCAACTGGGGGCGGGGGGAGCGCGCACTACTGAACATTTCAGGGACCGGTGAAATCAGCGTGCCTGGCACTACTTTATCCTGCCGTCAGACAAGGAGGCAAAAAAATCTGACAGATCCTCTTTATGGACCACCCATTCTGACACAGAATAAATACTTCTCCACTTAAGGTGCCGAAACACATGAAATAAATGTCTGTCGGACGCTCGTTGACCCGACCGCTTTCTCTCATCATAAATATTATGTTTATTTCAAAGAGGAAATGGGAAAAGCGGGTTCTCTCCCATGCGGACAAAGAATGTGGTATGTTGAAATTCAATATGCCAGATCCCTATGTCCCCCGATTGCAGATGAGTCGCGAGACCCCCATACACATTAGATCGTCAGCCACTGAAATTGGCGGGTACAGGGTAATCTTGTCTAATGTGTATGGGAACATTAAAGCCTTTAGAGAGCCGTATATATGAGATAAGATCCTGTCCGATCAGAACATTTCCTTATGGTTTTGTTTGGGAAAGGGTTTACCAGGATATTTTCTTAATGTAAGTGACTATTTTAAGTTACTAATTTAATATACACGTGAGTAACTATGTGCAGAACAAAACAAGAACGGAAAGTGCATGACTGTTACAGCTAGGTATATAACAAAAGGACCAACAAACATGGTGGTCAAGAACATAAACCACAAGCATACAATAGGGGTCATAATAGAGTTAAACCTTGTCCTGCTAGACAAAGTACTAGCAGGAAAGGAGGAAAATAAATACTCCAGGGAAAGTATACAGATAGATTAACAAGAAGATTAAGGTAGAACTCAAATGGAAAAGAACAAACAACTTACACTTGATATTTCCTTTCCATCTGTTCAAAACCAGTGCAAAGAATAGAAAAGAAATTAAAAAAAGGACTTCATTCTGTATTGAGGTTTGAGGGCCAGTTCTATTGTGTTCAATTACCAAACAGTCTTAATAAGGTGCTACACTTGCCCATTAACATGAGAAGCATCTTGACTACAAAGCCGTTCAGGGTTTACCAGGTTCTCAAATTAGAACAACAATGTGAAATACCAAGAAATAATCAAAAAAGTCCTTAACTACAACTCTCAATATCTGTGACAGCTACCAAGAGTTTTAGTGGACACAAGTGGGGGTCCAGATGTTGGCTGGTTACTCTACACCACTAACTCCTGTGCGGACCACAGGCAATGTTATAGTCTCTAGCTAAGGGTAACCCCCAAAAGGCAACAAGGCGCTTTAAGTGCATTTACCAAACAAATCATTTTTTTTTGTTTAATAAAATCTCTGGGAGTGCCTTACTACTCTCCCACTATCAAATAACCGTAGCCATTCCTTCCTCGTACTTATTTAATGCATTACACAGTGACACATCCAGCATGATATTTGCATTTGTGGGTCGCCGAGAACAAATTTTTATATCCCACAACAAATTACAGTAGTGCTAAATTCAATTATAAAATAAACAAGAAAAAAAAAGGAACATTTAAAAGTGCTTAAAATTTCCACCAATTCCCATCACAAAAAAAAGAAAGAAAAAAAACCATGTAAAAAGGAGTTGAATCTTGAAAAATTTGATTGGAAACATCCATCAGCCACATGGTCTGACTGCGTCTCTGTTTTCTTTTTGGAGAGGGGGAGGGAGGGCAAGTTCAGTTCCCCCTACCCCTCTGTTAAACTTTGTGCTCTCCTCTCACAATATGGGATGAGAACTCGTACCGGTCCTGACTGTGATAGCCACATATATTGCACTCAAAAGGGTCTCTGAAGCCATGGCATCCCATGTGGATAGTGAACATTACATGGTCTAGGAAGAGTACACGGCAGTGCTCACACTTAAATACCTTCACTTGCTCACCATCCTCTCCCAGCACCCGCAGGGTTTCCTTGGCAGTGCCAGGCCCAGAGCGGGAAGGATTTGCCACACCTGATTCAGGTGGCCTCTGGTCCTCTTTGGCATAAGCCGGACTCTGCCGGCTGCTGGTGGCTTGAGAACCTCTCTCTTCATGGTTGCTTTCGGTGTCTGTGGTTGAGTCCTGGCAGCCATTAGTAGGAGAAGCTCCATGCTCAGTCCGTCCTCTGTAATGAATCTGTGTCCCATCTGGTAGGTCTTCATGGCCCTCTGCCGCTTCACGGTTTCCTGGCATGTCTGGCCTTCCCGACATAGGCTGGAGCTGGGTATACACTGAGCTAATGACCGGGGTTATTTCTGAAATGCAGTTTGTAGGTGGCAAACGCATTGGACCTCCAACAAAAGCTAATGGATTTCCATAAGATGGATCAAGAGGGTGGTGAGGAACCATCTCTAGGTCCTTCTCAAAACTGGAGTTCATATCATAAGGAAGATCAGCAAGGCTAAGTCGCATCTGTTTCTCCCCTGAAAAAACAGAAAACAAAGATAAAAAATGGTGTAGTTTTTACATCATACCAAAGTTTAAAAACCTTTGAAACAAAGACAACAAATTAAGCGTAGGCTGGCAGAATAATGTAAGGACCCACCACAAATGCAATAGAATTAATCATTGTATATTGTCACCAACTGGGGAACAGGAAATAAAACACTACTGCACTAAAGTCGCGAGTAACACATTTAGCTTTATTATGCCACTACAACTTGTACTACATGTAGCTCTTTTGACCAGGTCAGGTGAGTGAGGAAAACGGACAGCCAATCAGCATCACTGGAAGAGTTCTCTGTAATTCTGATTGGCGAAGCGCTCTGCTCAGACTGCACGCCCAAAATGTATTTTTCAATTGGATGCAGGCACAATAGTAGACAGTATCTAGTGACAGTGGCACTTAAAAAAAAAAAGTGCAGTCTGAAATATTAGCTATGGTCAGTGATGATGACTTCACAAAGAAGAGAGTGAGCAATAATAGAAATTCATGGAGAAGAGAAAGCAGGCTAAGGGCTTGTCCACACACAACGAAATTGCTGAAGAAAATTTCTGCAGCAAATCCGTTTAAAAAAAGCAGACATTCCGCTACGGCAAAAAAAAACACAATTTCCTGCAGTTTTTACGGCACAAAATGGTGTATTTTGCGGCATTTTTCAAAATGTAAGGAGATGGAGAGCTCTCCTCTGAAAAACACAGCAATTCTGCACACTTTTCGCAGCAGGAATGGAGATGCTGCGGTCTGAAAAATACGCACCGCAGGTCAATTTATGATCGGAATTTTTACACAGAATGTGGATGAGATTTGTTAAATCTCATCCACTATGCTGCTACTGTATTGTATTCAGGAGGAAAAGGTCTTATCTAGTAATGGCACTTGAGAGCTAGAAACGCGTCAGAGGGGACGGACGCTTTATGTAATTTGTCCACTTCAAGCCGTTCAGCTTTTCCGCTGGCTATTTAAATAGAGAAGACTTATTTTCAAATTCCCCAAGGAGTGCTGATCTTTTCCTCCTGAATATTGTTCCTGTTGCGTGGAGATCGCTGTTTTCTTCGTGCACCTGGGAGGATGAGCTGACATTTCTACTTTTATTTATTGCTACTGTATTGTGCTGAGTTTTTTCCAATCCGAAATTCCGGCTGGAAAAAATGCGGCAATTCCGCAGCGTGTGGACGAGCCCTTAAACCGCTGGGAATTTTTAATTTTTTTTTTATCAACAGTCAGACATGGTGGTGGAAATGTGACTGTGTGGGAATGATCTGTTGCCTTAGGAGCTGGATAAATTGTCATTATTGAAGAAACGTGAATTCTGCCGAGCAGACGACGATCTGTACAACTGCTGTAGCAGAATGGTGTTTAGGAGAAACAATAGTAAAAGTTTGGGATTAGCCGAATTATCTGGACATAAACAGTAATGCACAAAAACATGCCAGTTCTGCAAATCTAAAGTTTATTAGAGATATCAGAGATTACATTATAGGAAGTGTTTAGTTGCCATTCTTGTAACTAAAGTTAAACAGGACCGGTCAGCTCTTATAAGGCCTACCACACACACAAGCGTGTATGGTCCGTGATATACGGTCCGTATGTCGGTCACATTTCCCGGACCGAACACACTGCAGGGTGCCGGGCTCCTAGCATTATAGTTATCTATGACGCCAGGTGTCACTGCCTCTCCGCGGAACTACCGTCCTGTACTGAAAACATGATTACAGTACGGGACAGTTGTCCCTCTGCGAGGCAGTGACATCTAGCGTCATAGATAACTATGATGCTAGGAGCCCGACTCCCTGCAGTGTAATCGGTCCGGGAAATGCAGCCGAAGTACGGACCAAACACGCTCGTGTGTGGGAGGCCTAAAACGTCTGTTTTAGTAATTTCTTGAATTCCGCATAGAACAACAATTCTGGAGCACGTTTTCTTAGAACTCTTCGTTGTGCGTTCCTGTGCTGTTTATCCTAGAAATGTATTTATCAATTGACAACTTGTTGCCATTTCCCTTGTCAATGGAGGTATCCCTACACAGTCTGATAATGTCAGCACGGATTGGGCAGTGCGAGACTTTAGGGACACCCCCCCAACCGGTAACACCAAGTTGTCAATTTATTCATACATTTCTAGGAGGTATAACAGAGGAACGGCCCAACGCAGAAAACGTGCTACAGTATTGATATATCATGGCTAAAACAGACATCAGGGTAGCGGACGGGTCCTCTTTAAGGGGTATTCTACTTTCACATGGGTGATTGTGTGGTGAATGATGGTCTTAAAAAACGCATTAAAGAAAACCAAATGAAAAAAATATATATATAAAAAAAACACGTTACCTATACTCAATTTTACTTAAATGGATTGTTTGCTATACACACCCAACTCCATCTGACCCATTAGGGTATATGGATGTCAGAGAGTGACTCCAGCCCTAGCAGACCCATCCTGTCCATGCATTACATGGATGTCTGCCACATATAGTTACAAATGTCTGCCCAGAAGCGGCTTCCCCCAGCAATAACAGCTGATCAGTGAGGGAAGCTTTCATTTAAAAATGGCAACCCCCTTAAAGATCAGAAACTATTCAGCTTTATATATATTTTTGTTATATCGCCGTATACTGAACTATTAACTGGATGTACTACAACACAACACAAAACCAGAAACATCAGTAATCTTAACTGTAACAAATCTAAAAGAAACAATATTCATACAAAAGACTTGTTCATCAATGAATAAAATCTGGAATTTTTTTATGCCAATTTACAAAAATAATAGACAAGTTAAGTTTACTTGCAAAAGTAAATATGCAGGGAACTATACAAAAAAAACTTTGGAAAGATTACAGCTCTGTAGAACCACAATACAGTTCTGCTTCTCAGAGCCGACAGCAGAAGACCAGACAGATGAAAGTTTTATGGCCATCTAAATGACTCGCCACCTGATGGCAATACGGAGTCAGACACAGTCAGCATCACAAGCAGGGTCTTCTGCACACATTTACATGTGCTCTTACCCGCAAATTTCTGAGGTGTGGATCGCTTGCGCTTTGTGAGGTTGCTCGCCAGCCGATCCATAAAAGACGGCGGGTCAGAGGAGTGGTGCATCAGGGCATCTGGTCCCAAGTCCAGGTCTCGTATCTCCTCACCTGAAGGGAAAGGAGAGAAGAGATTGGGCCACTTGTTGGTGCTATCTAGTTTGCGGTAAGATATAGGTATCAATTGCCTATATACAGGCAACGATTTCTATAAGTCCTGGGACACGCAAGTGATATTATACCCGTCATAGCATAGCGCTACGAGTTGTAAAGGGCACTTGGCAGAAGTATTGCTCTGGACAGTGCAGCTTTAAGGATTCTATTATGGAATTTCACTCGCAATTTTCGATTTCAAATTTTGGCGCTGCAATTGACCCTTTTCCATTCTGAAAAGGAATCCGATAAATTTACAAAGTTACAGGTGATTTCCCCACAACTTTTCTGAGTGCATTGCCAGCAGAACACAGACACGTTACAGCAGCCTGTATTCTGTCATCATTGGAATGCACCTTATTTTCTTGTATCTGAAGAGCAATTTCTCTTTTGTGTGTCAACACCATTCCTTTTGTATGTCATAGATAAATACAGTCAAGATTTATCTGTCACTCCCCCCTATATGGAGGTCTGCCTGCTTGTGATGCAAAAGAGATAGCTTTTCCACAATGCTCCCGATAAAACATCCAATCTTTTGTATGTCTACAGAATACGTGCGGGACTAGAATCCTAGGAGATCAAACATCCAGATCTGTCTACAGAATACGTGCGGGACTAGAATCCTAGGAGATCAAACATCCAGATCTTTTGTATGTCTACAGAATACGTGCGGGACTAGAATCCTAGGAGATCAAACATCCAGATCTGTCTACAGAATACGTGCGGGACTAGAATCCTAGGAGATCAAACATCCAGATCTTTTGTATGTCTACAGAATACGTGCGGGACTAGAATCCTAGAAGATAAAACATCCAGATCTTTTGTATGTCTACAGAATACGTGCGGGACTAGAATCCTAGAAGATAAGCCGTGTCAGATTGTTTTTCCATATTTAAAAGCCACAGGAAACACGCTAGGTGTATGGTGATCAGATCACCGCTTACATTGTTTGCAAGTCCAAAGTCTCCGTGCAGGAAGAGAACGCTGAGCTGGTAACCAGGTAGGAAATAAAAATAAAAAATATAAATAAAAGTACTTATAATTCTCCAGCATCCGATGAGATTAACCCCTTAATGACCAGGCCCCTTTTACGCGTTAATGACCAAGGACGATTTTTTTTTTTCACGGTCACATTCTTCAGGCCCTTCCAAGTTCACACAGAGAAACCGCGTCAGAAAACGCGCCAAAAAAACGGCCGAAAATGCCTGCCATTGATTTCAATGGGAGGTGGACGTGTTTTTTTACCGCGAGCGTTAAAAGACGCTCGCGGTAAAAAGATGCGTCATGCCCTATCTTCGGGCGTTTACGCCTCTGACCTCCCATTGACATCAATGGGAGGCTGAGAAAGCGTATTTCGTGGTGTTTTTGCCCGTGGCACTCAATGGGCGCGAGCGAAAAACGCCGCAAAAATCGTGTGCAGGCAGTTCAAAATCTGCCTCAAAATTCCAAACGGAATTTTGAGGCAGAATTTTCCTCCTGCAAAAAACTCAGTGTCAACTCAGCTGCACGCCTTATTCACACGAACGTTTTTCACATCCGTGATACGCGCGTGAAAATCACGCGCATCGCACGGACCTATGTTAGTCAATGGGGCTGTTCAGACAGTCCGTGATTTTCACGCAGTGTGTGTCCTCTGCGTAAAACGCACTACATGTCCTATACTTGGCCGTTTTTCGCATATCACGCACTCATTAAAGTTAATGGGTGCGTGAAAATCGTGCACGGCAGACGGAAGCACTTCCGTGTGCTGTGCGTGATTCGCGCTACAGTTGTAAAATCAATGAATGAAAACATAAAAACATAAAAGCACCTCCTGATTTTATGTTTGTAAACATAAAAACAGTGTCATAACGATGCCATATGCTCGAAAATCACGCAGGCACCAAATACTAAGGCCACACAGAACTGCTATGCGCGCAAAACGCACCGTTTTTTGAGCACGCAATACACACACGCTTGTGTGAATAAGACCTAAGAGTCCATTTTTGGGTGCCTATAATATATTGATTAATTTTTATTAACTTTATTTTGGGAAAGCATTGAAAATAAACAGCTATTCCAGCATTGATTTTTGCGTTATAAATTTACGCCGTCCAGTATGTGGCATAAATAACATATCCCTGTAGTCGTGCCAACCCATAGAATAAAAGGTAATACAAAATATGTAATGGCCTTTTGTTTTCATACGCAAACGTAGGAACAAATTAATTGTTTTTGCATTGACGCATTCCAAGAGCCGTAACTTTTTTTATTATTCCGTCACTGTAGCCATTCTTGGGCTTGTTTTTTGCAGGGCAAGGTGTAGTTTTCATTGGTAGTATTTTGGGGTACATGGGACTTCTTAATTAACTTTTATTTTATATGGGGGGGAAATGGGAGAAAAAAAAAAAGGAATTTTGCCGTTTTGTTGTTTTTTTTATGCCGTTTACCCGGCAGTTTAATTAATGTGTTAACTTTATTGAGTCATTACGATCGCGGCGATCCCATATATGTGTAAATATTTATCCTTTAACACTTTTACTAAATAAAATCACTTTTAGGGGAAAAAAGTGGTTTACTCTAATTATTACTGTAATCGTTTATTTTTTTTTCCCATTAACTTTATTTAATTATTTTCCTTTTTTTTTTACTCCCACTAGGGGACTTCACTGCGATCTGCTGATCGCTTATTCAATGCTTTGGTATACTTAGTGTTAGGCCTCATTTACACGAGCGTATTATACGCGCGTGCGACGCGCGTGCTTTTCACGCGTGTCGTACGCACCTATAATAGTCTATGGGGCTGTTTAGACGATGCGTGAATTTTGCGCTGCGTGAGTGCGTTGCGTAAAACTCACGACATGTTCTATATTCTTGCGTTTTTCACGCAACACGCACCCATTGACTTCAATGGGTGCGTGAAAACAACGCATGCCACACTGACGGTCCTGCGTTGCATGCGCGAAAATCACGCAAGAGCTGTCAAACTCCTGAATGTAAACAGAAAAGCACCACGTGCTTTTCTGGTTACAAACATCCAAACGGAGTGTCAAATTAGAGATGAGCGCACCGAACTTCACCGGGTTCGGCCGAACTCGTTTTAACCGAACCCGGCAAAAAATGTTCGGGTACGCGACGTCAGGAGACAGTCACTGCCCACGGTGCTGAAAGACTTAAACTGTTTCAGCACCATGGACAGTGACTTTCGATCACAATATACATATACGTGTAAAAAAAAACAGAAGTTCTGACTTACCGATAAGTCCCGGCTCCTTCCTCCAGTCCGACCTCCCGGGATGACAATTCTGGCCAAGTGACAGCTGCAGCCAATCACAGGCCAAGCACAGGCTGCAGCCAATCACAGGCTGCAGCGGTCTCATGGCCTGCCGCGTCATCCTGGGAGGTGGGGCCGGATGACAAGAGAGGGACGCGTCACCAAGGCAACGGCCGGGAGCCCGGACTGGGGGAAGCAGGAAGTTCTTGGTAAGTATGAAAGTCTTTTTTTATTCACAGGTTGGTGTATATTGTGTTCGGCATTCACTGTCGAGGGTGCTGAAAGAGTTACTGCCGATCAGTTAGCTCTTTCAGCACCTTGGACAGTGACGGGCGTCGACTAGTCTCATCTCTATGATGGCGGCTGCGCGAAAATCACGCAGCCGCGCATCATACACGGATGACACACGGAGCTGCCAAGTGCCTTTTGCGCGCGCAAAACGCAGCGTTTTTTGCGCGCGCAAAACGCACACGCTCGTGTAAATGAGGCCTTACACTGACAGACAATAATGCTTTGGTATACTGACAGCCAATCTATTAGGCCATGCCTCTGGCATGGCCTAATAGGCAGATGCTGAAGGCAGACCTGGGGGCCTATGTTAGGCCCCCGTCTGCCATGGAAACCGACCGGCACCCCGCAATATCGTTGCAGGGCTGCCGATGGGGTGACGGAGGAAGCCCCCTCCCTCTGTCAAACACATTAGATGCCGCTGTCACTATTGACAGCAGCATCTAATGGGTTTAACTGCCAGAATCCGAGAACGCTTAGGCTGGGTTCACACGACCTATTTTCAGACGTAAACGAGGCGTATTATGCCTCGTTTTACGTCTGAAAATAGGGCTACAATACGTCGGCAAACATCTGCTCATTCATTTGAATGGGTTTGCCGACGTACTGTGCAGACGACCTGTAATTTACGCGTCGTCGTTTGACAGCTGTCAAACGACGACGCGTAAATTGACTGCCTCGGCAAAGAAGTGCAGGACACTTATATACATTATATGCAGGGCACTTCTTTGCCACGTAATTTGAGCTGTTCTTCATTGAACTCAATGAAGCACAGCTCAAGATTTACGAGCGTCTCAGACGCCTCGTAAATTACGAGGAGCATTTACGTGTGAAACGAGGCAGCTGTTAACAGTCTGTCTTTTCACACGTAAATGCCTCTCATCGTGTGAACATACCCTTAGATTCCAGCAGTTTGGGCAGGAGCCAGGCTGTGTATAACAGCCGTGCTCCTGCCGCTGATCGCGTGGGTACACTGGCAGAACCCACGAGCTCAGAGCGACCGTCGCTATGCAGGAACTAACACCTGCTTGTTACGGATATATCCGTCGCTCGTCGTTAAGGGGTTAAAAGCAAAAAAAGTTTTATTTCAACATTTTAAAAGAAAAGATGGAGTAAACATCCAAGAAAAGCTCCGCCTATGTGTTTCGAACCTAGTTGTGGTTCTTAGAGCTTTTAAGATGTTGAAATAAAACTTTTATGCTCTTAATCTCATCAGATGCTGGAGTGTTAGAAGTACTATAAAGGGCCTCATGTATTAAAACTGGGAATAATGGCCTCATTGGCCACAGAAACCAGTGAACATTTCCTTTTTTTCTTTAAAGTTTGCTAAAACTTTATTGGAATCAAGGTCGTTTTAAAACATGAGGACTAGCAATCTGTTGGTGTCTTTAATGGCATTACCGACAAGGACATTTACATAATACATACATATACTTTATATGATCTTTATCTAGGTTCAGATGCAGTGTCATTTTTGTTTAGTGCTCCTGTAATATGGCCTTGCTACTAACAAAATTGAAATGAAAAACAAAAAGATCATGTTAAGGAAAAGTTCTGTTCCCACATTTAAAACTAAGCCATGATATCTAGGACGGATCGATTTATAAAAAGAAATCCTAATGAATACCAGTAACTTATAATTGGGGTCCGTCAGGTTTACAGTATTTGAAAAAATAGCAAAAATAATGGACACCTGACGGAAAGGGAAAAACATGAAAGGGAAAAACATAGCCTTATTGAACAAAAATAAAAAATGTTGCGTGTGTGTGTGTGTGTGTGTGTGTGTGTCTGTGTCCGCTCCTCTAGTACTATGTTATTAGATCAGTTAGGTCGGGAGTACATAGACTTTTGTCATGAAAATTCAATGTGTGTATTCATTTTTTACACTGTATCCCCTTGATATTTTGGTGTGTATAAGTCACAAGATAGCCTACAGAATGCAATGGTTAACACCCTAAAAGACTGCGAGTAGGGATAAAACAGTGACTTGATGAGATTCCCAGTCGTGCAACTTTTTAAACTTCAGAGGAGGCACCTGGTTCTAGGGCCTAGAGTTAGAAGGACTGTAAGGGCCCCTTCAACAAGGGATAGAAAGGCAGCAGATTACAGGATCAGCCATGAGCTTGATATTTAAACAAATCTTATCCACCTGCTGCGCGAACATCTTCCACATGGAACTGTAGAAACGGTGAAATCCGCTGCAAAATTCACATGTAACACATGCAAATTTTGAACAAATCCACCACGTGTGGGTATTCCTAGATGCAATAACTAACCGTAAATTGCTGGATAAAGTTTTCCAAACTGACCAAGCAGTGCTGGAACGGACCCCTTTGTAGTCACTTTAAAGAAATACCATACTATTAAAAGAAATAATTTAAAGAACACGAAACGTAGATGTTCTCATTCACCTGTATGCGCAGAGAGGTGCTGGCCGTCATTGCTGAGGCTCTGTAAGTAGTTGTGACAGCGCTCCTTGTGTTCCTCCAGTGTGTTCTGCTGCTTGTAGCTGCGGCCGCAGTAGTTGCACTTGTAGGGCTTGCCGACTGTGGGGGAGGAGACTGGAAAAAATGAAAAATAGATCCTGCCCATAAAACAGAGATATGTGTCCTACAAGCTTTATATAGAAGGGAGGGGGGGAGGGGGGCAGGGTACATCGGGAGAAAAGCTAGTCTAGGAAGAAGTTCTTGGTTGGTTTTATATCCGACTTGTAAGCTAAAGTTAAGACTAACAATATAGTCATGTACTGGGACTGCGCAATTCTTTGGCCAGCCCATAGCTTATATTCACTGTATAAAAGTGTAAGCGCAAACAAACAGAGGGGTCCTTGTGGGTTTAGACACTATGGGGAAAGTCTCCACGGACACTGATCTAGAGGCAAGTACCTCAAGAATATTTCTTAAAATTAGAATATGGAGAGAAACCTATCCTAGTAACAGGAGATTCACATACGATCTTGAGAATCAATCTGCTTTGTGAAATCTCTTCGAGTGCATACCGCCTTAAATAATTCCAGTGGGGTAAACTTCCACCTATCCCTTGGCTATAGGAGACGCTCTGGTGTAGTGTTATGTGCTACAATTTTGTATGAAAGAGTGAAAAATATAAAGCTGGTAAAACAATTACAATATTATGAACAAACATTATAATGTGACAGTTAATGCAAGATTCCCATTGGTATGCATCTCTAAACAGGGACATACCGAAATAAGAACCAGAAGGATTCCCAGTATACAGAGGTATCACAGTGCTGTAACATCACTACAAATAAATCAACATGAAATCACGGGAGTGCTTAATGTACAAAAGAAAGCTACACAAAGCCGACACCATCAAGAAAATATATAGTACAGAATCCACATCTAATGGATGGAAGACAGAGAATAAAGGGTAACTAAACTTTCAGAAATCTTCTGACATGTCATAAGTTTTAAATTGATGGGGGTCCGAGCACTGAGAACCCCACCAATCGCTAAAACGAAGTAGCAGAAGCGCTTGGGTGAGCGCTGAGCCACTTCAAATCCGATCTGCTTTTTACGGAAAGCCGAGCAGTTGGTGTACGGGCTCATAGACATTCTATTGCGTCCGTACACCGTTACCTCGGCTTTCTGCCGATCAGAAACTAAGCAGCACAGCGCTCACCCGAGCGCTCCTGCCGCTTTGTTTTAGCAACCAGTGGGGATCTCAGTGCTCGGACCCCCACCGACCAAAAATTCTGACATGTGACTATGACAAGTCAGAAGTTTTCTGAAAGTTTAGTTACCCTTGGAAATAATAATGATTTTGGTTTTTGTTCAGAATTCAACAATAGGACATGGTCCTGTTTGAGTAAGGTTATGTGCAGTAAGAGTAAGCAAGTAACCTCTATACATATATCAGCATGCACTGTAAAATACCACTGGATACTAGAACTACTGTGACAGCAAAGTGTCGAGAATAGGATAGTGTAGACAATACTTCAGGCACACTCACCAGCGTGTGTGCGCAGGTGACCTGTTAATGCATCCCGCCGACGGCAAGCGTAGTTACAGAAGGGGCACTTGAAAGGCTTCTCACCCGAGTGCAGTTTGATGTGACGCAAGAGGTTCCCCTTCTGGGTAAAGGAGGCACCACACTGGTTACAGTGAAATGGCCGCTCACCTGAAACAGCATCAAACATAAAGTCCCCGCTGAGTGCTGCAACACAACAGCAAGCTGGTTAGTATCTTATTGACATATGGAGCGAAGGCCCATCAGTCTCTGCCTACTTCTACTTCTCTAGAAGGCATGCCTACATCTCAAAGCAGGGCATAGAGTGCTGCAGAGAAGGTAGAACAATAGAGTGCTTGATACATGGCACATCATGATATTGTATCACTTGGTGAATTTATGTCTATGCTGCGTGACACCATGGAAAGTATTACCCTAAAATCAGCATTCTTATGGTATATTAGCCAGTACTCTACAGAATGCCTTTATAGGTTTATACTATATACTCAGAGCAGATCACTTGGAATTAAAACTGATCCCTCTCTCAAGACGTAGTTTCTGTAATAATCTGTTATACATTTACAAATACAGAATTTTTTAATTTTTTTTTCCAAACTCTTCCATGGTAATTTATCTATTGTCAACACAAGCATGACTTGTATACTGGATCAAGTACAGAAAAAGCTCGTAACCAACTGGCAGCTATATTGCATTCCATGTAATCAGGCTCACCCGTGTGGCTTCTTTTATGCACCATCAGAACATTAGGACCAATGCACACCATCCCACAAATGTCACATTTCAGCTTGCCATTGGGCAGACGGATGCCTCCTGGAGAATGGGGATCTTGTCCAGGGCCATCACAGTACACAAGTGGCTCGACCAGCGAGTCATCAGGCATGGCCCCATCTTCTTTCTCACTTAATCGGTCTTCATGGTTGAGAAGACGCCCAGATTCATCATCATCACTGTACATTTCTACCTTTATGGAGTTTGCTGTAAAAGAGAAAAAAAAAAAAAATGGAAATTAATTCATACAAATATTTACATATTGTATAGTACATAAACATATTTCTGTCAGGCTTGAACCACACATGCAGTTTTTGATGCAGTTTGAGGTTTAGTTTTTTATAACCAACGCAAGGAAAAGTATAAGTTCCTAGTTTATACTTTCTATTCCTTAGGAATTCACTTCTGGCTTTCTCAAACAGCACCAAAAAACGGCATGTGTGATTCCATCCTCACAGAGATTTAGTAATGGTAAGGCCCCACGGTGCGGCATTGACGGTGTGGCCAAGAATCGTACCAGCGTGCGGTTCATCGCAATTTAAAAAAATTGATTGTTATTTGCTGTGCGGTGTTGCGGGTAAAACTGCAAAATTGTGCACCCATTAACGAACAGACTCTAGTCTGCTCGTTTTTGCAGGTAAACATCAGCTCTACCCGCAACACTGCGCGGCCATTAACAATCAATATGAAACCGGTGCTAAACGGCATGCTGGTGCAGTATTCAGCCAAATTAGAAGATGTAGAAGATAACAATACATCTATAGCAGTGATTCCCAACAAAGGTCTCTTGGAAGCAAGAGCTGTCACTTTCATAGAAGGGATGGTTATGGCCGCCTGTCGTGGGTACAGGCAAAGCAGTCAACAAATCTTTGTCAAACTGTAAGATTATAGAATAATTCACTGTCCCCTACAACAAGATTCTATAAGATTTAAATGGCAGTAGATGTCCCGGAAAAGTAAAAACATTATTTACAGGTCACTCCCGGTACAAGGCTTGGGAATTACTGATCTATAGATGTAACACAATCTCCCCACACATATAACTTAACCAAGACCACATAATGAAGGACACAATAGGAGACCCTAAGAAGGGTTTAGGTATTTAAAATGCAACACAGTTCTACTTATGACACAGATGATCAAATATACAGCACGACAAGTGGATCTGTTCCGAGGACTCAGACTCCTGACTGACCCATTAGCAAAGTGATCTCCAACTTGTGGCTCTCCAACTGATGCAAAACCACAAACGGTCCAGGCACGCTGGAAGTTTTACAACAGCTGGAGAGCCAAGTGTTGGAGAGAACTGCATTAGAATGTATAGCGGAGATTGAGGGAGTTAATTGCCCCTATAGAAACAGATGTAAAGTGAAAAGATGTAACTATTAGTTTTGTTTTAAGAACCCGATAGGTCATTAGTAAAGAAAATTGCAGCTCAATCATACTACCTTATTATTGCCCAAACGCTTGAAAATACTATATTATCTCTATGGAAAAATCACATTCCTTGGGATTATCTTTATCCTTGGTCTACGGGGTAGGCCAAGTTACGCCAGTCTGAAGACTGTATGCCATTTTGGGAATGATGTAGCTGAAGCTGGAAAGGAAACACCGGTAACTTTAGTTTACCTCTGGTTTTGAAATGATTAAAGGGGGTTTTCCAGTCCCTAAAAATTGACGGCCTATCCTCAGGATAGGCCATCAATAGCTGATGGGTCGGGTTTCCGACTCCCTGGACCTCCGTCGATCATCTGTTTAGAAGGCAGAGCAGCGCTTCCTCTTCTTAATTTCTACTTGCTCACTGTAAATCGTTGACAAAGATGTAACAGCGATTCACAGGTATTGCAGCCTTCTCCCATTCACCTGTGAATCGCCAGTACATGTGTCAATGATTCACAGTGAGCAACTAGAAATTAAGGATAGGAAGCGCTCATACGAGCAATACACCCCCTTCAAAACAGCTGATCGGCGGGGGTTCCGGGAGTCGGACCCTGACCGATCAGCTATTGATGGTCTATCCTGAGTAGAGGCCATCAATTTTTAGGAACTGGAAAACCCCTTTAAGCCATCCCCCTGCAATGCAAATTGTCAACCCTTGGCTTGTTACTTATCCTTCACTTACAAAGAAGTAAACTTGAAGGGAAGAAGCCAGGCCAGGTGTTTGAATTCTGTGCTTTGCTACATAGTTCTGAACTGGGAACCTACTCAGGACCACGTGCGGGGGGGGGGGGGGGGGCTGGGGAAGATATAACACAGGATGTGCCTATATCTACACATTAATACATAGAGTCATCAAAACGGTATAAAAAGATAGAACTGCTTTACTGTAGCAGGTGACCTTGTGTCTGTATGTAGAATACAGCTGCAATGGTTTTTGTCAAAATACAGTAAAGTATCAGAGATGGAGCGCAACTAAGAGGTAACAATTAAATCTGGGGAAATTCAGGAACTCGGATTTCAATTGGGAGCAGTAGAGAGATTAAGCTAAACAAATATATTTTTTTTGTGTATTTTATAGAAGCATAATTATTTTGTACAATACCTGCAAAGTCACTAAACCAGTCCACATATACAGTATTTCTAATGTCTTAATTCCTCAAGTGATAAACCAATCTCTACATAAAGTGTTGTCAGTTGCTTTACTACAAGGCACAGATTGCTCCGCATAAAACATTCATGTAATATCTCCTCAAAGATAAATATCATTATTGCAACCAAAGCCGCAGATGCAGTTTATGGGGCTGGGGACAGATTTGGCTTGGTATCTTGTCAGCGGTTACCTGGAGAATATGCTTCCATTTCCCAGAATGCTGCAGCTTCCATGCGCCAGAGACTGGTAAGGATTTTGGCAGTTAATAGGTGAGGATCTTCTTGCTTCAACACTTGACTCATAGCTAAAAGAGTAGCCAGTTGGTGATATACTTACCACTAAGTGAGCGGCTTGGGGATGAGTGTCTGCTGTTTGGTGTGCTCACAGCGGGTCCTATCAATGCATCGGAGAAATCCTTTTCCAGAGAGGAGTCGCCAGCTGCAATGCCAAGGAAAACATTGTATTTAGACAGATAATAGGAGAAGTGTGGCCTGGCGGAGCACCGGACATCTCAAACAAACCCTGTGCCCTATTAAGTCAGTCGTAGGGCTCATGCACACTGGCACAGGTCCTGAACAGGTGTGCATGCACAGCCTCCATTGGTCTGTGTGTATGGAGATATTCTCCCCTAGAATCAAATATCCACTGCCCCCCAATCCTTCCTGGTGAGTTGGCCGCGGCATCCAGGCTGATAATGAATGGAGAGGTGGCTGCGCATGTGTGTGACTGTCTCTATCCACTTCTGTGGGAGTTATGGAAACAAGTGAGCTCATGCCGGTTTCCATTACTCCCATAGAACAGAATGGAAAGTGCTACACACAAACGCCACCTCTACATCATTCTCCGCCTGGATGTGGCACCCACCGCACCATGAAGGTTGGGGTTCAGAGGACATAGTTAGGAATAAAGCTTTATTTACATAAAACCCCTTTAACCAAACCTTATATCAAAATATTAGAATACCAGACAGGAACATTATTATAGAAGATAAGTGTATTATTCTTATTAGCATTTTGCAGCATTTTGTATTGACACACCGTAAATGTGTCATTATGAATTCTCCCATACGATGGTTATTGTTCACTAGTGATATGCAGTTCTCTCAACATTACAGTAACATGCTTAACAATCATTATAACATTTCCCCATAATAAATATGTGTATGTATAAGTGCGTGTTTTGCTTATTTTTGCAATATCTTGCATGCACACAAAAATAGTGCAAATATACAGATAAATAAAAAGGACCATTAAGGCCTCATGCACACTTCCGTTGGCCGTCATACGGCCGCTATTGACGGATCCGTGAAGCACAGAGGGCACACGGACCAAATGAATGAAATGGCCGAGACTGTTCCGTCGAAAACGGACATGAGTAGGACCTGTCCTATTTTTGTCGGAACAGCCAAACGGTTGGCCCCATAGAAATGAGTGTGTCATTGCGCATTGAACAGGACTTGAAAGGGAATTATCGATGTCCCTTCCCCACTGCAACACTACAACCATTTCATCAATCGGGCGATCTGCAGGATTTGGTAAGACTGATCCATTTCTTGCCTTGCAATGTTTGGATTTTGACATTTATTGGCATCGCCTCTTTATGAGTGGGTGACTCGCCCACTCATTTGGAAAAACTTGCATAAATGCTTTTATCATTCATTTTTGGTTTATTATATGAACTATCAATTAATAATTGTGTTTTAATACGTTCTCACCTTTTGTGATGAAATTTCTGAAACCTGGAATCGGGAATTTCAATTACATCCCTGTGACCGGTTTTCTTTTAAATACTTGTTAACCCCTTCCAGAGTTTATTCATAGGCGCTGGTGATTTCATCTAATTACTTTTAAAAGCGCATTCCAAAGAGCTAAGGAGTGTGATAAAGGAACCCTGCCCTGACCACTTACAAAACAAAACAGTTTCCATTGTAAAATAGACTTCATCTAGGGACCGATATGGACAGGGATCGGAAACAGGGACATTTTTAGTAGGAGAGATATATGGCATATATTCTCTCCAGGTTAGTTCGTATGTAAGTCGTTGGATGCTTATCATGGGACAACGTAAGGCTCTGTTCACATCTGCGGCGGAGGCTCAGTTAGGAGCCTCCGCCGCAGATTCCATAGGTTTTGCTGAACAGAATAACACAGAAAGCAGCATTATTTTGTTAGGCAAAACGACGGACACTGTGATGGAAACCCATTAAAATCAACGGGATTCGTTGGGCAACGTTGGTTTCAGCTATGTGATGGATCCAGCCATTCTGGTTTTTCGTTGTTCCTATGACGGAGATGTGAACAGAACCTTAGATGTACAGCCAAATAGAGCAATGACTTAAAAGTAAATGTATCACCTATATAAATTACTTTTCCTAATCAAAACCAGAGTGTGAAACAAAATCTTTTTTCTAATCGGTTTTTATTTCTTGATGGCAGAATTTTTTATTCTATTTTCCGTACATAATTATGGGGGCAGCCATCTTGCCTGAGCTGCTTTTAACCGTGTTTAGAAATATGCTTTACAGCAGCCACATGGACCACAGGAACCTCTGAACAGGAGGGGACCCATTGACTTCCGGAGAGTTTTCAATGGAGTTTTTTCTGCAATTTTCCTCCATCGGCTTCTCTATAGAACTTTAAAAAAAAAACAAAAAAAAAAAACTTAGAAAATGTCCCTAAATAAAAAAATGCCACTGAAAACGTATGTAAAAAAACGTCATGAAAACGCGCTTGAAAAATTCCACTTTCAAGTTCATTCAGCACAAATAACCACAGAAAGCTGTTTATTCTGTCTCCTTGCAGAAAATGGAAGACCATTGTGGAAAGAGCAGCACAGCTCACCATTTATATGCAATTAATGGTTCAATATATTTTTATTAATCATCTCTTTTCCAAAGATAAATACAGTACAGCGATAATAAAAGGGTGCACCCCCTGATGAAAAAGCAATACCAAGGCAGTACCAAAGCAACGGGTTTAACGGGTTTTCCAGCCGATGAAAATTGATGGCCATCAACAGCTGATGGGTCGGGGACCGAATCTCGGGAGCCCCGCCGATCAGCTGTTTTGAAGGGGCTGCAGCGCTCGTACGAGCGCTGCTTCCCCTTCATTTCTTCTTGCTCACTGTGAATGTTTGACACACATTTAGTGGCGACTCACAGGTATTGCAGCCTCTTCTCCCATTCACTTCAATGAATCCATCAGCTATTGATGGCCTATCCTGAGGAGAGGCCATCAATTTTTAATCGGCTGGAAAACCCCTTTAACATTACAGAAAGGAAGTGGACAGGTGCTGCAAATTCTGGATATACAAATAACATGGTGAGGAAAGGAAAAGAGGGGGGGGGGGGGAGACACGGAGTAATCACCTGGCAGCATGAGAGAGCATAAAAATTAATTATATGGGGGAGTCATTAGATTGGATAACCAATTGCCAATATATATATGTAAGCAGCATACATATTATCATCATTAACTTTAGTCTCAACGAGTTTAAGGCTTCCACCTACATCAGCCGAGAGGGAGGGGTAGGAGATTTTCACAGTCTGGGAATAACCGGAGGCATAGCCAAGATAAATAGGAGCCCTATTTTATGTTTAGACATGGAACATGGATACTTGAGCAATCTCTGGAATATCTGGATTGACGTCTGACATAATGCATTTATACAGGGAAGTTACTTCCCGCCAGAGAAACTATAGACGGGCACTCCCACCAGACATGTAATATCGTGCCATCATGATTTGAGACATCTCGAGCATAGGTGGGAGACCCAAGGATACATTTTGTGTAACTTGGCATATACCACTGGGATATAATTTTGTAATTGAGTTCATGTAATTTACAGGAGACTTAAGAGCTTCTAAGTCAGAAGAAAGGATTTACTCCACTGCTTCCCTGAAAAACTATGTCCCAGTTCCCTGGATAAAACAGGAGCAGTCTCCTCGGCCCCACCAGACAATAGTGGCTACTGAGGAGCATGTGAGCCGATAGCTCTACTACAACTCCAGCAGTGGAATATCCCTGCTTCTCAGCGCCTTGGCTGACAATATGAAACTCCTTTCACCACCAGAGTCAGTTCTCAGGGAGAAAAGGCCAGCATGACTCCACATCAGGCTGCATCCAGGGGGAAGGTGGCAACACAATGCCGTGACGATTCCCTGCCCCTGGTTGCAGCCTGATGTGGAGTCACGCTAGCCTCCTCGGAGAACGGACTCATGATGGATAGTTTAAGTAGTAAGGGTGGTGGCAGGGGAGTTGAGAAGCGGGGAGATGCTGCTGGAGTTGCAGTAGAGCTATTACTGCTGCATGGTATGTGGCCAGGTGGAGTAAGTTGGAGAAGGCTGCCACTGAACGGTTTAGTCTGGAAGGTGAAAAATCTAGGTGTGTGGAGTACGGTGGTACTGTACTTCCAGTCCCATGTCAGCAATGTGAGGGGTTTGTGTGCTGCTTTGAGAGAGACTGTGGAGATTTGTAAGTCCTATCCAAGAGTCTGGCCACCTGAGACATAGTACATTTACAGCCTTAGAAACTGCTGTAGCTGAGAATTCTAAAGAGAGAGAGACTGTCTGATAGACAGAGAAACGGTCCCTCTGTCCCTCTTTTTTTTATATCAGAATGGGCCTCGTTCTTTTACATAAAGAGAATTTCATGCACACATATTCCATTATACAGTGCATTCAGAAAGTCTTCAGTCCATTTCACATTTTGTTACGTTGTTACGTTGAGGTCTTGTGAGAAGATAAAAAAAAAAAAAGGAATCTAGTTTTTTCCTCATCATTCTGCACTCAATACCCCATAATGACTGTGAAAACAGATTTTTAGTAATTTTTGCAAATGTATTAGAAATGAAAAGCTCAAATTTCACATGGGCAAAAGTATTTAGACCCTTTGCTATGACACTTGAAATTAAGCTCTGGGGGCCTCCCATTTCTATTGATCATCTTTGAAATGTTTCTACACCTGGATTGGTGTCCACCTGGTAAATTAATTTTATTGGACATGATTTAGAAAGACACAACTCAGTCTATACAAGGTCTCACAGCTGACAATGCATATCAGAGCAAAAACCAAGCCATGAGGAGGAAATAACTTCCTGTAGAGCTAAAAGACAGGATTGTGCGGAGGCACAGATCTGAAGAAGGGTACAAAAAAAATTCTGCTGCACTGAAAGCTCCCAAGAGCACAGTGGCCTCCATAACTCTTAAATGGGAGATGGTTCCCAGAGCTGGCCGCCCTACCAAACTAATCGGGGGGAGAAGGGCCTTGGTAAGAGAGGTGATCAAGAACTCAATGGACACACTGGCTGAGCTCCAAAGATCCTGTGTGCAGATGGGAAAAACTTCCAGAAGGTCAACCATCACTGCAGATCTCCACCACTCTGGAATTTATGGCAGAGTGGCCAGAAAGAAGCCTCTCCTCCGTAAAAGACACATGGAAGTCTGCCTGGAGTTTGCAAAAAAGCACCTAAAGGACTCTCAGACTGAGAAACATGATTCTGTGGTCTGCTGAAACAAAGACTGAACTTTTTGGCCTCAATTCTAAACGTCATATCTGGAGGAAACAAAGCACTGCTAATCACCTGCCTAATACCATGTCTACAGTGAAGCATGGGGGTGGCAGCATCATGCTGTGGGGGTGTTTTTCAGCGGCTGGGACAGGGAGACTGGTCGTTTGAGGGAAAGATATATGGAGCAAAGTACTGAAATATTCTTAAAGAGACCTTTTCACCTGCCCATACACGTGCAGCGGAGTGCAGCATGTAATAGGCAGGGCTGCACAAACCCTGGGGCACTTTACATTTTTTTTCTACCCTCCTCCGTTATTTAGATATCAGTGCTGTTATATTTGGCGCCTAATATTTAAATAACCCCCTGAGCTGTCAATGGGGCGTGTTACTATGGCGGAGACACTGTCCAATCAGCTACTGACAGTGTTACAGCAAGAGCTGGAGAGAGGAGAGCGTGTGCGCGCGCACAAGCTCTCCCTTCAGCTGTCGGCAGAGAATGACAAGATTGATCTCTCGCGAGAGATCATACAGCCTTGTACTTGTCTGCCTAACTGGCCGAAATGTAAAAAAGTCTGAAAACTTTCCAAATGCCTTGTATATACTTTTTATTGGAATGGTCCCTTAGGTTTTAAGTGTTATGTAAAAGAATGTTCTCTAGGTAATTTTTTATTTTGTTTAGAAAAATGTAAAGAAAAACTCGAGAATCATCTATATTTGTGAAATAAATAAATCACAATTTTATTTTTAGACCAAATCGCCAAGCCGCTCTCTATTTTCAGGAAAGTTACCCAACTCCAACTTGTACTTTATATATACTGTAAAATGGTATTCAAAAGGTGGACATACCCTTTAACCCCTTCCCGCAAATGGGCGTACAGTTATGCCCTGAGGATGAAGTGGGCACAGGAGCTGTGCGCGCTTCATCTTCAGTGGGTGTCGGCTGTAATATACAGCTGACATCCCGCTGCAAAGGCGGCGATCACAGTTCTCTCCGATCGCCGCCGTTTAACCCCTCAAATGCCGCTGTCAATTGCGTCACCGGCATTTAAGTGATTAACACAGAGGGAGGGGGCTCCCTCTGTACCCCGTGAAAAATCGCGGGGTGCTGATGGTTGCAATGGCAACCAGGAAGCCTAGCAACGGCTTCCTGGTTGCCAGGTACGGGTGCCTATTAGGTCCTGCCCGAGGCAGGACGTAATAGGCTCAACTGTCACTTGTAAAATGACAGTTACAATACACTGCACTACACAAGTAAATACATAAAAGTAGTGCAGAGTATTGTACAGGGGATCAGAAGATCTTGTTTCCCTGATCAAGCCCTTTATAATTAGAAATAAAATGGGAAAAAAAAAAAAGGACAAAAACTAGACATAATAGGTATCGTAGGATCGTATCGGGCTGACCTATAAAAATATCATATTATTTATCCCGCACGGTGAACACCGTAAAAAAAAATACAATAAAAAACAAAATGGCAGAATTTCCTTTTTTGGTCACGTTGTTTCCAAAAAAAAAATGGAATAAAAAACATGTTACCAATACAAAAAAAATACAGTTTTTGACACAAAAAACAAGCCCTAAAACAGCTCCGTCAACAAAAACTTAAAAACTTATGGCTCTCGGGACATGGTGACACTAAAACATTTTATTTAGAAAAAAGTGTTTTTATTGTGTAAAAGTAGTAAAACATAAAAAACAACACTAAATAAATTTGGTATTGCTATAATCGTATCGAAACACAGAATAGAGTAAACATGTTGTTTATACTGCACAGAGAACGCCGTTAAAAATGTATAAAAAAAAAGTGAGAGATTCTGTTTTTTGGTCTCCTCACCTCCCAAAAATTTTTAATAAAATCTGATCAAATTATCACATGTACCCCAAATTATACTAATAAAAACTACAACCCTTCCCATGAAAATCAAGCAGTCACACAGCTCGTCAACGGAAAAATAAAAAGTTATGACTCAAAAGTTATAATGCAAAACGACGACCCAGACTAATTTTTATGTGAAGCAGTTCTTCACTTAAAACCCCACGTCATCATTTGCAGCCCCCACTGGTAGACCCTGTAAATGCAGCGGAAACTATGACATTTTGTGGTCTGTGGGGCTAGTCAAGAAGTCAAAGATTAGACAATGCTGGAGTGCGGATATTTTGTACAATACCACGGACACCCTTTGGAAGTGCGACTCCTGCACCCAAAAATCCAGCCTGTGCATAAAGGATTGGTTGAAAGTGTACTATCCATGGATAATTAATTTTATTATTCATTTACCCCATTATTACATCATCCTATTATGACCTGATACACTCCGCCCAGCTTACATATACCCTGATGTAGTCTGCACAGCTTACATATACCCTGATGTACTCCGCCCAGCTTAAATATACCCTGATGTACTCCGCCCAGTTTACATATACCCTGATGTACTCCGCACAGCTTACATATACCCTGATGTACTCCGCCCAGCTTACATATACCCTGATGTACTCCGCCCAGCTTACATATACCCTGATGTACTCCGCCCAGCTTACATATACCCTGATGTACTCCGCCCAGCTTACATATACCCTGATGTACTCCGCCCAGCTTACATATACCCTGATGTACTCTGCACAGCTTACATATACCCTGATGTACTCCGCCCAGCTTACATATACCCTGATGTACTCCGCCCAGCTTACATATACCCTGATGTACTCCGCCCAGCTTATATATACCCTGATGTACTCTGCACAGCTTACATATACCCTGATACACTCCGCCCAGCTTACATATACCCTGATGCACTCCGCCCAGCTTACATATGCCCCCACATTATAAGCTGAAACACCAGTAAAACACTAAACAAAACTACTACCAAGCAAAATCTGCGCTCCAAAAGCCAAATGGCGCTCCTTCTGGGCCTGGCAGTGTGCCCAAACAGCAGTTTATGATCACATATGGGGTATTACTGTACTCTGGAGAACCGCTTAATTTATGGGGTGTGTGTCTCCAGTGGTACAAGCTGGGCACAACACATTGGGCACTGAAATAGCATATCTGTGGAAAATGGCAATTTTAAATCTGCAACATCCACTGTGCACTAATTTCTACAAAACCTTTGGGCTCAAAATGCTCACTACACTTCTAGATGAATTCCTTGAGGGGTGTAGTTTCCCAAATGCGGTCACTTCTCAGAGGTTTTCACTGTAGTGGTACCTCAGCGCAATGCAACATGGCGCCAAAAACAAATTTTGTAAAATCTCCACTCCAAAAATGAAATTGCGCTTTTTCCCTTTAGACCTTTGCCATGTGTCCAAATAGCAGTTTACAACCACATATGGGGTACTTCCCTACTCAGGAGAAATTGTGTAACACATTTTGGGGTGCCGTTTCTCCTGTATTCCTTGTGGAAATGAAAAATTATGAGCTAAATCTACAGGTTATTGAAAAAAATAATATTTTTTCATTTTCACGGCCCAATTCTAATAAAATCTATAAAACACCTGAGGGCTCAAAATGCTCACTACACCTCCAATTTAATTCTTTGAGGGGTAAAGTCTCCAAAATGGGATCACACCTGGGGAATTTCTCCTATACTGGTACTTCAGGGGCTCTGCAAATGTGACATGGCCCCCAGAAACCAATTCAGCAAAATCTGAGCTGCAAAATCCAAATGGTGCTCTGTCCCTTCTGAGCCCTGCCGTTTGTCCAAACAGCAGTTCATTACCACATATGGGGTATTGCCGTAATCAGGACAAATTGCTTTGCAAATGTTGAGGTGCTTTTTCTCCTTTACTCCTTATAAAAATTTGAAAATTCTATGTTTTTTCAGAAAAACAAAGTACATTTTCATCTTCACAGACTAATTCCAATAAAAAGTCAGCAAAAAACCTCTGGGGTCAAAATGCTAACTATACCAATAGAAAAATTCCTTGAAGGGTATAGTTTCCAAAATGGGGTAACTTTTGGGGGGTTTCCACTGTTTAGATCCCTCCTGGGCGTGGCAAACGCGACACGGCACCGTAAACCATTCCAGTAAAATCAGTATTCCAAAATCCAAATAGCGCTCCTTCCCTTCGGAGCACTGCCGTGGGTCCAAACAGCAGTTTATTACCACATATGGGGTATTTCCGTAATCGGGAGAAATTGCTTTACAAATGTTGTGGTGCTTTTTCTCCTTTATTCCTTGCAAAAACTTGAAGATTTTCTTTTTCACAGACTAATTCGAATAAATTTAGCAAAAAAACCTGTGGGGTCATAATTCTAACTATACCCCTAGATAAATTGCCTGAGGGGTGTAGTTTCAAAAATGGGGTAACTTTTGGGGGTTTCCACTGTTTTGGCACCACAAGACCTCTTCAAACCTGAAATGGTGCCTAAAGTATATTCTAAAAAAAGGAGGCCCCAAAATCCTCTAGGTGCACCTTTGTTTCTGAGGCCGGTGCTTCAGTCCATTAGCACACTAGGGCCACATGTGGGATATTTCTAAAAACTGCAGAATCTGGGCAATAAATTTTGAGATGCATTTCTCGGGTAAAACCTTCTGTGTTACAGATAAAAAATTTATTACAAATGAGTTTTGTAAAAAATATAAAAATTTGAAAATGTCACCTCTACTTTCCTTCAATTCCTGTAAAACGCCTAAAGGGTTGAAACACTTTCTGAATGCTGTTTTGAATACTTTGAGGGGTGCAGTTTTCATAATGGGGTGTTTTATGAGGGTTTCTAATATATAGAGTCCTCAAAACCACTTCAGAACTGAGCTCGTCCCTGAAAAAAATAGCCTTTTGAAATTTTCTTAAAAATGTGAGAAATTGCTGCTAAAGTTCTAAGTCTTGTAACGTCCTAGAAAAATAAAAGGATGTTCAAAAAAACGATGCAAACATAAAGTAGACATATGGGGATGTTAATTAGTAACTATTTCGTGTGGTATTACTATCTGTCTTACAAGCAGATACATTTAAAATTAGGAAAATCATAATTTCTTCAAATTCTCTCTAAATTTGTGTTTTTCACAAATAAGCAATGAATTTATCGACCAAATTTTTTCAGGTAAAAGCATTCCGAAGTTATTACCAAAGTGACACGTCAGATTTGAAAAAATGGGTCCGGTCCTGAAGGCCAAAATGAGCTTGGTCTTGAAGGGGTTAAAAAGAGTAGTGCATGTGTACCTTGCAATATTTCAAGGGCTCTACAGGAACCAGATGGCCAATGTAAAACAAGTCTAGCTAGAACATTACATTTTGGATCCTGCGGATATCAATGGATGCACCTCTTATAGGGATCCTGGACTTTACCAAATGGCTCCAGAAACCCGAACTGAGCGTCTTAAATGCGAAAGTAACCTAGTAAAAATTGTAATAAACATTTGTTGTATTAGTGAATGAATGACATAGACGGAACATGACGGGTGTGTCCTAATGTTTCCATGTGTTTCAGTTTCTTAATTACTTCGGACAACCAATATGTAATTTTATTTCAGGGACTGTATACTTTGCATTAAAAGGCTGATCAATTCCATTCACACATCTCAGAACAGAACAGTTAGAAATGATCACTTTTTTTTTTAACTTGTTTTTATTGAAACTTGTCTCAAACGGGGTACAGAAGAAAAGAGGTGGGAGTGAAGGGGGGGCAGCAAAAAAAGGAACATTGATTCATGATTTTAGAAATGATCACTTTATGCATACCTGACATATAAGAGCGGCCATTATAGTCTTCAATTTCCATTTTCGACTGGTTTCTCTGAAACAAAACAAAACAAAAAAGGATACATTTTAGCTACAGTCTACAGACTGAATCCATATATAAACCTCTAGTTGCATGTTATCGCTTAAGGCCCCATGCACACGAACGTGCTTTTGCGGCCGCAATTCCCCCAAAAATCCCCGGGAGAATTGTGGCCCCATTCATTCCTATGGGGCCATGCACACGACCGTGGTTTCCACGGTCCGTGCATGGCCCCGGAGCCCGGACCGCACAAAGAGCTGATTGAAAATAATGGCCAACTGAAACCAGTGGCACCGGATCCGTCACCATTGATTCAATGGCGATGGAAGCGTAAACCTTTGATTTCAGTTAGTGTCAGTTTTTGTCAGTCAGGGCTCTGTTTCAACAGAAAGCTCCGTCAGAACGGGGCCCTGACGCAGATGTGAACGAAGCCTTATTTTGGGATGCAAATAAATTCTCAATAGTGATTACTAACGCTAAATCATTCCATGCAACAACAAAAAAAAACAAAAAAAAAAAAACAACTTGCAGTGACTAAATAATGCAATCACTACTGGGATATAATGTTAAAACACAGTATCACTGCCACGTGGTTTCATATTTACCAACAACATCCTGTAGCGTATCACTGATGCCAGGCACTGAATGATCGAGAGTTGGTGACAGATCAGAAGCTAAGAAATGGCTTTTCTACTTAAAGAGGCTCTGTCACCACATTATAAGTGGCCTATATTGTACATGATGTGATCGGCGCTGTAATGTAGATTACAGCAGTGTTTTTTATTTTGAAAAACGATCATTCTTGACGGTTATGACCCATATTAGCTTTATGCTAATGAGTTTCTCAATGGACAACTGGGCGGGTTTTACTTTTTGACCAAGTGGGCGTTGTACAGAGGAGTGTATGACGCTGACCAATCAGCGTCATACACTTCTCTCCATTCATTTAGACTGCATGTGTAGCCTCATACACACACTATAACGCTACTCATGTGTCCTGACAATAAATATACATTACCTCCAGCTAGGACGTGATATGTATTCAGAATACTGACCATTAACGTTACTGAAGTGTTTAGACAGTGAATAGACATTTCTTCCAGCCGGGACGCAAATGCAAAATACACAGGGCCAATTTTACCACTATTGTTTTCATTTGGTTATACCTCTAATAATCTTGCTGACTGTATCTCAAGCCAAATTAAAATTGACAGTGGGACGTTACTTTTCAAGCCAGACTGGAGAGTGGGCTGTCTGGCTGCTAAGTTTCTCCCGTCGTCACTTTTGAACTTTATGGTCAGCAATATTATTGGAGGTAACCTTTAAATTTAGTGCTAAGATTATTTTGTGGGTTTTGTAGAGTTTTTAATAATATAAACATAGGAAACTTCATAGTGGTAAAAAAAATAACTTGCTTGCCAAAACTGATCAGATCCAATAGTGTCTTGGATTAGGACGTCTCTGTAGTCTGGACTACACAAACATAATTTTGTTTTTAAAATCTCTGAATGGAGAATCCTGGTTATAAACAGGCAGTATAAAAAGTCGAGAAAAAGAGAAGAAGGATCCAGCGATGTATATATAAATGGGGAAACTCAGTTTCCACTTTATTGATCAAGAACAATAAAAGATGAACACAGGAGAAATGACAAGGTGGTTGAATTGGCGTTTCAAGCACGGTCTGTGCTCTTATTCATGGCGGACTCATGAATCAGCCATGAATAAGAGCACAGACCGTGCTCGAAACGCGTAGGCTTCCTTTCATTTGCCAATTCAACCACCTTGTCATTTCTCCTGTGTTCATCTTTTACTGTTTTTGATCAATAAAGTGGAAACCGAGTTTCCCCATTTATATATACATCGCTGGATCCTTCTTCTCTTTTTCTCGTATCGTCTGCCGTGTGCCGTCACAGAGATCCGGGCGAGACTTGGACACAGGAACGTGGAGCTGGTGGTTTCCTCCCATCCCCTTATTCCCTTCAACAAATCTCGGAGTATAAAAAGTCACCAATTGCTGCAATTTATTACATTATTTCTCCTACATCCTGTAACACAATTATTAAAAATACATTGTTGTGAGCAAGTTAGAAAAAAACCTGCACTTCAGACTGTGGTATATGGTATATTCTAAGGCCCCTCCACACGGGATGGAAATGCTGCAGAACCGCAGCCGATTACAGTACCAGAGATTGACATCAATAATCAAAAACAGACTACTTAAAGGAAATAACTTTAATGAATTATAGCAACATGAATACAATAGTGATAATTATTTTTTATTTTTTTTTATAAATTCTTTTATTTTCATTTTGTTATTTTGTATCACAAAACGTTCAAAGTATACACAACATAGTTCGAAAATGGCAATGCAAAACATTCAACAGGTCACAGGTCAGTTATCAGCATCACATGAGTGCATGGGGTGATCTGAGAGTACCATGTCGCTGATAATTTTTTTTTTTATCAACACAGATAATGGATAAAGTGATCGCAATACAATATAAACAATAACAATATAATGATCTAGCTGATCTTACGGGTCTCGTATGCTTCAGTTTATATTCCCAGAAAAGTATTCCCGTGCCTAAAAGGGGCTCTTCTGACTTCAGCGGATGGAAGAAGGGATTGTCCTGGACACACGACTACCATTGGTCCACAGGAGAGGCTCAACTAGATTTTACACAGATATTTAATGAACGCCTACAATACCTTCTTCCTCATTGGTTTGTAACTAAACAATAGCAGATAGGCGATTTAAGTTATCCAATACATTACTATTCACATTCTTCCCTATCAGTAATTAATTATTAGTACATAAAGTTATTAAAGGGTTATTCTGGTAACCACAAATCATCATCTATAAACTGGATAGGTGACAACTGTTAAATCGGTGTGGATCTGACCGCTGGGACCCCCACCGATCACCAGAATGGGATCACCGTTCATCGGTGCCCCCCCCCCTCAGCCACATGTCCGCTGCCAGGAGGAGTTGAATGGAGCGCAGGTCGGGCATGCGCTCTGCCACTCTATTCAAAGTCTATGGCACAAGGGGAAACTGTCGAGTGCTCATACACTTCCTGGGAATGCGAGAGATTCCCATTCTTTGGAGCAAAGACCATCTGCTAGGACTAAAAACATCTGGTGAAGAGAAGCCATCTCCTAGGACAAAGATGTCAAATCTGCGATATAAGCTGGCAGATATGACAAATGTTTTTAGACCCTTCAACACTGTACACAACAGTGTTTACCCAGGACGATCGCCCGATCAGTCGTTCGTACAAATGTTTGTTCCCGATCCTTGCCCAGCGATCAAAAAACAAAAACGATAAAGCACTCATTTGTCGTCAGTCTGGAGTCGCAAACATGGGATGTGCTACCGACAATAATGTAAAGTGGATAACAACAACCCATTGTTTGTGTGAACCCCTTCCCGATCATTCACACATGAAAATTGGGTTCCCACTTAGCGTAAATGCGGCAGAATTTCCGCAACGGAATTTTGTGCAGAATTTGCACAGTATTCACAGCAGCAGCAAAGTAAATGAGATTTAGAAAATCTCATGCCCACGCTGTAGTAAAAAAAACGCAGAAAGTTGTGCGGAAAGTGTTCTATGGTGCGACTTTCAATTCTGCAGCACGTCAATTTATGCTGCGGGTTCTGCGCGGAGATGCTGCGTGTTTGGCCCATAGACTTCAATGGGGAGCAGAAATTTTGCAACAGATTTGTTTTGTTGCCGTATTTACAGTTTTTACGTGGCAGAAACAAAGTAAAAACCGCTGGAAATCCGCAGGTGCCCATATACTTTGCTAACTTCAATGTTGAACACTAAATCCGCAGGTAAAACCGCAGCAATATGATATAGAAAAACGCACTATCTGGTGTGGATTTTTGTGACAGATTTACCAGTGTTTTTCATGAGATTCTGTTGCAGACAATCTGCAGTGTATCCTGTGGGTGGGAACATACCCTTATTATAAAACAGTTTATCTGCCCCTCTTATAGGACTCTAAACACGTTATATTGTTACAGAAGGGAACTTCAATGCGGCTGAAAACTGTACAGTTGTTTTCAGTCAGTGGGGACTAGATGGACTGCATGTGCTGCCAGGGTGCACGTACAACCTTATGTATACACTTTTGTGGTACATTTACATGTCAAGTATGTCATTAAGGGTATGTTCACACGGCCTATTTTCAGACGTAATTGAGGCATTTTACGCCTCGAATTACGCCTGAAAAGACGGCTCCATTACGTCTGCAAACATCTGCCCATTGCTTGCAATGGGTCTTACGGTGCTCTGTTCAGACGATGTGTAATTTTACGCGTAGCTATCAAAAGACAGAGCGTAAAATTACGTCCGCGTCAAAGAAGTGCAGGACACTTCTTGGGACGTTTTTCATTGACTCCAATGAAGAACAGCTCCAATTACGTCCGTAAAAGACGCCGCGAAAAATGTGAGTAGAAGCAAAAACGTCTGAAATTCAGGAGCTGTTTTCGCCTGAAAACAGCTCCGTAATTTCAGACGTATTTTGCGTTTGCGTGTGAACATACCCTAATATTGAGCCATGAACCCTTAACAACAATTACATTAGTCAGCGTCCTAGAGGAGCAAAAGCTCACCGAGGGAAATGCTGCTGTAGTTGTCCGATATCAGGGTGGTAATAGATCAAACTGGTTAGACCGGAGATGTCTGGCAGCCGCTCACCTGTCTTGATTCCATAGAAACTTTGCTATTGTAACGTCAATGAAAAAATACATCTGCCATCTTGCAGGTTTGTCACCACACAGCGTGAACTGCAGAATTTCTGTCTGGATTTTCAGAGCAGAAATTCTGCATTGGTTTCGCAAGAGAAACTGACATGCTGCAGATTGAGAATCCACAGCGCCGGTCAATTTCCGCAGCAAGTGGATGAGATTTGTTCTAATCTCATCCACTTTGCTGCTACTGTAATACCCGGCTGAATTTTCACATGGAAATTCTGCAGTGTGGACGTATCCTACTAGTCGGCCAAACGATCTTTTTTGATAAGATGTTATAGGAAATCATCTACTTCTGCTTTGATTTGTAGAATATAACTTATTTTTTTATATATATATATATATATATATATATATATGGTTTGTTTTCTAATTTTTTTCTCAATGTTTAAGTTTGCTTAATAAATAATATTTACCCCAAAAATAAATCCTCTAAGGGCTAGTTCACACAGACTATTTTGGCGCTATTTTTGACGTGGAAACAGAAATTGCCTCCCATTGCGGTCAAAAACGCTCGCGGGTAGGAGAAGCAACATGCCCTTTCTTCTGGCGTTTTCGTCCCTGACCTCCCATTGACATCAATGGGAGCCAGAGATCGCATTTTTTGCGATGGTTTTTGCCCGCAGCGCTAAAAGGCCATGGGCGAAAAACGCTGCGAAATACACGGCAAGTGTTCTGCCGGCAGGGCAAAATCTGACTACAAAATCTTGAAGGAATTTTGAGGCAGATTTTTACACCTGCAAAATAGTCCATGTGAACATACCCGAAGGCTGTATTCACAGGACAGTTAAAAACAGCTTATTGGTGTATTCACATGGCCATTTTTTTAACAGCCTGTGAATACTTGTGGTCAAAAAAAAAAAAAAACACGTTCTATTTTTGCCCATTTTCATGACCCGACGGCCTCCATAGCAGTTAATAGATTAGTTTTTAACGGCCGTTTTTCGGAAAGCCATCCGTGTGACGGCTTTTAAAAAATAATGCTAGCCCTCACAAGGGGAGTCAATTGTATCTGAATCCTTAGGACACGGATATATTTGACATCGCTGGCAAGGGAACCATTCGGTGCATTTTTGTGATGCAGGCAGCTTGATGATGTAATGACGCCACCTGCATCGCTGTGCTGGAGCAGGCCTGGTCATAAGAGGGAAAATTCTGCATCGCTGGAAGAGAGAACTGCACGGGAAAAGTTAAGAGTGTAGCACTATCGACAGGGGCACTGTAGCACTATGTGGGCACTATCGACAGGGGCACTGTAGCACTATGTGGGCACTATCGACAGGGGCACTGTAGCACTATGTGGGCACTATCGACAGGGGCACTGTAGTCTTTTCAGGGGGTTGGGACAAAAACCCTGATAAATGATTTTTTTTTTTTTTATATTTATGTATTTTATTTTTTATTTATTTTTTAACAGCTGCGAAAAGCGGATGGAAAACGGCCATTAAAAAACAGTAGAAGCCAGAAAATGGATGAAAATTTGGAGGCACACTCCACGGCCATAAAAAAAACCTGACCGTTGATCCGTTTTTAACAGCCGTTTTCTTTTCACTGCAGTGTTAATGTAGCCTAATTCTCCCAGAAGAAGAAACATAGAATTTGATGGCAGAGAAGAACCTACAGATCCATCCAGTCTGCTCTTTTTGTGTGTATATTGTTAAACATAAATAGGAACAAGAGAAGATCATGTCCCCTGTCAATATTTTTAGTGATAATTTATCCTAAACAGGAAACTGCTCTGCAATATGCAGAGGCAGAGTGTTCGGCTTCGTTCACACCTGCGTCAGGGTTCCGTTTGTGAGGTTTCCTCAGACCTTTCCGTCAGGGGAACCCACAAACGGAAACCATAGCTTTCCGTTAGCATTACCATTGATTTCATTGGTAACGCTTCCGTTGCTAATAGTTTCCGTTTGTCTCCGTTCCATAAGGTTTCCGTGTTTTTGACGGAATCAATAGCGCAGTTGCAGATGGCGCAAATTTTACTTTCTGGCTTCAATGGGGGTTTTTTTAATAGATTTTAATAAATAAAAAAATTAGTCAGAACGACAACAAATTATATGACGTTATCATATCATAAATGCATCATGTACAGCATAAAGACATATAAATTCCAGTACTTACAAGATATTCTATTACGATGCCTAAAAAACTAATAAAAACAAAAACATGGAAAATTATAGGGAAAAAAAGAAGGAATGGTAAGGAAATAAGGGCACTGATGCCGGGCGCTACAAAGCATATTGTCCTGAGACGCTATGGCCGCTGTAAACGCATAATCACATTTAGTTTTTCTTGGAAGATACTAATTTGGTTCCATATCCGTTCAATGAAATAAAGTTCTGACCGCCGGGACTCTTAACAGTCCTGAATGGGAGACATTGAAATAATAATAATATGGAAACAATATCTATAAATGTATAGAATCGGAAAATCCCATATTCATATGCAAGATACTCATATGGATTCTTTCATTTCTGCCATTAGACCAAACATCAGCATCCTTATCCTTCAATTCTAATGGTCCGTAAAAAATTCACCTGAGGCAACAGTTACATGCTAAGGCCTTATTCACACGACAGGGTCCGAGTGTCGGCTGATAAAATCGGCCGTTTTGGGCCGTTTTTCGCGGCCGGTTTGCATCCGTTCCGGGCCGTGTCGCCGGTTTTTAACCCGTTTTGCATTCGTTTTTTTCCCTCTCCGTTTTAAAATCGGATGAATTTCATTTGTAAATTTTTGCCACATACTTACCTCTGTAGATAATGCCACACACTGCCCTCTGTAGATAATGCCACACACTGCCCTCTGTAGATACTGCCACAACCCCCCTGTAGATAGTGCCACACAGCCCCCCCCCCGTAGGTAGTGACACACAGCCCCCCCCCCCGTAGGTAGTGACACACAGCCCCCCCCCCGTAGGTAGTGACACACAGCCCCCCCCATAGGTAGTGACACACAGCGCCCCCCCCCCCCCGTAGGTAGTGACACACAGCCCCCCTCCCGTAGGTAGTGACACACAGCTCCCCTGCCGTAGGTAGTGACACACAGCCCCTCTCCCGTAGGTAGTGACACACAGCTCCCCTCCCGTAGGTAGTGACACAAAGCCCCCCTCCCGTAGGTAGTGACACACAGCACCCCCCCCCTCCGCGTAGGTAGTGACACACAGCACCCCCCCCCCCTCCGCGTGGGTAGTGACACACACCCCCCCCCCCCCCCGTAGGTAGTGACATACAACCACCCGGAGGTAATGCCACACAGACCCCCCGTAGGTAGTTCTACACCCCCCCCCCATACCGGTCTGTAGATTGCGCCACTGTTCCAGGAGAAGAGTCCCTGACTTCAATGTCGATACATTGACAGTGAAGTCAGGGACTTCTCCTGGAGCGGAGACACCTATTATACTGTACATGTCACTTCGGTATATGTCTATATGCAAATATCTTCACCTATTAACCAGAGCTGAATAGACCAAAAATCTCTGTAATCCGGGTGCTAGTCATCTGAGTCATGTAGTCCACAAATGGTCCGATTAGGCGCAGGGGGTTTTCAGATGTGCAAATGCTCATCTTCTCACCTATGTAGTAGGAGGAAAAAAAAAAAAAAAAAAAAGAATCTTCACACTAGACCGCAAGCAACTTGGATTGAGTGCCTCTCCACTCATCCTTAAGACTCTAAGACCTTGATTTACAAATGAAAAATTGACTTTCATCTGAAAACAGGACTTTGGACCACTGCACAACAGACCAGTCCTTTTTCTCCTTAGCCCAGTAAGACACTTCTGACGTGGTCTCAAGGAATGTGACAGTTGTAGCCCATGTCCTGGATACATCGGTGTGTGGTGACTCTTGAAGCACTGGCTCCAACCGCAGTGTACGCCTTGTGAATCTCCCCCCTGATTCTTGAATGGACTTTTCTTGACAATACTTTCAAGGCTGCGGTTATCCCTGTTGCTTGCTCACCTTTTTCTACCACACTTTTTCCTTCCTCTCAACTTTCCATTAATATGCTTGGATACATCTTTAGCAATGTCCTTTTGTGGCTTAGTTTCACTGTCTAGTTTGATAGAAATCTAATTGTGCTCCCACAATAAAAGTAAATTATATAGTTCACTGAAGTAACATTGAAGTAAAATATACCTTTTAATAGTAACTAGTTAAAAACAGGGGTAACACACCACTGTGACACAAGCCCCACCGTGATTGTTAAAAAACGTATTAAACAAAAAACACTGAGTCATTATGATACAACTAGCTCAGTGTTAATAACAAAATATATTTTGTCTGGAAACAGCATATATCCAGGGCACATCAGTAGTACAATCCCAAAATGAAGCACAGGTGTCCGAAAGAATCGGGTCTCCTAGTGCTGGGTGTAACTCAATATGACTATCCCCAATGCAAACATTCCATAAACAGTACAACGACCCTACGCGTTTCAGGTACTCATCCTCAGGGGTCCGTATAATGATAACTCTGGCCTTCCCACCAGCGATAGAATCCTTTAACAGCAGATATTCTGCTGTGCGTCACGGCAAAGATGCACGTATCGATGTCAACGGCATACTAAGTTGCAGGCGCTACGTTACTATAAGCGCTAAACTCCACCCCTCGTGTTCTAGCGGCAAAGATGAACTGACCAATCCCCGCACCCTCACGATTAGCGACACCTGCCCATGTGACCCCAAGCCGTCAGCTGACAGCCTGGGGTCATCATCGGCCGCATCAGTCCGCACGCGCAGGCGCAGTAGAAGTCAAGGACAAATCGCCCAGACTGCTATATACGAGAAGGTAAGCGCTACACGATGATGAATTATAAGTAAATCTCGCGGGACAGTTAAACCACCGCGAGAAGGCTACCTCATAAAGCAACTAAAATATAATAAAACACATATAGGGTAGAAAGGAAGATTCGATCCCTCATGACAGGCGGGACCGAGAGTTGATCGCCGTTAAAAAACGGCAGACCAATAAGGCCATCTCAAACCTACGTATGTAAGACAAATGTGAACACAACCACCCCATGGATAAACCAAGCGAGATAGGTCATCCATTCAGAGTGTTAGATAAAACATGTATAATTAGTCTGCTCATTTAAACCTGCTGGATGTAGGCATTCCAATCTGTGGATCCACTGCGCTTCCTTGCGTAAAATCAGGTTATCCCAATCTCCTCCTCTTTTGGGGGGTCTGACAAGTTCAATAGCTTGAAACTTTAAACATGCTGCCTGGCCTTGGTGTTTGGCATGCACATGCTTAGATATTGGGGTGTCCCTATCGTGGACAATATCTCCAACATGCTCCCTAATACGGCGACGAAATTGTCGTACTGTTTTTCCCACATAATTTAGGGGGCATGGGCATGTGATTAGGTAGACCACTCCCGCAGTTTTGCAATTGACATAATCCCGAATAGTGTATTGTTTCTGTGTGGTAACGCTAGTGAAGCTTTTACCTTTAAAAATGAAATCACAGGCTTTACAGCTACCACATCTAAAGGTGCCTGGTATTTGTCTGTCCAGCCATGTGCCCCTAGGTGAAATGGGGTCAAAACAGCTATGCATGACTCTGTCCCTTATATTTTTCCCTCTCCGATATGTGACAGACGGCCTCTGTGTGATCTGATCTACTAGATCTACATCAGAGCTGAGAATACGCCAATACCTATTCAGTATCTGCATAATATCATTTTGTTTGGAATCATAGGTACCTATGAGTCTTGTGACCTGTTCTTCTTTCCGTTTTTTAGGGACCAGAAGACATTGCCTATCAGCATCCCTTGCTCCCTCATAGGCCTTCCTAATGACCCTCTCAGGGAAACCTCTGTCCTTCAATCTAGTTTTGAGCTCCTTGGCCTGGAACTCAAAATCACCCATAGAACTACAATTCCTACGTACTCTCATAAATTGGCCTTTTGGTATGCCACTCTTAAGGGAATGAG